>NC_087153.1:7885000-7922500 GCF_035594125.1 Scylla paramamosain
CACACAATGGCTACTGGTTGATTTTCACTGACATCTGGAGGTCAGTGTTAAGTCAAATGGTGACATAATAATGAGGACTTTTGTATACTTTAGAAGTTCTTTTGCATACTGATATTGTTTTGACTTCAATAATTCCTAATAATTCCCAATGACTAGAAATTAGCACAAATAACAAGGTATAGAATTTAGAAAACAGTACTAATGATTAATGACACATATAGTATATACAAGACAAGTATTCATTAAGACACCTTACTTGCAGATGTTATACTTGTTCTATTTCTTCTTTCATTATCCACAATATTCGATGATTTCTGTGATACCTTACAAATCTTTGAAATGTTTAATGATCTCGGTAACCGCACTGGAATTGCTGGTGTGGATTTCCTTTCTGGAACCACTCGAGATAAAAAGTGAAGCAAGTTAAAACACATTCCAACATCTATTACTAATTCTGGGATAATTTATTTTATTTGATATTTGCGTACAGTACGTACAGTATATGTGTATCACCAGCGGTCATTAAGGCTACCACAATTTACGGGGACTGCCACGTGTAGACCTGACGGCTTCTTGCAGCTTCCCTTCATAATTTCATAATTTCATAATTTGATTTTTTTACTTATTATTATTATTATTATTATTATTATTATTATTATTATTATTATTATTATTATTATTATCATTTTACTTATTTATTAATGTATTTTATTTATTTATTTCATGTTCTTCCAGCACGAACATAGACACTGAAGGACTGCAGCGAAAATGCATAGTAATGAACATCCTAGGTATCGCCGGACTTAGCATCACACAACGCTTAGCATGAGTCAGTACCTTCTACGACGAAATAATGTCTATGGCGCCTTGCATTTTACACGCACCGCTTCGCTTATGTGATGGTCTTCCTTTAAAAGCGACTAGGGTCCCTCCTAAATACTACATTACTTGTGTCTTTTGTGTCTTCAGTGTATTAGGAGAAACTAACTACTTCATCCGTGGATTTCTAACACACACACACACACACACACACACACACATGATATATCAGTGTTATTCCGGTGGAAGTTTGTTGTAGAGACCGAAACCTAGACTCCTACTGTCCCCACCCTCCTCTTCCCTCAACACCTGGCAGCGACGACAACAGATCAATACCGTTTGAGCAACCACGTTGATTCTCTCTCTCTCTCTCTCTCTCTCTCTCTCTCTGTGTAACGATAAGGTGCACACGATATGTTAATGAAATTCATAGGTGTCCAACTTGTAAAATGCATATATGTCAATTGTTATAGTAACGACTTGCCGAGCGTGAACCTTGTTTGTTCAACCTGCTGTAACCCTCAGATACTGGTTGCGGATTGTCATGGATATCAATGTTTCCTTAACAGATAAAGCAAATCCATTTGCTAATGAGAGGCAAGAATACAAGCCAGCTGAACATCTTAGACTTTTCTTCATTATTTTCGTTTTTCCCTCTGGCTTCTAGAGCAACGGTAGTCTTAGCACAGCTGTTACTGGTGTGGTCGTGACATACCAACTGGATTTTGGGAACGAGTCACTGATAGTCACAGATTTCAAAGCAATACTATGTTCGGTCTCCATTCAGAATTTTGAGTTTACCTAGGTGATATGTATATACATCCATAAATGCATAGCCCTTCTAAGCCCGCAAGCCAGGTTAAGACATGCAAGTACCCCATAGATACAGTAAGTGCATGTCACTTCCCTAGCGACTGAACCTCAGGACGTGTCTGACACCACACACGGTCATTGTACTTCATAATTTGATATTTTTCAGTCTACTGTCAAACACCCCACAACTACGCCCATACCCACACCAACACACACACACACACACACACACACACACACACAAAAAAAAAAAAAAAAAAAAAAAAAAAAAAAAAAAAAAAAAAAGGCATCTCCAATCGAGTCTATATACAATGGACACACTGGAACTGGGGCCTGATGAATCGCTCGCTACTCTTGAAAAACAAGTTATTCTTTAGAAATGCATACTCATAGTTGGTCACTAATATCACTCTCAAATTGTGATGGCGTGAAGATCTTCATGGGCTATGACATTTAGTGACCAGCATCAGGATTTAAGTTACCAAGGATGACTGCTGCAGGGGTTAACAAGTGTACAGCATCCTTGAGTAGTACTGTGGTGGTGACTTGAAAGGAGCTGGCGCCTGAAGGACTGCTGCCTCCCTTGAAAGCGCCATGCAAGGCTGCCGCTTAACTTCCACTTTGTCTCTACCCGCACACCACTATACCAGCAACCCCTTATACTCCGCCCCCACAAAGCACAACAGTAAAGATACAATTTCACCTACCAGTGGTTTTATGCTGTAGGAAGTCTGTAATACTTCAGTCTTGTGTTATGTTGTGAAATTAAACAGCCTAACAAGAACTGATGCTGTTCAAAGTCTCAGTTAATAGCAGTTGCACTGCACCACAAGCTTCATGAAGTACCTTTAAGTAAAATAGAAGGAAGCACAAGGGCTTAAATGCTTTTAGTGTCAGTCATTCTACTTTATCCTTCTTTCTTGAAAGATATTTTACATTTTCAGAAAAGAAGGCAAATTTGTACCAACATCCATGTAATTTCTATCATACTCTGATGGATGATCAATTTCAGTGCTTCTGCAACCCCATAAACTGATGATGCAGTAAGAGAATGAACATTTATAAGCTTCCAACACAGTTACAAACTTCCCCTAAATTGCACTCATTTCTAATTTCCTTCATGTTCCTCCAGAAAACACTCTATGGACTTGAGATTAGGAACCCCTCCATATGTAGCATTAACAGATGTTGCAGTTCCTGATTATCAACACTGACATACCTAAGGAACCACTAAACATGTAGGTAACCAATGAAAACAAGACATGTAACTGAAAGCCATGACAGCACACACAAACACTGCTCCAATATATTGCAATGTTAGTAAACTGGTCTGATGGAATATTAACTCATGACAAGAGATTATGTTCATTAAACATTTAATTTAATATTCAATTACATACAAACAAGGGTTCCGTTAATAAGCTAAATTACTTTATACAGAATGTCAGTCTGAATCCTCCATCAAGAAGTATTTCAGATTATCACATGGACCTACCACCCCACCCCCATCCAAACACAGAAACAAACACACTTAGTAGTAGTTTTGTTACATACCCAGCATACGTGCTCAGTGATGAATGGACTACATTCAATAATATAAATAAACAATGTTCCCATGAAGTGGACCATTATGAAGATACTATAATTAAGTAGAATTTAGGATGCATGTTTAGTGAATCAATTTTCATGTGCATGAATAATGTATGTTTATTACAAAAATCATAAATCCAACACTTATAAAACCATTACAAACAAAACTTTCCAGTTTGAGTCAAAGAATATGATCAAGGTTATGAGCAAATGAAAAGATTTCAGCATATTTCACTGCCTGGAATGCACTATCCACAGAGAGCAGTTACTAAATTCTCCAGCCAGAGTACTTAACCATACTGTCCAAGATACAGTAGCAGCAGGAAATGGAGAATGGCTAGACTGAGAATGTCTGACCACAATCAGAGAGAGAGGAGAGGAGAGGAGAGGAGAGGAGAGGAGAGGAGAGAGAGAGAGAGAGAGAGAGAGAGAGAGAGAGAGAGAGAGAGAGAGAGAGAGAGAGAGAGAGAGAGAGAGAGAGAGAGAGAGAGAGAGAGAGAGAGAGAGAGAGAGAGAGAGAAATCCAGTGAAATACATTTACTTCTAATTCTCAAAGCAGCACTACCTTATATTTTTTCACTTTCAACAACCATCTGACATTACAACCTTGCTAGTTTTTCGTATTCTTTTCTTGTGCATCCAATTCCTGATATCTGTGGAACATCATCTTTTTGACACAATCTTTATAGCTGTCCCCAACAACACTGTAAGTACTGCCCTGCAGGCCCAATCCAGCAGTGGCCACACGCCTCTCTGTCTCAATAATGGATGTTCGTCCCTGGTTAGCCTTTCCAAGACCCTGACCATCGGTCCATCCCATCTTTTTTAAGAGTTTATTGCCGATGTTGTCACTACCAATGCCTTGTTTGGTTGGCTCTTCATATTTGGAGGCTGCCACTTCTTCCCTTGAGGCAATGTACCGTTCCTGAAAACAGGCTGTGGATTAATGTGGTTTATACATCAGAAATTCAACATTTCTCATGCCATACAGATGGTCAAGAATTTCAACCTTACTTTTTTGTATCTGGAAAGAGACCATAGCTTTAATTTCCCTCAGACAAGTGTCTATGAACATACCAAACTTACACTGCTACAGCACACCAGTCTTGATCTTACTCATAAGGCAAAAATCTCATTGGCTTTTCCCTCCATCCTCATATCTATAAATTATTTTAATTCCTTTCATAACTGTCCTCCCACACTATGTCCAACTTTTATATGGCTGGACGAGGCATGATAAACTAAGAGTGTATTGCCCTGCAATTTAATGAGCTACCAGTAAGTGACAAAAGCTGATTTATGCCAGTATCAAAATCTGCCTATCAAAACTAATGATGATAATAATTAGGTTTACGAAAAAATAAGCTTACAGCACACCAGAAAAAGTTTAACTGGGGCTACATTTTCAAAACTGCCAAACTGATCCAAAACATAAGAACATAAGAAATAAAGGAAGCTGCAAGAGACCAGGCTTACATGTGGCAGTCCCTGTATAAAATATACCTACCTATCTCCATCTATTATCCCCATCCATAAACCTGTCTAATCTTCTCTTAAAGCTCTCTAGTGTCCTAGCACTAACATGACTGCTGAGTCCATTCCACTCATCTACCACTCTATTTGAGAACCAGTTTTTTCCTATCTCCTCCCTAAACCTAAATTTTTTAAGCTTGAACCCATTATTTCTTGTTCTACCCTGGTTGCTGATCCTAAGAATTTTGCTTACATCCCCCTTGTTATAACTCTTATGCCACTTAAAGACTTCTATCAGCTCCCCTCTTAACCTACATCTTTCTAAAGAATGTAAATTTAACAACTTCAATCTCGCCTTGTGAGGAATACTCCTCATCCCCTGTATCCTTTTAGTCATTCTCCTCTGTACTGATTCTAACAGACCTATATCTTTCCTGTAATGTGGGGACCAGAACTGCACAGCGTAGTCTAAATGAGGTCTGACCAGCATCAAGTATAACTTTAATATTACTTCCGGCCTTCTACTTTTAACACTCCTAAAAATGAATCCTAGTGCCCTATATATTTGCCCTGTTTCTGGCTTTTATGCATTGTTTCCCAAGATGGAGTTCAGAGCTAACTATAACTCCTAAATCTTTCTCGTACCCTGTACCTATCAGAGTTTGGTTGATTAATGTGTACCTACTGTGTAGGTTTCCTCTACCTACGCTAAGTACTTTGCATTTGTTGATACTAAACTGCTTTTGCCATCTATCTGTCCATTAATTCATTCTATCTAAATCTGCCTGCAAGGCGATGGCATCCAATTCTGACCTAATTAATCTACCTATCTTATAACCTAAACATCAGAAAACCTCAATAACACAAGATATATAAAGCATTATGTGGCTAATAAATGAAATTCATGTATTTCCTTATGTAAGTAAAGAAGTATTATAAAGCTTCTACTCAGGCAGACTGAAATCTGCCAATAAAAACAAATAACATCCAATAAATTTACCTTTAGTTTGTTAGGTGCTGGTACACTGGGTTCTCCATACTTCTGACGCCTTTCCTTGGCTCTATCTCTATACTGGGCTGAGGTAAGGCCTCCTGCTCCTCCTCCCTCTCCAGACCCTCTTGCTTTCCTCATGTTTTCCATGTTAGTTTTATGAAGATCAGAAAGTTGTACATGCCTGTGATGGAAGAGAGAGACTTGCTAAGTTCTATTTAAATTCCCTCCTATGCCTTATTGGCATATCTGAAGGGTTAGAACAGAGATGCTCAACTAACCACTTGAGGACTGCATACCCTCAAGGAAGTTTAATAACAGCTTTGTCAAGTAACGAAAAAATACCCTTCTTATCGCTACACTATTATAATACTACTTGTTCGCATTTAAGATATGCAGCAATATAAATTACCTATACAATAATTGCTAATATTAGTTATGTATTATAATGATGAGCAGGTTATTGCATATCTAATTAGCTCTAGTGTTTTTACTCCTGGAAGAATGTTTGGGCATTGGCCGAGTAGGGAAATTCCCCCACGAGCTGCATTGCCATGTCTCTACAAGACCAATTATCAGTTTAACATCTTGGTGGAAACGACAGGCAACCCCTCGAGAGGCTGAGCCACTCCTCTCTCTGACCTGACCCTACGGATAAGCACCTCAGGTGCTTGACCTAGATGACAATGCCACAAACCTATGTTGTCAAATGTTGTGACATTTAAGTAAAACCCAGACTATTTATCATCTTAAAACTCAAACCATTCATAGCACTGCATGGTTTGACGAGCTAAACAGTCTATACTTAATTCTTCAATTTCAATAAAAAGTAAAAAGAACCGATATATTTAAGAGAAACTGTGTGATGTGGCAAAGTAGCTAATGGATCTCAGCCAAGGCCTAAAACATTCTTCCGAGAATAAAGAGAGTATAGTAAAGTGGCCTGAGGGTACATTCATAGTGGCACGAGTGCTGGCTGGCAAGTCTCACTGATTCTGCTGATGTGACTCAGCTATTGACAGTTATAGTGAGTTGATATCATGTTGTCACAGAGGCTGCATGTCATCATTGAGAGCACGATGATGTGCAATAGGTTAATTAATGTGCATATTCACATTAAAGGTATTGTGGTGCCCTCATCACACAATGACCATCTAATGTGGCCCTGTCACACAAAAAGACTGAGCACCACTGGCTTTGAAAACACACTCGTTTCTACAGAAATTTCCAGAAAATTCCCATGTATCGTGAAAGATAATGGAAGGTGGTTACCAATTGGATATTCATCTTTTTTATGAAACTGGTAAGAACACGGTCTATCAGATGCTCTCCTTCAAATAAATAACTAACACGTATGTTCTTATGCTCTTATACCTGCCAAGGGCCTCTTTGTTAGGAAACTGTCGCTTGCAAAGAAGGCAGGCCATCTTGAGGTAGTCCACAAGCTTGTCTTCCCATCTCTCATCTCCAGCAAGATTATTCAAGCCAGCTCCACTCTCTTCCTCACTGTCACTGCCTTCACCTCCATATGCAGCCACTAGTCCAGATTTCTTAAGTCCTGCTAATACCTGTCAATAATCCAAAATAATACATGTTAGGGAATCTCATTATGCAATCCTATTCCACAAGATAATGTATGTTTGTTAAACATAATTTGTAATATATAAAATAAAACCTATTGATGAACAGGACAGATCTAGAAGAGCAAGTACTTGTGTGAATAATTATCAATCCATCCATGAATTTATATACGAGGCTCATGTCCTGACAAATGATAGCTTAGACAAAGCTCTAACACATAATCAGGTGTATGACAGGTCAAAATGAATAGCAGTGTGGGATGCACTGTAAGGTATATAGAGTAAGGAAAAGGTTTGTAATGAAGCAAGTCAATATCAATATAAATATTAACAAAATTAAAATACTTAATTTCTTTAGTAATACAGATACAGAAGTTCTTAATATTTCAAAACCAATTTATTTCAATGCCTTGCATTTTTAAAACAATGTGTTATGAACTCACAGGTGGTGCCTCCTTCTTCATATGCATATGGAACACTTGTGCTTGCTTCTCTGCAAGAGCAGCACGATCCCTGCGTTCCAGTAAGACAGCAAAAGCAGCATCAGCAGCACCAGTGCCGCCTCCTTCACCTTTGGCTCCTCCTACAGGCTCACCTGCAGCAATCTTGCTGCCCACAGAACTCTCATTCCTTTTGTTCTGTGCTTTGGCCCACCTCTCCATATCCTTTGCAATCTTCTTGGCTACTTTGACCTAGAGAGAGAGAGAGAGAGAGAGAGAGAGAGAGAGAGAGAGAGAGAGAGAGAGAGAGAGAGAGAGAGAGAGAGAGAGAGAGAGAGAGAGAGAGAGAGAGAGAGAGAGAGAGAGAGAGAGAGAGAGAGAGAGAGATACAAGATATTGTTCCAAATCTCTTTTGTTTAACACATGGCCTACATATTGACATCAGTTTTGAATTCAGTACATATATAATAATGTGCAATGTGTCATGACAGACTCATTTACAATGTAATTAGTATCCTATATGAAGAACTGAAATCTTTATTCTTCAAGAGGTTACGTTCTATGGTTTACCTAATGTACAAGAATATATCACATACACAAATAAATTGTTATACATCAACAACACTATAACAGCCCAAGCACTTATACTTTGTTTTCTATCATGTTTACTAGACTCCTAAAACAGTAGCATACCTTGTCTTGTTTATCCTTTTCTTTTTCTTTCTTATCTCCCTTCTTGCCAACTTGACCATCTTCACCAACAGGAGCAGGGAGGTATGTGGATTTCTCTGCATCCCAGTACAGGTACTGGCCAGATTCTGCATTGTAGTAGTACTGACTACTGGCATCATAATAGAGGGTGGTGGATGGATCATAATAGTAACCAGAAGTTTCATCATATTGGTAAGTGCTGACATCAGGTGGTGCTGCAAAATAAAAATTCAAGTCCATTACAATACAGCCAACTTTCATTTTAAATGAACACCATTATTGTAGAGTTGTTTTACAGAGGAAGAAGTTCCATTAGATATACTTACGATAGGTGGGATATTCTCCACTCTGCATTTGAACACCATCATAGTTTGTGGAAGTAGTGGTAGTTGGTGTTGTTGTCTGTTCTGAGGTGGTGGTAGTGGTGGTAGTTGTGGTTGTGCTTAAAGTGCTCTGTGCTGCAGCAGCAGCAGCAGCAGCAGCAGCAGCAGCGGCGGCAGCAGCAGCTGCTGCTGCTGCACTTGTTGCAGTTGAAGCTGCAGACTTCTGATGCATGGCTTGTAAAGCGGACTGAGCCACAGCTGCTGCAGCATTGACGGAATCTGACTGATTTGAGCTTCCTTGTTGCTGCTGATTTTGTTGGTATGCCTGAAAAAAAATATAAATAAATAAATAAATAAATAAATAAAAATAAATAAATAAATAAAAATAAATAAATAAATAAATAACTGAAATAAAACAAATAAATAAAAATAAATAAAATAAATAATTAAAATAAAATAAGAAAATAAATAATAACAAATAGTGCAAATCTTAACACTTTTTAAGACAAAATTCACAAGTACCTTCAGTGCAACCTTTATTGTTTCATATGAATGTAAGCAGCATACACAACTAATAAATAACATCAAAAGTTAACACTTATGGTAATGCCTACAGGAAGATATCTCTAGAAGTGGCTAGATGCATGCTTCTTTGCCAATTACCTGAGCCTGCTGTTGATAGTACATTGTGTAGTACTGTACATAGGAAGCATGTTCTTCAGGAGTCTGTGCATATAAGGAGGCACTGTACTCTGCCAGCTGCTTGATGTCAGCACCTGCAGTGTACTCAGCTGGTTGGTGATACTGCTGCTGCTGCTGCTGACCTGACCAGTTATTACCTAAAGACAAAAAAGAAAATGATCACTGTTACCAGATGCTTCACTTCTTTTTGCTTAACTCCATGAAATCTTGTCACATATAAACATGAACTAATACAAAATAAAGAATACTCCCAACATTACCTGAACTGTTATTATTTCCATTATTTTGGTTCAACTTGCAGTATGATACAGTCACCTGTGGAGGAAAAATAGCATGTCATTTCCACTGTTATCTAACATGGCTTTGAAATATTCAATATTTAGCTATGGTTTAATGAACATCCACTTCATAATACAAAAAGAAATTTGTACATTAAAACACAACTCTCAATACTTTTGATCCATGGATGTAATCCATGAAAGGATAATAAACAAAAACAAAACTAACCTGCTTATTGTCAATAGTGGGAGGGGAATGAGCAAGCTTATTGTGAAGTTGCATGGAATCCAGCACAGAATTAAGTTCAATATAGCAGACTCCTCTCGATGTGTTGGTGAGAGGGTCCCTCCCAATGCGAACAGATCGGATGGGCAAGTCGCTACCAGCATGCTGGATCCCTTGTAACACACTCTCCTCCGTGCTCAAGACATCAAGACCACGGAGAAGAAGAGCTGTCAAAGTGAAAAAAAAAAGTCATCATTGTAGTGCCACACTAAACATGACACCAGCTATACATAGTCAAGCTCCTTAATTCCCTTAAGTAAAAATATAATCTGTAAAGTCCTCAGCTATGAATAAATAATGACTTCATAAATAATTAAGGCACCGCACATAGAAAAGGAGAGATGCACCACACACACACACACACACACACACACACACACACACACACACACACACACACACACACACTAACAGATACACACGCACAAATAACTGAAGCAATGCGCATAGAAAGGGAGTGACACACCACACACATACACAAAAAAATAAATAAATAAATAAATAAATAAATAAATAAAAAAAAAAAATAAATAAATAAATAAATAAATAAATAAAATAAATAAATAAAAATAAATAAATGAAAATAAATAAATAAAATAGAATAAAAAACAAAATAAAATTAATTAATTAATTAATCAATTAATTAATTGAAAATAAATAAATAAATAAAATAAAGCATCAAAGTTTGGCAACCTTCAAACACATG
This sequence comes from Scylla paramamosain, assembly GCF_035594125.1. Taxonomy (NCBI): domain Eukaryota; kingdom Metazoa; phylum Arthropoda; class Malacostraca; order Decapoda; family Portunidae; genus Scylla; species Scylla paramamosain. The sequence continues at coordinate 7,895,713 of NC_087153.1, forward strand.
TAACTCAGCTATTTTCAAGCTATCCTGTAAATTCTTTAATGGAAATGAAGCTTATAACAAGTATGATTAAGTGATGTTTTTTTTTTTTTTTCAGTGTGTTTTAAATCAATTTGTGACAAAATTATTTTTTAATATTTGAGTATATCTAATACCCCCAGCCTTCAAACTACCTTACTAGTTTATGCCCCCTTTTTTTTTTTCCGTGAGACCAACATCCACCATTGTCATTATCACCACCACCATCACCACCTTGTACCAGACTATTACATACCTATATTAATACTTATACGAGACACATCATCAGAATCACTATCACTTCCTACATCTACATAATCTGGATTATCATCACTAAACAAAGTAGAAGATTCACAAAAATCACGGTGTGAGAGAAAGCCTAACACAAAGTTTACACCAACACCTCCACTTACTCCTGATGGGCCAGGCACTGGACTGGCCTCACCAGAATGATGCCCAGACATTGTTGCACTATTTTTCAATAGCGTCACTCCATACAATGTGGTAAATCTGTTGTTATACGCATCACAGAGAGCTATCTATCACAAAAGCGTGTGTAAAGGGCCTCTGCTGTCCAAATCACTGGCTTTGGTGGCCAGCTGATTGGCTGCTAGATAGGCATGGCGCATGACTGTCCACTGATTGGCTGCTGGGTCAGCATGGCTCAACTTCACCTCTGTCATGCCCTCCCTACCCTGCCACCTGGGATATGACTCCCTTCTCTTGTGCCTGTGCTCCCAGGCCGCAGGCACAGAGTGTCAACAGGAGCGAGGAAACACACATTTTTGTAGGGACTTTCTACCTTACCTCTAATGGCGCAAGGGAGTCACACCCACTACCACTGGATAGAAGGATGAAAATAAGGTTACATGCAATAAATTGAGACTGGCCAAGGGTGGCGCATGACTCCCTTTCTATGTGCAATGTTTTAATTATCTTATCTTACTCTTTAACATGCATATTTTTATAACCATCTAATACATAAGGTATTTAGCAATATATAGAAATTACGATTTTTCTACTGCTTTCTACATTATACATCAAGTGCCTGCAAGCCAATAACATGCAACACATTTGGCTTAGACAAAACTATACTTCTATATTTTCACTTTAACATGAGTTCTAAGAGATTACTTATTTTTATACGGAAGAATATGCTCTAACTATGAAGGGATGGGTCTCAAGAAAATACAACATACTGTTGGTTGGATAGGTGCAAACTTCATCACTTCCCTCTTCCCCTGCTTCTGACTCATGCCGAGGAGCTGAACACTTGAAGCAGGAGTCTCTTCTTTTGAAATTATGAGCCCCACACTGAAATTAAAGAATTACTTATTTGTTGGTTCACAGTAATAAATTATGTATTTGAGTGTTCAGTTAGTTTCCCCTTTTTCATTCACTAAACCACAATAAAATAAACTTACCCTGATACAAAACCAATCTTGTGATGCTTTTGACTGACGCTCTGAGGACTCTTTGGGAATCGAGTATTGCAGTGTGGCTCTATATACATCTTGAAGAATGAGGACACCCTGTAGAGAAAGTCATCAACCATATTACAACGTGATCTTATACAGAGTTTTATGTATCTTACATGAGCTTCCACTTTTGGTCTCCAGTTCAGCCAGATATGAGTGAAAGGAAGAGTAAGTCCTACAGGTAAGAAAAGTACAGAAAGAAGGGAAATGTGTCTAATTGTGATTAGCAAAATTTTTCTCTCTCTGTGGGCTCTTCCCAGATTCACCCCATGTGGCATGAACCAGCAAAAGTGATAATGCTCAAACTACAGAGGAAGGAGTGCCAACACCCTGGCTGGAGGAGAACCTTGGTGCCGAGACTTTGTTGTTGTGGATGTTCGGGTGAGCACGTTTACTGTTGTGGCTGTAGTAGTTGCTGATGCTGTTAAAGCAGAGAGGGTCCCACAGGGTGACCCTTACCAGGCTTGCTCCTTGGATGGCATCATTTCTCATTGGAGTTGAATAAACAGTAGCTACAGGTTTCACTGATTGTCGTAAGCATGCATCCAGGAATGTGCTCTCATGACTCCAGAGAAAAAGCTTTTTTTTGGGGGGACATAATAAGACCACCTCTTGGATGCAAACTCCTTCAACCAACTAAACATTATAGGATGCACTGCTTGACATAAAGGGGAAGTGAAGTACATCTTAAGAAAAGGGGATTTATCATTACCTATGAATGGAGGTGGCCTTAAGTCAGTTTATCCCTAGCCATGCCCAATATGTTAATAAGCCACTGCCTTACACAGCTGAGCAAAAAGCTACAGTCTTAAATTCACTGATTCCTAAGTCAGCTTAATCTACTAATGTATTCACAATCATCCAACATTCATTCGATGAAGAAAGGTATACATGCTCACATAAAATACACTAGAAATGAACAAATATGAGCAAGCGTGAATTGCAGAAATAATAAAATTATTGTGCACTCAAGTGATGTCAGACTGATGCTTGATACAAGGAAGTAAAAGGATGGGAGGGGAGGGACCATACTTTCATAACGCACATGTACAATAATTGTCAAGGTCTAACATTAAACAGTTCCTCAGAGAAAGTGATAAGTTATTGACTCAACATTGGAAGCAAAAATACAAGAGGAACCAAATGGCTATGATGGTATTTAGGAAGAGGTAAACCCAGTGTTACTGGCAGAGATGGCTGGCCCGTGACCCCTTGGCCATGGCCAGGGGGTCCAGGGACTCTGCCGAGGGAACTGCCGGGGGCCGGGCCGGGCCGGCAGGGATTCACCGCGATACCTGTTTGGCTTCCATCCACCGTGTGGCGTCATGAACCGTCGTAAACTCCACGAAGGCAAAGCCTCTTGATGCACCTAGACGTAAGAACACACACAAGCAAGTGTTAATAAATGATGTTCTTAAAGGAGGCATGAGGGACACTCAACGTCGCACCCTCAAATGGCCGTGAGTTGGCCCTGTGGCCACTAACCAGCCACATTGTGCCCATCTCGCTGGCTTAAGCAAAATCTACTCTCAATGGCCTCTTCCAGGTCACAGGGGCCACTAGCATATCAAGAGTAAAGAACTGAACTGAAGAATTCTACTAATTGTCTACCATGATAATCATACAATATCATGCTGCACATTGGTGTGACAACACAATCACAAAACACTCCAGATTCATACACACACTCTGCTTCATATTTTTAGAAATATGCTGGATTTCCTGCTACTGCTGCAGTCCTGTGTAAATATTTGAAGGGTACAAAGCACACAATTAAGAAATATTGTTAAACAACATGGAAGAATGAAAGTAAATATTTTCCCCATAAAATCTATTCAAGTATAAATCTTCCCATTAAAATCTAACAAATCACAAGAGCTTACAAATAATTAGGAAATCTGTAAAATGATAGAAATGTACTCTTATCTGTCAAGAGAAACAATGAAACATTTCTACAGCTACATCATATTCTAAAACCCGAATTATGTAACAATCCTAAGCCTGACTTCATCCCATGAATGTACGTACTCACAATTTCGAAGATCAAGATTAGAATGCTGGTAACCTGGAGTGCAAACAGAAGGTACCTGGAAGAGTCTTATTTTATGCTTGTAAAATTATGCATACATTTTTGCTTGTGCTAACCCTGTGACCTAGGCCTCTGTTCAGCCAGCGAGACAAACACAGGTGGACAGGAACATGGAAACAGAAAGGGGAAACTAAAACATAAAAACGTAAGGAGTCCAGGAAAATTAAGCCCATGAGAAATGTTACTTTACCTGATTCTTTCTTCCTGACGAGTCGGATATCTTTTGGCATGAGGTTGCACGCTAAAATATCAGCTCGGATCTGAAGGGAAGGGAGGAGAAAATGGATATATAATTACCAACTGGAAACAGTAAATCATGGAATATCAAAAGCAGTGTTCTTTAAACAACCTACTTCAATCACATACAAGTAGTTCAGCAATTTTCCACATAATCCACTTACTGATTATACTTAACGACACAACTGCAGAACACATATCATTAAAACACATACATCATTCTCTGTGATGTGCTGGGCCAGTCCTCGCACCATGATGGTATTGTTGGGAGGTTGTGACTTATAATCTGTCCGTTCCTCTTCATAGCTGTAATTATGTGATTGGCATTGTAAAAAAAAAAAAAAAAAAAAAAAAAAAAAAGTAATGGACCTCTCATACATTTATCATTTACAACAGAATTTTTTTCTTCAATGTCAATACATATAAATGTAGATATAAAAATCAAAAGTAAGAACTATCACTGATTTTACCTCAGTATCAATATGGTCTAACACAGGTTAAAGTAATAAATAAAACTTAACAATTAATAACAATACATCAATATTCCAACAAAGCATTTGCTAGCTACTGATTGAAGAAAATGACAATAATTCATGAAATGACAAAACATTTAAGGGAAAAGCTGAGCCATTACATGTGAAACACCTTCAGTCCTCTCATCACTTACTGATCTCGGTGATGGTCGTAGTCCCTATAGTCACGATGATCCCGATCTCGGCGAGGACTGCGATCCCTATCATCGTCCCTCCAGCGGTCTCTGTCTCTGTCTCTATCCCTGTCCCTGTCCCGGTCTCTGTCCCTGTCCCGATCTCGATCCCGATCCCTGTCTCTCCGGTCCCGATCTCGATCTCTCCTGTCCCTGTCACGATCTCTGTCCCGGTCTCTACGACGATCATCACGGTCACGCCGCTCACGGTGACGTGGAGGTTCTGGCTCATAAGGAGCAGCAGCATAACTGTCATAGGGATCAAGGCTGCTGCGGCCATGGCCCCTCGCACCACCTGGGGCAGGAGCTGAGGCAATGTATGCACCCTGAAATGGAGACTACAAATAAAGGAATCCACGTATTATAATCTTCATAAATAAATTTGAGGAGCATTAATGTAGCTGCCTGTCAGCCTACTTTCATTATCATTAATAGATGCAAAAGTTCAGGAGCTATTATTTCAATATTCATTCATACAGGTAAACAGAAGCTTATTTACAGTAATGAACAGTCTTGTATAGAAAAAGATAAAATATGTGTAATCTGGGAAAACAAACCACAGAAAATCTTGAATTACTAACGTGTAATCTTAGCATAATTCTCAGATCCGACTTAATAAAGAGAAAAATCATACAATAAAACAAAAGAGGAAACAAAATGTTAGCAACAATATAAAGATGACCACTCACAAGTTTAAACTTAACTAGGAAGAGAGAACTTTCAATAGGAATTATGACTGGCATCCAACAGGTTTTTTTTTTTTTTTTGCCACATCTAAACCAACTATATATGAATCAATGAATGAGAAGAAACAAACTACTAAGCCAAAACAAATATATCACATTCAATGCATTTAAATTTTCTTTAACGAAACTTAAGGACTTATAAGGGAAAAGTTAAAAAAAAGCCCTGACATTCTGGAATAGCCTTAGCATCACTGTCATTTTTTTGTCTTGTAAGTTAATAAGTAATCCATTTCAGGTTAAAATATTAGCATGCAGATGTATAATTTAATATTTGACAGGTAATAAAGGCTGAACATAGTGTATGCTCCTGTTTCCTGACAGACAGGCAATAAAGTCAAAATGAAAATACTAAACAAAGCAACACAAAACATGTTACATCTCCTTTAACTTTTTTGTTGCCCGACTGAGAAACTGTCTTCATAGTTAAAAATATGGGTAAAATATAAGCCAGCAAATAACAATTGATCACTTGTTACACAAGGAAAACAGTGGAATGAGAAGTCCACATGTTGCCTTTACTAGACTTGTTTAAATTCCAACTGGTTCTATAAATCAAGGTCTTACTGTAAATGATATGAAAATTAAAATTCCAAATTCCAGAGATGAAGAAAATTTTGTATCCAATCAAAAAAACAACAGTTCATTTGGAGAGAGAGAGAGAGAGAGAGAGAGAGAGAGAGAGAGAGAGAGAGAGAGAGAGAGAGAGAGAGAGAGAGAGAGAGAGAGAGAGAGAGAGAGAGAGAGAGGGGGGAGGGGGGGAGACACTATTACATAGGCCAAGTTTCAAAACAGCATTGCATTTCATCACCAATGTCAAGCTAAATGCAAAATAGGAAATATATTTTCAGCAAAATCTAAATGAACAAAAACAATAAATACAAAAATAAAATAAAAACAAAGCAATATGAGTTTATTTAACAACTTTGATTATTTTTAAGTCTAAAAGAAAGGCTTCTAGCAAGTCTGATAAACAATACATGAATGTTCCTTACCGTGTAGCTTACCTGTGCTACATATTGTGGATACTGGGCATAGGCTGCAGCTTCCAGACTACCATAAGCTGCAGCTGCTGTGTACATGTGTTGCTGGGCAGCCATGGCATTGATCATTTCTGTAAGACCAAGCCCCTGGCCTTGAAGCTGCAAACAAAGGAAGAAAAACACATTACTTCAAAATATTAACAATATGGTACTTCACATTTTTAACAGACTGGTGGACTGTATTTAACAGCTGTCATGACAAAGCACAACCAAATACTGATGTTCATAATGTTGGTTGGGTTCATTAATGGTGGAATAAATATAATTACTGGATGAGAGACTTTAGGTACCCCACCATTGGAATCACTGACAATTAAGAAAAGGGAGGAAAAATTAGAGCAATCTCACATTTAACAAGATTTCTTTAAAATTTCTTAAATTTTTTTCCTATTTATTATTATTATATATATATATATATATATATATATATATATATATATATATATATATATATATATATATATATATATATATATATTTTTTTTTACAATAACAGGCCAAGTTTCAAGCTCTCAAAGCCAAAATTATGCATGTCTGGATTGTCAGGTGCCGTGCAGGGGTCCAGGCTCTATAGGCTCTAGCTGCCACTCAGGCCTATGGCCCTGTTCACATGAGGTAATTTTAGAAGTACAACTAATTACTCAACTGGTTTCCAGTTTTTCACATGAGGCAATTGATAATAAGACTAAATTGCAAAAAAAATTCTTGTATTTCCTCTCAGTATCATTTAATCTGTTTTTTAACATTTTTCAATATCAACTTTGAGAATGTTAAGACAGTCACATTCCACAGTCATCATATTCCATTTCTAGTGCTGCATTTCACACTAAAAAGCCATGTCCAGTGAATGGATTAAACTTCACATGGACTGGGTGTGCAGACTGCCAAGGCAATGGTGTAGTGCACTAGCCAATGAGGCAAGACACTACCTTCAAGTGTGATGATTTCCTTGTGTTAACACTGCCAATGAAAAACACACATCTTGAGTTGCATGACTAAGAAAATAGAGTAAGTGTGTGTAAACACTTCCATTGACCTGCATTGTCTTCATAGTTGTGTTAATGTAATCACACAACTAAAATCACCTTGTGTAAACATGCCATATGAGGGAAGTCCTTGAGGGTTGAAAGTTTATAGTATTTCAAACTCACGATGACCCACCAGGTGTTGGTCGCTTCAAGGAGCGGCGGTGCCAAATCTAACCCACCCCCTCAGAAAACGGAGACAACCGTTCTCTTTATTTGCATGTATGACTTTGTTATAAGAATCAAGACACCCACACGTGCTTATAAGAGAGAATGAAACTCTGATATTTATTTTTCCTGATATGTTTAAGTGATATATATGATGGAATACAAAAGTATAACAAATATTTTGTATTGATATGTGTGTTTTCGCAGCTGGACTGCAACGCATTATTTAAAAATGATTGATTGAGAAGAGACTTTCTTTCCACACCACCACTGAGGTAAAAGTCCATAGGCGCCATAGACTCAGTCGCACACCTGTGTCGAGGCGACCCTTCCCCCACCCACTCCCGTTAGATTCTGGGTCGGGAGCAGGTGGCAACGTCAACTGACCTGATATGCCACATTTTTTCATGAAGTATCTTCTTTTCTTTATATATATAACAATTATTCATATCACTTACTATCTAATGCAAAAATCAAAAGGTATTTAGAACATTTCATGCTAATATACCCTGGTTAGTGGACAGTTACCAGTTTATAGTGAATGTTTGGTTCAATATGTGGCAATAAAGCGGACAACACCTGGTGGGTCATCGTGAGTTTGAAATACTATAGTTAAGTTTAGAATGGGTCTAGTTCAGTATTTATTTTCACTAGGAAACTAGTTTTACTTTGAGATAAGAGGGAGTTCAAAGAAAAGTGATTTTTAATATAAGCAATAAGCTGATTCACTTGAAACAAACCTAAAAAAACTACATCCACCAGTGTAAGATGGCAGTACCTATAAACATTATAAACATTTACCAGCTAATTTACACTATATATATATATATATATATATATATATATATATATATATATATATATATATATATATATATATATATATATAATATATATATATATATATATATATATATATATATATATATATATATATATATATATATATATATATATATATATATATATATATTATACAGTAGGGCAAGTGCCAATGCATGGTTGCTATAACATACAACTGCAATAACACACTGAAATCTTAAAAAATATTTAAAAAATATAAGAAAATAAAACTTGTAAGACTAACTCACCAACTGTGTGAGCTACTGCTCACCTATCTGCCACCTGTCCCTTCTATCTTTTTTTTTTGTTTTCCTCTTCCTTCTGTCTTAAACCTCCCTCCCTGTCACCTCCCCTCCCCCTTATCTGTCAGAGATAAGGAACAAGGGAGTGAAACCTCACTTTCTACCCCCTCATTCATTTTATGTAATCTTTGCTTCCTCCTTTTACACTTTCTCATTCTATTTAGCAATTCTTAAGATTGTTCTTACTTTCACACACACACAGAGAGAGAGAGAGAGAGAGAGAGAGAGAGAGAGAGAGAGAGAGAGAGAGAGAGAGAGAGAGAGAGAGAGAGAGAGAGAGAGAGAGAGAGAGAGAGAGAGAGAGAGAGAGAGAGAGAGAGAGAGTTCCAACTTAGGTGCGATTTACTGTATGTATACACGTGATGCTAACAGAAGGTAAATGTGATCGATACTTGTCAAAGCAGAACAAAACTCAGGGTGATAATGGCCAAAAATCAGAATGGTAAGAATTTAGGACGAGGTGCGAAACTTGGGAGGGTTCTGTATATATTTGTTGTGTTATCTCAAATTTAGTAGTGCAAATGTGCTCATTTTGATGTTTTTTTTTTTTAATTGTGGGATTTTATTAATTATTTTCTGGTTCCCTGGAACCAATGATTTTTTTTCCATAGGTTTTTCAGTCACCATAAGGCACATTTGCCATAACAAATGCTACATTTGAAGTAATTATATTCAGTCAGATACCTCACTGTATATATATATATATATATATATATATATATATATATATATATATATATATATATATATATATATATATATATATATATATATATATATATATATATATATATATATATATATATATATATATATATATATATATATATATATATATATATATATACTCACATTATTTCATTTCATCATTATACTATATATCATTCCCATCACATTTTTTAAATCTTAATTTAATATAACTTATCTACCATGTACAACCTCCTAAATGATCCTCCAGATGAAATGCTAACTATTGAAGCAGTAGTAACATATATGTGACAATGTTATACTACTAACTAATAAGTAAGAGAGAGAGAGAGAGAGAGAGAGAGAGAGAGAGAGAGAGAGAGAGAGAGAGAGAGAGAGAGAGAGAGAGAGAGAGAGAGAGAGAGAGAGAGAGAGAGAGAGAAAATCCTAAGAATGAGATGGATGTAGTTCTCTAATAAAACAAATAACTTTAAAAATACCCAAAGGAGTTGAGGGAAATGTCTGAAGAGGATAGATGATCACAGGGTGATAAGTCATGGTGTAATGCGGTCAAAAAATATCCACAGGATATCATGTGGGAAAATAATGTTCATGGAAGGGAAAATATGTATTTCAAGTCACTCTGGCCCCAAGCCAATCCAATCCCATTTTCTGGCTCCACTCCCCAGTCACTCCAGCCTCCACTATATGGTCATTTCTAGTGGTGGGCATGTTCTGCTAACTGCTAATTGGCTTTTTTTTTTTTTTTTTTTTTTTACTGATAAGCATTTCTGCTAATGAATCACAGGAACTTTCAATCTTGACTTTGAATAGACAGTATAACATTCACTTGACTTTATTTGTTTGGTTGAAAGTGACTGACATGGAAACTTAGCATCTTAGTTCCAAACACTCATTTCAGCTTTCATGAGTCTTTATATGGCTACTGAGTGTCTGGCACAGGAACTTTGAACCTTTGTTTTGAATATTCTATGAAACCAAATTTTTTGTTACCTGAGTATAAATACTGCTTCACTGAGCGCGAGTAAAACTTCAACATTGAGTGACTCTCCTGTGGGGTGTGTATATAACATCCAGATTGTAAATCAGCACAAACAGTTTGACTGATCCCTAACATGCAGCACCCATGTGTGTGGCAGGAAGGGTATCAGGTCATTTTGCCCATATGCCATTTCACCACACTATGGAGTCATTTTGCCCACTTAAATGAGTCATTTCACTCACACTGTGAAGTCATTTCACCCACACTGTGGAGTCATTGGTTATAAGTGGCTTCATATTCTGTTTCATTTGTAATTGTCCATATAACCAAAACAAAAATAGTACTGAAATAATAATAATAATAATAATAATAATAATAATAATAATAATAATAATAATAATAATAATAATAATAATAACAATAATAATAATAATGGGACCAGAAGTAGCTTGTAGCTAATTATGCTTGTCACTACTGTCACCCATTTCTTTCAGTCAATCAGAAACTATAATACCTGACACTCATAAACTAGTTCCCCTCCCTTGTTGGTTATAGAAGGGAACTAGCTTATCAGGGTCAGGTACTAGTTCCTGACTGACTAGCCGTGTGTGTGTGTGTGTGTGTGTGTGTGTGTGTGTGTGTGTGTGTGTGTGTGTGTGTGTGTGTGTGTGCAAGTGCGTTCATAGTTCATTTACCTCACTTGTTTACCGCATTTAGTTTTGAGTTCGTAGTTCATTTACCAATGTTTTGTAATTGGTCACAATCATAAAACTAAAACAGTTCCTGGCAAGATGGTAGACTGCCCAGATGAGTGTATTCAGTGCCTTGTACCTGTACAGGCAAGGCAAGAAGGTCTGCAGTGCGACAGGTGTGGGAGGTGGCAGCACAGGAAATGTAATACTGGCATATCTTGTGCTGATTACTGGACAGCTGTGAAATCCGGTATTTCCATTGACTGGAATTGTAATACTTGCACCTTCACTGATGAACCAACCTCCCATCCAGTGGAAGACCCAGCCACCCCTACAATGGAACAAGATCCACACGTCCCTGCAGTTGAACAAGAGTCTTCAACTGATGACCCACCTGACTTCCCAATGGAACTAGAGGATTCACTTGATAACCCAGCCATACAAGATACTTAACTGCAGCCAGAAAGTGAAGTTGCATTCCAGCTCTTTCAGAAGGACACAAAGCGTGGTAGAGACGAGCTCATTGAGTCATGGATACACTTACAACAAAAAAAAATGCAGTGATCAAATGTAACTTAATGGCAGTGTACTGTCCGCCCTAAAAGTAACCCATGCGAAGCACTAGTAACTCAGAAAAATGGAAAATTTGTAAAGAACTTATGTCACAACCATCCACCATCAACAGGCTCTGCTAATGCCACTAAAGTAACATTACAGGTAAAGAAACTGGCAGCACAAGGCCTATTTAAACCAGCGTCTGCTATAGTGGATGATGTTCTACAAGAGATGGGAACTGCACCATGCCCTAGTCAGCCTAAGCCAGAGCACTTGGGATGAGCATGTGAAGGGTGAGAGGTCTTCATATCAGCTACTAAAAGCATGAGCTCATCTCAATGGCCCAGTGGGCAGCTGAATCTTGCATGTATATATTTTTTATTAAGTTTCCTTTTTAATTCTTTGTCACCACGTTCGTTCTCGTCCCAGAGTCATTCTGGCCTGGGGCATTATTCTTTCTTGTAATAAAAATACATGGTAATGATATATAAACACTCCAACAATGTAGAGCGATCAGTGGACATGACATGAAATGTGTGTTGAGAATGAACTTATATTTGGGCGAACTGACTTTTATATGTGGGCGGAGTCTTGTGGGCAAAATGACTATAAACCACAGGAAGTCCTTTGACATGCCATCTATAGCACCATGAAACATGCAAGAATACTGGCGCATAATACGTGGGGGCCTCAAGCTTCACCAGTAGTAGTGTGAAAAGTGACCACCTCTTGACAACGGGTTTAACTTTTTTTTTTTTTACAGCATCCAAAAGTTGTCAACTGTATGTACACATGGAAGTGTCGCTTTTTTACGCTGCCTCGTACAGCCAAATCAATCAACAGATTGTTAAATGTACACCACTATTCACACTGTACATTTTCAGTTTGTTAACTGCCTAAATAATAAACCGTTTATTATTATTATTATTATTATTATTATTATTATTATTATTAAATTAAAATTGTACGATTTTTATATACCTATCATAAAACTTCACAAATGTTATATGACTTTTTTTTATGGTACCAACTGAATGTCTTATACAAGAAACAATATCAGGCTTGTTATCCAATAGGTTGATTACGTTTTGAATAAAGTATTAGTTAAGGGGAGGCGGTCCACGGTAGGAGAGGGGGGGGGGGCGTCACTGTGGAAGAAATTAAACGTGCACGGGGAAAAGTAACTGGACTTGGGGGTAAATATTTTGCCCGAGAAATTTGGGAACAAGAATATGTAAGTGGGGGAAAATGTGTTACACTGGTGGTGGCGAGAGGCTTTCATTGTCAAGCAGGGAGAGTGGGGGAGCATATCCACCAGGCACAGCTTACCTCCATCTTGTCTCACGCCGCCAAGACCTGCGAATGGAAACACTCTACTTAGTCACAAATCACTGCTGGCATCCAAGAGCCCATTACAAGCACACCTATATCAGGGAAGTGGTTCTAATATGACACAGGAGTGAGGATGGCCGGGGGTGGCTCCAATGTGGCCGTCTGTCATTTCCCACACCAATACACATAGGCCTAATTGTCAAGCTCACTTCAGAATGAGTTTATGGACACATTAGGCACACTTACTTTGCTTGGAAGTCCCATCAAAATACCAAAATCGCTTCAAGAAACTGCTGTGTCTGACGCACCACAAAATGGCGCCGCGACGAGTCAATAGTGGCGCGTCCGAACTTCCACCCCGGCCTGCCCTTCATCATACCACTACTACTTCCATTCTTTTATCATATTTCCGCATACCTTCTGGTTAATTTATCCCAGAAAGATAGTACTGTATGCAATGTTTGTTTCAGATTTACAGCAGGCTCTCTGATATAGTAATGTATAAATGTATAAATCGCAGTCAGGGAATCGAACGCAGACCTGAAAAGCCAGTCCTTCCTTCCCTCCCACTAACCTTTCTTTCTGTCAGGCGTCACGTCCAAATCCTTGGCATTTTAGTAATATTTTTGGTGTATTCGTAATGTGATTTTAAGTGCAGTATGTGTGTATTGTATTAATTTGCTGATAAACCATTAAAGAATAAGTGTCAATGGATAAAGGTATGGGGGTAAGGAGATTAGGTACAGTTGCCAACGTAATGATTTTTCGGAAAGCCTTTGTATACCTATCTTTATTGTTTGTTTTCGAAAGAGAAATGCTGAATATATGATCAATATTTTTCAATAAAAAGTTATCCAGGGAAAATGATGGACTGTATCAAAGCGTACAAGCTATAGCGTCTTACCTCAGGTCTTCCCTCCTGATCTGAAGTGTGTGATCCTTGGCCTTTGCCCATATTTTGAAACGCTTTGTTCTCTCACAAGGATCAATTTTAAAAGCTACAGGAGTGATTAATCTCACTTTCATAGATATTTTCCTGCTGACAATACAAAATTTTCTTTAAACTAACTATGAATATCCCCTTTAAAATCCCAGTGACTTCCGCTAGAACCCATAGAAAATTGGGTGTAGGTAAGACGCAGAAATGTTCAAGAATATGGTCCTTGTTTACACCTCTTATCTGTCGGTTATGTGAGACCACAAGGAAACTAAGGTAACTATACAAGGGCAGTTTATCTATGCAAGACAGCTCACGTAAACTTTATAACACTTCACTTTCTTTATGGGTTATGGATGGAAGAGAAATAACATCTCGGTAAACATACATGTTCCTTACGCCAGTGAGTGTGGTGCCACTGCGAGTACTGCCTGCCATAATAATGATGAAAACTTTCCCAGAATCACTTTTTAACTGGTGGCGTTATAAGAAATATTAATCCCTTTCTTTCTAAAACGATAGTGTAAAATCTAAAACTTCGAAGTTGTTGGACAAAAATGTTGCCAAATAAAAAAAAAATGCCCCTGATTGACAAGGACAAGGAATACATTATCTATAGAGAATATTTGCTCGTTACTGTCAGGCTCAAATAAGTGGCGTCTTCTGTTGTTCGTTTACTGGCCCTCAAAAGGGGACTTTCTTCTGTTAATGAATGCCGCTTTCTTTTCAACACTCAGCAGTGACGACATGCCCTTCGTTTCCTTCCTGAGTCTGACTGTTCTCAATCCAGAAAATAAAAGTAAAGCGAAGTAAAAGAAAAAAAAAGTACGTTGAAAATCTGTAATAGGCAGTGTACAAGAGTAAATTTTGTACTTTATCAACATGAGACGATTATGATATATATATATATATATATATATATATATATATATATATATATATATATATATATATATATATATATATATATATTGTGTGTGTGTAATTATAAAGTTCATCGTTTAGGATGAGTGTACAATATGTGGTCTAACTTATGTGTTTCTTCCCCGACTCTAATTAAAAAGAGAAAAATATATATATACTTGTGCATGAATATACATACCCTAATTTGGGAATGATGTGCCATATTGTCATGAAATGCCTTCATACACTTATTTGATTCGACTAATGAAATAATATGATTTATACATACTTTATATCGAAAGAAGTGGTCTATTTCCTATTTCTTTCTTTCTTTCTTTCTTATCTTGAGAAAGACACATTTTCCATGTGTGTGTGTGTGTGTGTGTATGTGTGTGTGTTCTCAAGTGTAAATTAAAGAAAGAAAAAAATGGTTTTCTACTCGTAATAAAGTAGATAGACGATAGAGAAACAAAAGATAGGTTAATAAACTGACAGAGGTTTCATTCGTCATTCTGAGACAGAATTTATTCAACACACACACACACACACACACACACACGGACATCATCATCATCATCGCCGCCACCGCACTCCTGCACCGAAATGTCATGGAGTGACTCACCTGCTCCCGTTATCAGATTCCCAATTAGGATCAAATAACTACGTCAACTGTTTCCTCCCAGTCACAAACCGCTTCAATTTTCGACTCGACAAATTTATCCAGATTTGTTTAGTAATATGGGTCCAGGACACTTTCTCCTCTTTGGCCACATTCCAGTGCGTCAGTTAAAACCCACTATCCTTACAGTGAGACCAGCAAGAGGACTTTGTTCCGCGCACCTCTTACGTACAAGGTGGTCCCGCCAAACAACACCCACATGCCTCCTCGCTCTTAGTCAACTACTAGCAGAATTATTCGGCGTTGGCCGGTAAAATTTGGCTCTCCAAAGCACGGTTTATCACCCTAAGTCAGTCGTTTGTTCGGCAAAGCTATTAACTATCTCTTGAAGTTAAATGTATGTCATGTTAATTTCTGTTCATGATTCATGATATCAGTGAATTGATGAAACCTACCTGAAAGATTAATTCGTTGAAGACCTCTGTATCACAGAAAATTCGACCACATACTGAAGGAATCGGAAGGTTGATGGCAATCAACTCCAAGTTGACAATGAATGCTCAATTTATACCTCTCCCCCACAATAAGGAAAAAAAAAAAGAAAAATCTAAGCTAACAAAGAATGTTTGGCGCTACCATAAGATAAATAAATAAATAAATAAAAAATGAGCCACTGTGTATCTGGCGCCACCATCAAGAACTGGGTTACGGTGACAAATTTGCCTGAATAATATAGCGGTTTTGGGTTGAAAGTAGTCTATGTCACTTCCCGGATCAAGGGGAACCCCTACCAAATTTTATCACAATCAGTTCATTTTTTTTTTTTTTTTCGTGAAAAGCGGACACACCTTCACAAAGACAGACAGATTCCTCCTACTGCTTATTTCCTTCAGACGTCTTAGATTCACATGACATCTCGTTGTTAAGACTAGACTAGCATGCCAAATAGTGTTTTGTCAACATTACTGTTCATTTGTTCTAGTATTCTGGTTATTTATCTCTTATGAGTAATGCAGTGTGTAGTATACCTTCTTAAAGTACCATTTTCTTTTACTAATCTTGTCTATGAAGGGATACTATCATAGCAATTTTTTTTTTTTTCGTACGTCTTCATTATGAATCATTTATTTCTCTGCTGTATTTAAGACTAAAAACCACTAATCCTCTAAGTTTTCCTCTTTCATGTGGGTGATCGAGCCGGTCTCCTGAAGGTCAGTGAGGCGTGGTGTAGTCGTTGGGTGTGTGGGTAGCAACAGATAATGATGAAGGATGGAGCGAACAGCTTAATACTTTAATAATACCCAAGGTGCATAAGAACACAAGTACATAAGAGAAGCTGCAATAATCCATTAACCCTACACGTCACAATACCTGTATAAAGCATACCTATCTATATCCACCTATCATCCCTATCCATAAATTTATGTAATATTTAAAGCTCCTTATTTACTCGGCACCAACACCCTGATAACTGAGTCTGTTCCGGTCAACTATCACTCTAATTTATTGAGAACTTAATTTTCCTAGTTTAAATAAAATTTTATCAAGCTTGAATCCGTTACTTCTAGTACCCTTGAGGATTTTGTTTACATCAACATAGTTATATCTCATACGCCACTTCAATATCTACCAGATCCTTTCTTAATTTACGCCTTTCATGCCGTACAGAGAACTCATAATGCCTCGGGGAAGAGGCTACCGCAATGTGAAGGAGTATATGAAAAACTTGTTACTTGTAACGTTCGAGCACACACACACACACACACACACAGAGAGAGAGAGAGAGAGAGAGAGAGAGATTCACGTTGACTAAAACGTTAGATCGTGACCACGGTTAGACAAGATAAATACCTGTTCTCTCTCACGCTGGTCCAGCACAGTCACACCGAGGATAAAGTTTTTGCTCCATTACAACTTTTTTCTTGTTATTAATATTCCTTTCTCTATGACGTACAAGGGAACTTAATTTACAGGAACATGAGGCCGACACAAAACACAAATAATAATTAAAGTAGCTACGAGAACTGGAATTACATAACTATTATACTATATATTTTCTTTAATACTAATAAATATTTCTGCCTGTCTCATCACTGCTAGTCTCCTGCTGGGCTTCCGTGGTCAAGTCGAGAACACAAGAACAAAAGCTCCATGAACAGCACCACTGTTTATTACAAACATAGAAAGGAGTAAAACATAAACAAACACAATTCTTGATTTACTTTATTTTTACTTCCGGTAACCGGTTGGCAGGATGAAGACAGAGGAATGAGTAGTGAAGAGAGATTGTTTATGCTGCCAACATGAATTAAAGATACAACGAAAGCGACGGGGAACGAATAAGATTTTATGTATAACAAATACGAGCGGGTAGGTGTGCAAGAATCTTCGTGGCAACAGAGGAAAGATCCCATTGTAACACACACACACACACACACACACACACACGCACACACACTGGACCAACAGTTAACACGGAGCAGCCCGCCCCTCCGCAACACAATATACGTTTAAACCCCTCATGCCATAAGGATGCCGTTTGGGTGCTCCTCACAGGAAGGAGAGAGAAAAAGAGAGAGAGAAAAAAATTCGAACGGCAAGGTAACCGTATTATTTGTCCACCCTTTACTTACAGAGGTCCCCTGAATGCCTGATATTTCTGACTGTCCTTGTCGTAGAGCTGTGATTGGGATAAAACGTACGAAATAACATACTGAAGTCACGCCTAAGATAAAGATCCTTTGGTTCTCTCTCGTACTCACTACACTGCTTGAAAGGATAATAATAAAATGCCAGTCATTCAATAAAGATGAATTATTTTTATCCTATTTTGTAGTTTACACACTCTTCAATGCTGTATTACAAAAAAACTTTACCTACGGGTCGTATGTTGAACTACGCAGAGGAGCAAGCTACATTAAGTAAGGGTCTCTAAAAGGGCTAGTCTGGAAAACTTCATGCCGGCAATGTATGTTGTCGTCGGGAGGCCAACTTCTTATTTACATATAAACAAGGGATGGTGGATGAGCCGCGCCACGCCGGCCCCAGCTGGATCAAGGTCAGGAGTGTAGCCAGTCATTAGCTGCAGGAACACGGATCACTGTATTATCACGTTCTGAACACATCATTACATTACTACATATGTAAAACTTAACCACCAGAGTGTTAATATGCTTTCACCTCAACTAATAAAAGAGAGAGAGAGAGAGAGAGAGAGAGAGAGAGAGAGAGAGAGAGAGAGAGAGAGAGAGAGAGAGAGAGAGAGAGAGAGAGAGAGAGAGCATTATAAAAAATCTGTATAGTTTTTTCACTGATATTTGATTAATCTTATCATCATTATTATCATTACTATTATTTTTTGCTACGCAGAACTTCTAATATTGAATCACCTCAGAACGATTTTGGTTGCTCACCTTTGTAGTGGAACTTGGGCTCCGATACCGAACACTTCTTGCCCTGGAAGCGAACAAGGTATTTTGAGATTGAATAATGTTGTTGTTGTTGTTGTTGTTGTTGTAGTGATCACACACACACACACACACACACACACACACACACCACGTTGTTCTTGTCACGCTCCTCCCGTCTCGTCTTTTCAGTATGTCTAGGCTAGAAGTATGCAACAATTATCCCTTTGATGTTTGTAAGTGCAAGAACTTAATTATTATCATTTATTATTGTTCGCTCCAATGAGAGAGAGAGAGAGAGAGAGAGAGAGAGAGAGAGAGAGAGAGAGAGAGAGAGAGAGAGAGAAAGGTGGTGGTTGGTGGAATGCGTCTGCACACAGTCTATCCAAACGTTGAATTGGCTACCTTGAAGTTATCCAAGGTAATGTTGAGCTAGAGCCCTAGATTAAAGGGGTATTTTGTAGTGGCCAGGTAAGAAAAAATAAATAAATAAAAAATATAACACTGCCAATCACTCAAGAGCAAATGGGTGGTATTGTTCTGAACAGAGAATTTGTAAAAGGCAGTAGATGAATTTTACACATTGCTTATACATTGCTTACACAGAGGATACGAGGGAAACACAGGTGATGCTTTGTTTACTAGACTATGAAAACAAAGTAGAGAAGGAAGCAATGATGTCCACGAATATCCACGAATATTTAGGGCAGAAAAAAAATCATGAATAATAAAACAAAAGGATTAGTGTTGGGATGAAGTGCTTCTATAAATCA
The DNA here is from genome assembly GCF_035594125.1 of Scylla paramamosain. Lineage (NCBI taxonomy): Eukaryota > Metazoa > Arthropoda > Malacostraca > Decapoda > Portunidae > Scylla > Scylla paramamosain. The sequence continues at coordinate 7,915,270 of NC_087153.1, forward strand.
AATAGAGGAATGAACAGTAATCCCCACTCTCATTAAAGAGAAAGGGTTGTAATCAGCACCTTCTGACAGTTTTAACATAGATACATAACATTTTTTTTTAAACATAGAAGCTTAGGGTGATATGAAAGGCCTGGAGCAAAAATTCCAGAGTGCTCAAAAGGCAAATGGGGGATAATACTTGGCATAGCACACTATGAACTGTTTTGACTATAATTAGAAAGTGGATAAGAAAATAATAGAAACAGAATGGTAACCTATACAGGGCAGACTGAACTAAACTGAAAGATGATGCTAAGAAAGAAGAAGAAGAAGAAGAAGAAGAAGAAGAAGAAGAAGAAGAAGAAGAAGAAGAAGAAGAAAGATGGGGCAGAGGAGATTATTAGAAACCTTTATCCTGCAGCTTATTCGTGGAAGCTGATGATGGTAACGATGATAATGCCTTCACCTAAAGACAATAAAGAGGCACCAATTGCACCGGATCCCCGCGGCGCCATCACTTGCCTGTTGGTCTGATGAAAAGTCGATATTTGTACGGACGGTGCGGTGGTGCGCGGACTGCAGGGGCCTGAAGTTGTTCGCTACAGGGGCGTTTCTTCGGAAGTGTGAGGCCCCCTGCTTGAGTCTGCGTAAGCTGCGCATCTGTGGAGGGATTAGAAGTTGTAATAATCTCTCTCTCTCTCTCTCTCTCTCTCTCTCTCTCTCTCTCTCTCTCTCTCTCTCTCTCTCTCTCTCTCTCTCTCTCTCTCTCTCTCTCTCTCTCTCTCTCTCTCTCTTTATTCCGTCCTGCCATGCATGTTTCGATAACAATAATGAGTACGTAAATCAGCAAATCTCTTCGTTATAGACTAAAAAAAATTTATGGTATCTATTCTTATCATCTATGTACTCTGTCTCTCTCTCACTCTCTCTCTCTCTCTCTCTCTCTCTCTCTCTCTCTCTCTCTCTCTCTCTCTCTCTCTCTCTCTCTCTCTCTCATACACGATAACAATACAAAAGTAAGAGTGAAAAGGGTAATTCTCTTTCATGTGGAGCAATAGTCGCATCCCCTCTTACCTGGGTGAAGGCTATGTAGAGAGGCTTGTTAGGGATGATCCAGGTGACCGTCTCGTAGCAACCAGGGACGGTGAGGGAGCCGTCGTAGGTGAGATATTGGTCGGTGGTGGGCAGCAGGTCGCTCAGCCGTAGCTCGTGTGTCGGAGAGGACGATCCTGTAGCGAGGGAGATGTTCGAGTGCAATGAAGAATTTAAGCGTTGCCCTGTTTTGCTGCTAGGGTCAGTATATGTTAATTCGAGAATATGAGACCTCTATAAAGTTCGCTTATATGAGATTAAATACAGAGAGAGAGAGAGAGAGAGAGAGAGAGAGAGAGAGAGAGAGAGAGAGAGAGAGAGAGAGAGAGAGAGAGAGAGAGAGAGAGAGAGAGAGAGTAATCTTGTTTTTCCTAAATCACAGACTGTTGCACGATATTTTCTCCTATCATCTACAATTTTTAGACACTTATCCACTAGTTTTTAGTGATTATGTAATTCTGTATCTAGGAAAGTCGATATAAACCACCCATTCTATCTTTTCCGTGTCCATGCAAGTATTTTTCCTTTCTTCTGAATATTAACAAAGGATGACCAGAACTGTGAAAGAGTAAAGAGAGTATTGTATAAACTTGCATAAAAGTTGTAAGTGATTATGGTGAAAATAGGAGTAAAAGTGTTTGGTTTAATGTGTGTTTGAGTGTTGGTAACAAAAAAAAAAAAAAACAGCAGAGGATATTTGATAATTCATCGTCAAAAATTCAAATTGAATATCATTGTGTCTGAACTGTAATGTACGCATAATCTAAGTAGCCCAATACGCTACAAGGAAATGTTTCAGAGTAAAAATTTAAGTTATGTACCTATGACAAGTAGCTTTTAGTTTTGTCGGTAAAAGTTTGCAGAATACTATTTAAATCTTAGATCATTCTATTGCATGCTTTCATTTATTTATTTATTTATAATTTTACTTTAATTCAGAGTATGAATGCCTTACCCTCACACCTATTACAATATATCTTATCACTAGGAGCGATTGGAACATACAAGTACATCACTGCTAAATGAGACGGGTCAGGTTTTCACCACAGGTCGTGATTCAGAAAGCATTCGGTCAAGGTAACACAACTGGACCACGAGAGACGAGACTCACCGCCGAAGTGGACTGTGGAAAGCCCCTGCAGAAGGCTGGCCAGCGCAGGTGAAGAGGTCTCTCCCACCTACGGGAAGGAATTCGATTACAAGTGTGCTGTGGCTGATTAATGCTTATAAAAATGTTGGGTGGCAGATCAATACTTATGAAATGGTTGGCTGGTAGATTAATGCTTTATAAGAAGGTGGGAGGAATGGGTGGGGGGGAAGCCACGACTGGTGAAGTAGCACAGTATCCATTGAAAGGAGCTGGGAGGAAAGTAAAGATGAATCAATAAGCACATTACTAATAAAATTTACACAAAATACAAGAAACGTCGATACTTCATTCCTCAGAAGACAGAGGAGTGAAAAAAAAAAAAAAAGTAAAAAGAGCGTAGCTGGCACGATAGTGGACATGATTGATTATGAGCAAGTCCAAGGAATGTCGTGTTAGTGCCACTGTCATATAATTTGTGAAACATTGAGCTGTACACCATAAAGTTTGGGTGCAGCTTTGCTCTTTTAAGACATTTTTTTTTTAATAGTATATCGTATTTCTAGATTTCTTTGTGTTCACAGTGTCATAATGTAGCACGGCCAAAGTGCCTCAATACTTCCCAAAGTCTAAGAAGTTCGCATGGTGAAGGACCTTGAGGAAAGTTGTTATTTAAATTCAAGGTATGATAGCTTTTGATAATCCTGATCTGATGAAATGCTGCAGTACAAAGGTAAAAATGGACAATATATAGAAAATGAATCTGAAGTATCAAGTTAAACGTGGCCATTAAAAAAAAAAAAAAAATCGGCTGCAGTACAAAGGGCTAACATGAACACTATAATACAAAAAAGAGAGAGAGAGAAAAAAAAAAAAAACTCAAATGCAAAACTAAACCTATATGGAGAGGGTGGTGGTTTATAGATGAATATAAGGAAGGAAAGGGAAAATGTCAATAAGAAAAAAAAAAAAGTCCACGAGGGGGAAAAGTCACGGCGTTAGGAGATGGTGGTGGTGGTGGTGGTGGTGGTGGTGGTGGTGGTGGGAGTCCATACTGGAGAAAATAAAAATCACAGTCCACAGCAAATTAGATCAGCAGGTGAAATGGACCAATAATTCACTTACACGCTATTCAGACTTTCACTTAGCGCAGCCACACGCTCCTACCTCCCGACTGTCTGTCTTCCTCGGACCCTGACAGCAGTACGAAGAGAACACATGCAGAATTATAAGCTACAACCACTAATTTTCTACGCGGAGCAAACGTGTCATGCGGGTTGTGGGTGGGTGACGGCACTGACTGGTCCATTCGCCAAGATAAATATTTACACACGCATGACTACGAGCGACGTAAATAAATTAAAGGGTTATACAGTGCGTGAACAGAGAGAGAGAGAGAGAGAGAGAGAGAGAGAGAGAGAGAGAGAGAGAGAGAGAGAGAGAGAGAGAGAGAGAGAGAGAGATGGAGGATATAGGTAAGAGGACATACCAAATATTTTTAGTCTATAACGAAGCATCTGTTGACCTACTTACTATCATCACCAAGACATGTGTGGGAGGACAATAAAAAAAAATAACGAGGCTCTACTAGCTTACCGCGTCTTTCAAAGAGAGAATTATAGGTGTAGGAGAGAGAGAGAGAGAGAGAGAGAGAGAGAGAGAGAGATAGAGAGAGAGAGAGAGAGAGAGAGAGAGAGAGAGAGAGAGAGAGAGAGAGAGAGAGAGAAGGAACAACATGAAGGACCGTACACTCTCAAACATTTCCATATCACATCCCAACTCTTTAGCAGGCTCTAACGGAAGCTATAGGAGTTCCCCAGCTGTTTTCTTCACGATTCTAGTAATAATTTAACAAGAACTCTACACCATAAATAAGAAAAAGATAAAAAAGAGAAATAAAATAGAACACGTACCTAAGACAGGAAAGGCACGGGAGACTCACCTGCACGAAGACAGCAAGAGCCACCACGCCGTAGACTTGAGTGGCCGCCTGGGTAAAGTTGCGGTACAGCTGGGCGTTGTAGCCGTAGATCTGCAGCTGCGGCGAGAACCATGGCGTTGAGTGGTCAGTGGAGAGATGGGGGGAGGGGAGGGAGGGCAGGTGAGGAAAGGAGATGAGTGGGAAAGACGAGGATGGGGAAAGGAAAGGCGGAGGGGTGGTGATAAGTGTGGGAAGAAAGGAGTGATTTGGAAGCAGGGAAAAAGAAGGAAGGAAGGAAGAAGAGAGGGAAGGAAGGCCAGAGGAGGGAGGGGAGGGAGAGATGGTGAGGAAGGGAAATGAGTAGGAAAGAAAATGGAGAAAGGAAAGAAGATGGGGGGTGGATGTGAAGATGAGTTTGAAAAGAAAGGAGAGAATGATTTGGAAGCAGAAAAAAAAAATGAAGAAAGGGAAAGAGGGAAAAACGAAGCAAGGCCGGAGGAGGGGAGAAAGTGTGTGGAAAAGAGAAAATTACTAGGAGGAACATAATAACTGAAGAACATAGGGGAAGGTGTAGCAAACTAGAAAAGAGCGGCAGAAGCAAGAGAGGGGGAAAAGAGGAAAGTTAAGAGGGAGAGGCTGGAAGGAAGGGAAGGAAGGGAAGATGTCTTTGCTAGGAGTGAGCGAAGAAGAAAAAAAAAAAAAAAAAGAAAGGAGAAGAAAAAAAAAACTAGTCGGGAAAGGAGCTAGTGTGTGTGTGTGTGTGTGTGTGTGTGTGTGTGTGTGTGTGTGTGTGTGTGTGTGTTAAATGTATATACGTTAGATTTGCAAAAGGTGTGTAAAAAATTACTCCCCTCTCTTTAATGAATATAGCAGTGACTTTTATCTTTTTATTTTATGTTCACAGTTTACTTTACTGATTCACTTATTTATTTATTTTTAGTAAAACGGAATTGCTTTGAAATGTATGAATTATTACGTTTCTTTTTCTTTATAATAAGGATCCTGAGTGTGATTAATGTATATTGTTAAGGCAAAGAAAACTTAAAACCTAATGGAAATAAATGTACATCAGCTTTTCCAGAGAGAGAGAGAGAGAGAGAGAGAGAGAGAGAGAGAGAGAGAGAGAGAGAGAGAGAGAGAGAGAGAGAGAGGTAGGCCCAGTGGTGCTCACCTCGGCGGGAAAGGCGTAGTTGGCAATGGTGTGCTCCGAGCCCTGCAGGTCCCGCTCGCCGAAGTGAAGGCGCAGGTGGCTGACCGAGTAGGTATAGGAGAGAGGTCCTCCTGACAGATTGACCCGTGGCCCGGACGACGGCTTGACTCTCCACTCCAGACTGTGACCTGTGTTGACGAGGCTGCCCTGGACCTGCCGGGCACGCAGAGGTCACTTTCGCTATTTACATTATCGTGAAATTGTAAAAAAAGTGCTATTATATGAATAAATACGTGGATAAATAAATAAATAAATAAAAAAATAAATAAATAGATAAATAAGTGCATATACAAATAAATAAACAAATAAACAAGGTAATGAGATAAGATAAAATAAGGAATTATAAATGAATAAATAGAGACTAAAAATAAGTTATCAGGAGATGAATTAATCAAAATATACAACACTGTCATGTTAAGAACACATCAAAGTCTGTCTACCTTATATAACTGAAATACATATAATTTTTCCCTTTATGTGAAGGAGACCGACCGAAGGCAGAAACATGCAAAAAAGGTAAATTACTTAAAAAGAAGTATGGAAGAACACACTCCACAATGGGTTAGCCAATATAGTGCCACAGTTGTAATAATACTCATCTTCGAAACAACTCAAGTCGTAGGAAAAGGTAGAAACAGAAACTGGCACCGAATTCCAAAGTTTTTAGATCATGTAATCTGCAGAATATTCCAAGTCTAGTAAACATACGCAGAATAGCACTATGAAGGTAGAAATGTTGAAAACGAAACGTAAGGGGAATCAAAACCAATTAAAACAGAATCATTCTGCACTGATGGGAAGTCCTGCTATGAAACAACATATTAAAATTTTGTGTTTTCTGTTTGTCCTTTGGTTTTGTAGACTTTGAAAAGTTATCAGCTAAATATATATAATAACTTTCCCCTGTGTATGATAACGTAGCATTTCAAAATCATAAAAGACTTCAATTGTAACTAGGATTTCACTATTAACTGCTTCACTATATTTCTCATTAACGAGTTGAAAAAAAGGGGGATCGATTGATGTGAGTATTTCTGCGGCACAGCAACGTGATCATATAGTTCAAATTAGTAAAGTTGGAACTGGGTGCAAGTTACCAGAAAAAAGATCAGTGAAAAGGCACAAGGCTGTCAAGCGGGGAGAGGGACGGTTAGAGGACACCTGAAGGATGATCTGAGGGGACGCCTGAGGGAGGGCTGGGTGTTGGGTTACCTGTGTCTTGTCGAAGGAGAGAGGCGTCAGGTTAGGGTCATGCAGGAGGGTGCGCGGGTCCAGGTTGATCGGGGACTGGCGCCGCCCCTCCGAGCACATCGCCCACGCCGGGTTGATCACACCCCAAAACTCAGGACCTGCCGGGGGTGTAATACAGCCTTATAGATTAAGTAGAATATATATATATATATATATATATATATATATATATATATATATATATATATATATATATATATATATATATATATATATATATATATATATATATATATATATATATATATATATATATATATATATATATATATATATATATATATATATATATATATATATATATATATATATATATATATATATATATATATATATATATATATATATATATATATATATATATATATATATATATAAAGGAAGAAAACAAATTAAGGTTGACGTAATTTCTCTCTCTCTCTCTCTCTCTCTCTCTCTCTCTCTCTCTCTCTCTCTCTCGATACACACACACAAAGGTGGATAGAATTCTGTTGACTACAAAAATACAAAGACTAAATAAAACAATGAATATATATTAGGCTATGGCTCATATGATGCCATAAGAACAAGGTTTATCATAATGGATCATTCCATAAAGTAAAATCAAAATAACAAAAAAAAAAAAAAAAAGAAAACTAGCAAAAAAAAAAAAAAAAAAAAAATAACAATAATAAAAGAACACACACACACA
>NC_087153.1:7927500-7945000 GCF_035594125.1 Scylla paramamosain
CGTATGTAGAGTTTTATGTTGCATTCACAAACCGGTTAGTCCAGATTTTGACTGATTACAGTCTCATGATTATTTAATTCTTCTTTGTTCCTTAATGTAATATCAATCTTACACACACACACACACACACACACACACACACACACACACACACACACACACACACACACACACACACACACACACACAAGGCAGATCTTTCTTATATTCTCTATTCCTAAGATTTTTAATAAGAACTGCGATTTATTCAACTGAATTGATTAATTGATTACACAAATAAACTGAGACATAAATAAATGAATTCAATTAATCAGGTTTATTTATTCACATATTTTTACCCATATATATATATATATATATATATATATATATATATATATATATATATATATATATATATATATATATATATATATTTAATATAATTATTATTATCATCATCATCATGATCATCATCATCATTATTATTGTTATATTTGGCTCGTGGTAAGGATGACGAATGTCGAGAGTGAGTTGATTGACGAATCCTAGTAGTAGTGTGGCAAGTGGCTCCTATTGTATTATGGTATGGTATGGCATAATATAATGGTACCATGGTCTAATATGATGTAATGTGTTATGGTATAGTCGAGTGTGATAAGTGTCTCCTAGTGTATCATAATTAAAATAGGATAGTTAGCAGTGAGATGTTTGGTGAATGCGATTCATACCTTGTGTCCACAAAGACGTCATATATATATATATATATATATATATATATATATATATATATATATATATATATATATATATATATATATATATATATATATATATATATATATATATATATATATATGAATTATTAGCAAAACATTGACACCATGCAAGGGATTTATGGATTCCGAAGCATTTTTGCCAAACTGATGTTTCTAAATGGTGCACTGCCGTGGAGTGAGAGCACAGGTGAGATAAATACCGTGCGGTTTCCCATGAATATTAAATTCAGATTTTTATCTATGAAGGTACCAATTGGGTGTAATATAATATGGGTCGTACCTAAATCATTGCATAGACAGAGAATACAGAGCGCTTCAATGAGAAGCATGATGTATTCCGTCCCTATGAATAGAATTAGTACTTGCCTACATTATGTAGCTATATATTAATTTCATTGGAATTAGAAATTTACGAGCTTATTAGTTAAAAAATCATCCTGACACAAATGATTATTTTTACGTTGATTAAAATCGGTTATAATCACGCGATTTAAATAATTTGATCTAAATCATAACAACTCTGTGTGGCGGTAATGTCAAGGTCCTTGTCGTTACGTTTCTTTATATTACGCACTGGTTGAAGGTAAATAACAATAGTTAAACAGAAGGTTTCTTGTGTTAGTTGTGTGTTTTGCTGCGATGTGTAATGGTTATGCATTGTTCAGAAAGTTTATTGTTATCACTCTTTTTACCCTTTTAGGTAATGTACCGTCACAGCTGGTAAAGTTAGTGGTGTGATGAGGGAAAACTTGTGGCGTGTTATTGTTACTCGTTTACTGTTATCAATTCTTTGGGTATTTTATCGTCGTGGCTGCTATAGCTATGTACATAACAAATCAAACATTGAATAAATACAACACTACAGGACGCGCTATGGTACTATTCTCATATCAGTAAAATAATAATTAAAGCGAGTGAGTAGAAAGTTACCTGGAAAAAAAAAAAAGGTATCATCAGGGATTTGAGCAACAGTAGGTAATTCAAACACTGGGGAAATAGCAGCGTTCCGGCTTCATTGAAATCAAAGTTATGATCATCACAAAGATACACGCAAACGCTGCACGCCGAGCCAGGTGAGGCAGGGCGCCGGGGAATCGCTCACACTCCAGATCAGTTCCCGGCGTTATTTCTCGTGTTTACGTAATGAAGTAGTAGTTACTCTGATTTATGTGCTGCTTTGTCCAAGGAAAAATACCGAATACTGATCACATCCGGAAAAAAAGAAAACAAAAAGAAACAAAGAAAAGAAGATACAGTAATTATGAAAAAGCGAAAATCTTGATGCAACATGGATAGAGAGAGAGAGAGAGAGAGAGAGAGAGAGAGAGAGAGAGAGAGAGAGAGAGAGAGAGAGAGAGAGAGAGAGAGAGAGAGATTGCTCGAAAAACACACTACTTCACTTAACGGAAAACATATATTTTTCATCCGGGAAACTCCTCTTGCCTTCATTCATAAATAACAGCAAATCTGAGCTCATTATCATTCATTATTATTGATCAAACTGTCGAGTACCTATATACTGGTGCCGCCTTGCCTTGCCTTCCCTCCCCAACCTCCATCACTGCGTCAGATGATCCCGTTGTTGTGGCCCATTGAAATTAATCAGTCGGTTCATTCATCCATCCATCCATCCATCCATCCATCCATCCATCCATCTATTCATCTATTTATCCAACCAACCAACCAACCATCCATCCATCCATCCATCCATCCATCCATCCATCCATTTCCCATCGTCACTGTTTCCCTCGCTGATTATTCCACAAGGCAACTCAACATCTGCACCAATTAACGGCTAAGGTGTCCACTGAGTCCTAATGTAGCTTATTAATAGATTAAGTATGTTTGTTGCGAGCGGACACGTATCCCTAGATTAGTGACGTGTCTTATCCTGACTTCACCCGATTCTCACCTCCTAAGCATTACAGTCCTAAACTTGTAATCTGAAACCGCAGTTTCCGCTTAGCATTTAAGGGTTTTCAAAAGATTTAGTTGTATATATTCAGAGATCAATCAAGGAAATAAAAGAATCATGCCCAACATCATCCAAGGTCTTTAAGTGGTATAGGGGATGTAACAAGGGTGACGTAAGCCAAATTCCCGGATCAGTAATGAGGAAAGAGCAAAAAATAATGAGTTCAAGCTTAAAGAAGGAAAAAAAGAGGTGTTCGAGAAAGAGATAGTGAGGAATTGGTTCTCACATAGAGTGGTAGATGAATGGAATGGACTCAGTAATCAGCTTGTTAGTGCTGTCATTAGGGAGCTTTGAAATATTAGACAGATTTATGGATGGGGATGAGAGGTGGAAATAAGTAGGTATGCTTCGTACAGGAATGCCACGTGTAGGTCGGATGGCTTCTTGCAGCTTTCCTTATGTTATGTTCTTATGTTATGTCAACTCTACAGCAAGTGTACGTTAGCTGTAGGGCTGATAGAGTGTCTGTTACCTCTGTACGGGAGCCTTAGAATGTCAAAGTAAATGTTGTCATAAGTATGGGCTGTCAAGGGAGGCTGGGATGATTGAGGCATGGATGGATGGATGGAAGGATGGGTGAGTGAGTGAGTGGTTAAGTGATGTATGTATGGATGAATAGTTAATGTGGATGCGCTCTTATGGATGGATGAACGGATGAACTTGTGATGGATAGATGGATGGATGGATGGATGTGTGTGTGTGTGTGTGTGTGTGTGTGTGTGTGTGTGTGTGTGTGTGTGTGTGATAATAAACAAGCATCAAGGTGATCTTTAGAAAGTTAAGATGAGAATGATGATAGTAATAATAATAATAATAATAATAATAATAATAATAATAATAATAATGATAATAACAATAACCATAATGATAACATGCTAGTAATGACTATGACAATAGAATATGATGAAGTTAGCTCCTTTTGATTTTTTAAAACATACATTTGTACAGAAATGCGCTAAAGTGTCATTTTTTATTGTTTGTATTAGGTGTACTGTTATGGAAAGTGGGGCGTGAAGGAACGGACGGGGCAAGGCTGAGGAGAAGACACAGTGAGAACATTTAAACGGAATGGAGGGCAACCCAGCAAGTCAGGCGCTGGTGCTGCTATTCGTGGCTATACACAGTCGTACACTAACACCAGCATTAGCACCCGCAGACAAACACACGGAACAATGGATGTGGGAAGACAAAGTAATGTAACGTTGCCCGACGGCCATGCACTCCAGCTCTTTGTGCAGCGCTTCTCTCCCGGCAGTGGTCTTTGATCGCCAACCGCACGTCGTCCAGTTTAAAGCAAATCTTGCAGCTCCGTGTGTCTGTCGCCCTCGGCGACGCTCGCTGCTGCCACCTATTTTTGGAGCAGCACGAAATTCAGAGTTCTGACACTTCAGTCGAACTTTGCGTCTGTTTTTTCTCGTCAAATGATGATCCACTCTCGTTGTTTGTGGTGTAGTTTGCGGCGACACCATGCTGTGTTTACACTTATTAAAACTTACTTAAAAGATATAGGGGATGAAGGGTATTTCTTACGAAAAGAAACTGAAGCTTTTAAATATACAGTAGGCTAAGAAGATCTTCAAGAAGGTTTAAAAGGTCTTTAATGCGCCATTGATGTTTCCAGACCACGTTCTGTTGAATGACGCTTAAAGCGTCATCGGAACTGAGGGGCTGAAATGGTATAGGGGATATATCAAGGTTGACGTAAACAAAATTCTCAGGATCAGTAATCACAATATAACAATAAATAATAGGTTTAAGCTTGGAAATGTTAGATTTCGAAAAAAAAATAGAGATAGAAAGAGATAGAAAGGAATTGGTCCTCAAATAGATTGGTAGATGATTAGAATGGCCTCAGTAATCAAGTTGTAATCAATCAGCTGCTGATTAAGATCAGCTGATCTTTGTTATGGTAAGATGCGTGAGTGTAGCGTGGTGACTGTGGACATAATTTCACTTCTATTCAAGTATCCGGCAATATTCAAGTATCCGGCATGTCGGCGGTTCCGTTGATGCCGGATAAGAGGGATTTTACTGTATATATATATATATATATATATATATATATATATATATATATATATATATATATATATATATATATATATATATATATTTTTTTTTTTGAACAGTGTTTAATCATCTCTGCATTCCTTATTTTTATTCTTGAGGAAGATCCTTATAGGTAGTGATGATAGGTTGGTATGGGCATGTATGCTTTATAAAGGGACTGCTACTTGTAAGCCTGGTGGCCTCTTGTAGCTTCCTTTAGTTACGTTCATAATGTTACTACTACTACTGAGACAACACTAATGGCAGGTAATAAAATACACAAGTTTCCATCAAGACTCACCTGTAAGTAAGTTTTCTGTCGTAAAAAAATACACGTATTACATCGTTAAGTGGAAAAGAATAAAACAAATAATTAACGATATAAGTTGGTACACGAATCCTTATTCAACTGAAATAAATAATAATTAAATCTAACTCGCCAGAACTTTGAAAAATAGAGCTGCAATTGGTGGGTATTGGTGCTCCTCAACCCTTTGACTGTTAATGACACTGTGGCATATTTACTTTATTACAACAATAAGCAATCTTTAATGTATGCAAAAATAGAGCACCTGCACTGAAATGTTGTAATAACTTGAGTAATCCTTTTCCGTCAGAATCACTTTTTATAATATTACTCTAAACTTCCATCTGACTATTGCACCAACCTTAAGGACGACAGCCTGTTCCGACGTGAGAGTTCAGGGCCGATTTCGTAACCAAAACTAGCCAGCCTGGTGAAAGTAGGGCTCATGTACGAGTACGTATAGTGTATCTTTATTGCGCATATATGTTACTAAGCGTTGCCTATTCACCTGTAAGTCTCTTTAGCTATACAAAACTGGTACACCTGTAGGTTTTAAGGGTATAATTAGGTATTGTGTGTTCCTTTTAAACTTTCCCGCACCTACTTTGTATCTATTTTTTATTGTTCTTGTACATATAACTTAGCGTTTCCTATGTATGTGTGAGTCCCGCTAGTTTTACAACACTGGTACATCTGTAGGTTTTAAGCGTGTTGAGGTGTTGCGTGTATGAACGTGTCTTTTAATAAACTTTCCCGCATATCCTTCATATATATATATATATATATATATATATATATATATATATATATATATATATATATATATATATATATATATATATATATATATATATTTATAGTTAGGTATTGCACATATTACTTAGCGTTGTATAGTTATGTGAGTTCTTCTAGTTATACAACATTGGTACATTTACAGATTTCAAGCGTATGATAAAGTGTTGCGTGTCGTTTACCTCTAAAGGTGTAGCGGGAACAATTTCTGATCACATACAGAACACACACACACACACACACACACACACACACACACACACACACACACACACACACACACACACACACACACACACACACACACACACACACACACACACACACACACTTTCGTCTCATCAACTCCTTTCCTCTAATTGACTGTCTTCAGCCTCTTTCTCATCACCGCAATGTTGCACCTATAGCTATCTTCTACCGTTATTTTCATGCTAACTGCTCTTCTGATCTTGCTAATTGCATGCCTTCTCTCCTGCTGCCTCGCTGCACAAGACTCTTCTTTCTCTCACCCCTATTCTGTACACCTCTCTAATGCAAGTGTTAACTAGTATTCTCAATTATTCATCCCTTCGTCTGGTAAACTATGGAACTCCCTGTCTGCTTCTGTATTTCCACCTTCCTATGACTTGAACTCCTTCAAGAGGGAGGTTTCAAGACACTTATCCTTCAATTTTTGATTGCTGCTTCGGACCCTATTCGGGGACCGGCATCTCAGTGGGCTTTTTTAAAAAAAAAATTTTATTGGATTTTTGTTGCCCTTGGCCGGTATCCCTTCTACATAAAACACACACACACACACACACACACACACACACACACACACACACACACACACACACACACACACACACACACACACACACAGCATAGATCACCAGTTTCACCAAGTTTGCCTAATTACTACAGTGTGTTTCTCCCTCGCTTGTATCGTTTTCTTGGACGCAGGGAAAAAAAATAGCGGAGAGAGAGAGAGAGAGAGAGAGAGAGAGAGAGAGAGAGAGAGAGAGAGAGAGAGAGAGAGAGAGAGAGAGAGAGAGAGGGTAAAGGCAGGAATTCTGTTCTAGGAAGGTTGATGTACTGTGTATAAACATTCCACTAATTGGCCCGGATGTTTTTGTTTGTCAGCCACTGAGTCTGTCAGTCGGCCAGTTAATCGGTCAATCAGTTGGTCAGTCAGTCAGTCAGTCAGTCAGTCAGTCAGTCAGTCAGTCAGTCAGTCAGTTACTTATTTTGTTATTTAATCGGTCATTCATTATATCAGTATTTCTTTTGTATTTCATCATCATCTCTCTCTCTCTCTCTCTCTCTCTCTCTCTCTCTCTCTCTCTCTCTCTCTCTCTCTCTCTCTCTCTCTCTCTCTCTCTCTCTCTCTCTCTCTCTCTCTCTCTCTCTCTCTCTCTCTCTCTCTCTCTCTCTCTCTCTCTCTCTCTCTCTCTCTCTCTCTCTAAACTGCTGGGAACGTCAAGACCAATACTGAAATGAGTTTTATTTGAGTTAGGTAAATAAATAAATAAATAGATAAATAAATAAATAAATAAATGAATGCATGGATGGACAAGTAAATAAATAAACAAGGGAGAAAAGAAAGAGAAGGAAAAGAAACACGTTAAGTCTGCAGTCTGATGAAACACCCTCGTATTTTCTTGCTTCCCGTCACCCAGCAGGATAAGCAGGGTTTTAAAACGGACTGCCTCACGTGTCCTCCACCACAGATGTTTATAACTGGTTTGTTTCCTTGTAATTTGTAAGCTTCCCTCGATCTGCTGGGGGGGGGGAGGTTTATTTATTCATTCAGGGGAGGAACATCGGTGCAGACCAGTCGGAAAGTAGATTATTGACCTTGCATGTTTTGTTTATTAAGTTATCAGGTTGTTTAGTTTCTTTTTAGTTATTAAAAGGGAGAAATACTTTGGTTTTGTTTTTGTTCATTTTTACTCGCTGTGGTTTTGATCTGTTTTTTTTTTTAAGTAAGAAATAAAAAAAAAATCTTTAGTGGAGTTGGATTTCCTTTATTCTGTTATTTTGTTTGTAGTTCTTTGCTTTCCTTCTCTTTTGATGTAAGGAAGAAAGAAAACTCTAGATAGGAAATGCTAGCACAGCGCCGCAAGTTAAGCAGCATCGCCCCCACCACCGCCCACCAGCGTACCCCCGTCATCGCCAACCCCGCCTCCGCCGCGGCCACTTCCCTGATTCTCCTCTCCGTCTCCTATAACCGGATTGCTCGCTCACTGGGCGGAACCGGTACCGTTCAGCGAGCGGCCGCCCCTCGCGTCTGCATAAATGATGAATGAACTTTATCAGCTTGAATGTTCCTTTTCCTTGTTGAGTTTCTCTTGTCTTATGGCCAAGTTCACTCCGGGGGATGCAGCGTTAGGAGAAATGCGCTCGGATGTGACAGCTTACGGGCATCTGTTAACATGCTCTGCCCTGTAAGCCAAGCTACCCGGCTTTATTACTTTGAGAGCGATAACCCCGAGCGGCAACACCGAATGCGGCCATTGTGTTATTTTTGAGAAGGGCTGGTGGAGGAACATGCCTCCCAGCACTGGATACTTAGTGTTGCATCATGCCGTGGCGCGCTCGTTTATAGCGTTTCCATTTTTCCATGAGGGAAAAATGGGTTGCGAGTCAGCGGAAGGGAAAGTAACGAACGTTATTCAGGGACGCATCGTGCTTGTGAATGTTTTGAGAGAGAGAGAGAGAGAGAGAGAGAGAGAGAGAGAGAGAGAGAGAGAGAGAGAGAGAGAGAGAAGGCAAACTGTGACATCTGCCGTTCCGAGGTCGAGGCCCTTGTGGTGCAGAGCCAGACGCGGCCTCCTAGGGGCCTTGTGTCCTGCCGGGTGGACGGGAACACAGCATCGTGCCCCCGCGTGTCTGTTCGCTGTTCGGCCGCGGTGAGTGTGCCTTGAAGGGAGATGCGTCCATCAATATTTACTGCGACGACGATGACATGAGGAAGGTGTACGTGCGAGGCTCCAAAGGAAAAGTGTCGGTCTGCCTGAGTGAGCCGAGAGGCTTGGCGGGGGCCGTGTCGCCGTGATTGGCTTGGGATGGTGTCAGTGTGCTGGGGCAGAAGGCGGAACTGTCTTTTTTGGCCACGGCAGTGCAGGACTTTAAGCTGCTTCATGTCAGTATTTGTATCTTTCCCGTGTAACTATCATTAATAACCTATACTTGAGTTCATATTCATTAAATTTCGTAACTTACTGTTCAGCTCACAATCTAATTACTAGTGTCTTTTGTATATGCAATTTAGCTTAAGAATTAAAGTAGATAATTTGTTATTCACATTTGTTGTATTAAAGGATTAAGCTCCGGAAATACATGTCCCTTTTTATATCCTTGTTGATCATCCGTTAATAAG
This sequence comes from Scylla paramamosain, assembly GCF_035594125.1. Classification (NCBI taxonomy): domain Eukaryota; kingdom Metazoa; phylum Arthropoda; class Malacostraca; order Decapoda; family Portunidae; genus Scylla; species Scylla paramamosain. The sequence goes on from NC_087153.1 coordinate 7,936,746, forward strand.
CTTTTTGATCCTTAGCGCCGCGACCTGACACGGAGCACCAGGATCAGTGGCAGCTACACACTGATGTTGACACACGCGCCGCCGTATAGGGCCATGAGGGGAACAGGAAGAGAACTTGAGTGAGGAAAATAATAATGACGTGAAAGCTGCAATGGAAAAGATTGGAAGAAATGAGCAATGCTGCACTTAATTTTTCATGTTTGTGTTTCCTTCTTCCTTCGACTTGAACTATTTCAAAAGAGGAGTATCAAGACACCTCCAGAACTTAATTGGACAACTTTCTGGAATCTGTTGTAATTCAAATTTTGGAAGCGGTATGTGGAACAGACTCTCTCTCTCTCTCTCTCTCTCTCTCTCTCTCTCTCTCTCTCTCTCTCTCTCTCTCTCTCTCTCTCTCTCTCTCTTCGCCAGACTCCGTGACACGTAAAAAAGTAAGTGCAGAGTGAGCCCGTGAATCTCGAATCGAAAAAAAAGTTTCTTGCAAAACAAGCAACATAATCAGTTATTTGTTCAACAGTGCAACCACTGTCAGTCTAGCGCTAAGAAGCTTCATGAATGTTGCAGAGGGTAAACTAATCATAAATGCAAAATCAATATTTAATTCCTGATTTGCCTACGTATAAGTTTTTCCTTAGCATATAATCCAAGTCGTGAGGAACTTGGGAATTACACGGCAACATCAAATAGTAAAATCACCTGTGGTTGAAGACACGCGAGCTAAAATATGTAGGGCTGTAAATGTCAGACATCACACCATATATATATATATATATATATATATATATATATATATATATATATATATATATATATATATATATATATATATATATATATATATATATATATATATATATATATATATATATATATATATATATATATAAGAAGGTGAAGTTGAAGGCAATATATTTTTATGATCATTAAGAGCGTATGCAAGTTGAGTCATACATGAAATTGGATGGTAATAAGTGTAAAATTATAGTCATGTTGATGGCAGAGCCGTGATGGCTTGATTGTATTAAGGCGCAGCGGCACCTGGGTCATGTGGTGCCGCGGCGGGCCGGGAGGCAGGGCACGGGGGAAGGACAGCGAGACTGTCAATCATTGCACTGCTGACCTTTGTTTATTTCATGAATATGTTTTTTGCATACATATGTCTGCAACTTATACATTATTCACCTGAGTGGAATTTATCCGAGTTACGGATTATGCAGACCTAATCCATTAATACCGCCACGACAACATCAATGCTGAAATGAACGTGAACGGTGCATTGGTTTACTTACATATTTATCGGAACCTTTTATTTCTTATGGCAGGCTTGAAGTTAAACATTAGATGTCGCTTGGTTGAAACAGGCTAGCGGTCGATGACGGTGAGCTGTGTGCGATGACTTATACAGTGACTCCCATGGTAACGAACATTGCACCCGGAAGATTTCACCCTAAAATAGTAATTCCCCAGCGATGAACGAGGATAGGCTAAGTTGAAATTAGGGAGGTTAGGTTTGTTTAGTCGGGTTAGGTTGGGTTAGGTTTGGTTAGGCAGGGTTAGGTTAAGTTGGGTTAGGTCAGCCTAGATTGAGAGTAATTTATCGTTTGGAAAATTATTGTGGGTGGAATTTTCATGGACGAATCTTCATATGTGGAATTTACTTGGTGGAATTTACTTAGAAATCTGTAGAAAAATCCATTTGTTTTCATTTTCATTTTTTTTCTCTTCGTTTTGTTCTTTTTCATTCTTTTCTTTTTTTCTTGCCGTTCTTCTTTTTCTTGATCTTGTTTTTGTTTTTCTTTCTTACTATCGTTCGTTCTTTCTTTTCCCTTCCTTCCTTCCTTCCTTCCTTCCTTCCTTCCTTCCTTCCTTCCTTTCTTCCTTCCTTCCTTCCTTCCTTCCTTCCTTCCTAACTTTACTTATCGTCTAAATACATACAGCACAAAACCATCCCGAATACTGAACCATAAACAACAACAACAACAACAACAACAACAACAACAACAACAACAAATGATCAGAGAGAGAGAGAGAGAGAGAGAGAGAGAGAGAGAGAGAGAGAGAGAGGAGAGAGAGAGAGAGAGAGAGAAAAGCGAAAAGGCAGATGCAAAGAACTGATGAGTCTTATTAATGCGTGCCGGGAACCAGGTTACGCTATATTTGGTGTTCTGAGGGCCAGGAAATTGCATCAAGCACCGGACTTTGATGGCGTTTTGTGTCCTTTTGGTGCAAGCGTTGTCTGGTGTCCGCTGGTGTATCGCTGCCCACCTGGTATTGATGGCTCTTGGGGATGAGAGAGAGAGAGAGAGAGAGAGAGAGAGAGAGAGAGAGAGAGAGAGAGAGAGAGAGAGAGAGAGAGAGAGAGAGAGAGAGAATGCTGAGTGATAGAAATTGGTGCCGGAACACTGAAATCATATGGCATTGCTGAGAGAGAGAGAGAGAGAGAGAGAGAGAGAGAGAGAGAGAGAGAGAGAGAGAGAGAGAGAGAGAGAGAGAGAGAGAGAGAGAGAGAGAGAATGCTGAGTGATAGAAATTGGTGCCGGAACACTGAAATCATATGGCATTGCTGAGAGAGAGAGAGAGAGAGAGAGAGAGAGAGAGAGAGAGAGAGAGAGAGAGAGAGAGAGAGAGAGAGAGATTGCCTACACCTCCATCCCCACAAACAAATCTCTCCTCCCATAATATGAGTTTATTACTGTCTGGTAAACATAATCCATTGCATTTGGTTTGCATGTGCGTATTTCTTTTTACTGAACAGCGGTGATATGGTCGTTTCTCTTCCCTTGTCTTAAAAGGGAAGAATAGTACCTCCGTGTTCCCGTTGTGTTTATCAAAGGGGACTGAAAGGAACAGAAAGACGGGACTGCCAACTCCTTCCTCTGTATTTTCCTTCCTACGATGAGACGAAAGGTTATGAAGACGCCTCGTCTTGGTTACTCTTAAGGATGTCACTCAGGTATATACTCGTAGACAAGTTCATATTGTGCTTATCCACCTCTGAACCGAGAGACTGCGTGAGCCTGTGGAAGTCCGTGAACCAAGCTCCGACAGACCAGTGCCTTATGGAAAATCTGTGGTCTATTTTATTTATTTATTCCTTTAGAGGGGGTTGTTGTTTTATTTAATTTTTTGTACATCGCTTTCGTTTCACTGTGATCATATTACTTACCGAGTTAAATGTAATAATAATCATGAAAGTAAAGCTTTTCATAAAGAACAAATTTAGAATGAATGAATATTTCTTTGAATGCACCGCTGGCCTTTATTATTTGATTTATATATGCATTTGTCCACAGTTTCTGCAATATTTCGGCCGTTGTCGATTATGCAAATCTAATGCATTAATGTATGTCATGCAACATGCAATAGAAATTAATATGAAATTGAACGTTGCCGATGTATTCACTGACCCATGTATTTATTAAAATCTTGTATTTTTGATGATAGTCTTGAATTGTGTGATGGTTATTTCCTTTAAGCGCTTTAATTGTGAAGGCGATTAAAACGAACCAGGCACAGACGTGGCATATTTATAGATAGATGAGGTTTTCTTTCATATATTTGTATTCGCTGTATTTTGATTCTTGTCCTTGAAGTCTCCCTCCCCCCCTCTCTCTCTCTCTCTCTCTCTCTCTCTCTCTCTCTCTCTCTCTCTCTCTCTCTCTCTCTCTCTCTCTCTCTCTCTCTCTCTCTCTCTCTCTAGTACTGCATATGGTATCATTGGTCCGGTAATCATCTGTCGTATCGGTCACAAAAACATCTCGGAAAGGACGAAACCCTCCACGCACTTGTATTTTCATTATGATTTTACAGTGGTACGTCTTGTTTCAGTATCCATCGGGCAGAAACAGAAATAGCAAGATGCTCTCATATTATCTAATACCATCTTCCCCTTCCTTTCCCAGCTTGCAAGTAACAATCAGGCGGATGAATTTCTGAATATGTGCTAAAATTCTCTATTCAACAAAGGTTCATCGTCGTTATGTATGTGTCCTGTTTGTGTGGTATTACCTCAGCTGTGCACCACAAGAAGAGGGGAGAGGGATGGTAGTGGAGGCTTGCTTAAGAGTTACGTAAGAGTTATTTCACTAATTGTATGATAGACGTGGCTGGTTAGGTAAGTTTAGGTTAGGTTGTACATGGTTAGGTTGTACGCTCCACTACTACTTGTACTATGCTCGTGGTCAGAGTTGAGTAACATTTTGCACTCACCTCTATCGTATTTTGTGTTCTTAGCCAGTTTTAGTTCCTCGTTGATTCTCATTACAAGAAAGCTTAAAATTGGTACACTTTTAGCAAATCAGAGGACTTAGTATAGAGGTAAGGCACTTAACGGTGTGTGTGTGTGTGTGTGTGTGTGTGTGTGTGTGTGTGTGTGTGTGTGTGTGTGTGTGTGTGTGTGTGTGTGTGTGTGAGTGGGTGTACGGTACTCCAATATTGACCATGACTGAGCCGAGGGTGTATAGGAGGAGCTGGAGAAGGAGGGGGCGGACTGATTTTTTCCTTAGCCTTCAATCAATCATGTGGTTCTTTTAGTCCTGCTATCACGCCTCCCCGCCACCACTCCTTGCCTGTCAATCTCCGTCCGCACAGTGACTTTGCCTCTCCGTTTTCCTTCCCTTCGTCAGTAGTCAGGAGTTTTGAGGGTCGCAGGGATCGAGTTCGTTGTGTTCCTTCATCCCTCACCTTTGATGTCAGTGTGTGTGTGTGTGTGTGTGTGTGTGTGTGTGTGTGTGTGTGTGTGTGTGTGTGTGTGTGTGTGTGTGTGTGTGTGTGTGTGTACATTGCTTCCCTACCGGCTGGCTATGTGGTGACGTCGTTAGCAGCAGCGGCAGCATCATTGTCGTCGTCTTCGTTGTCATTGTTGTTTTTGTCATTATCATAATCATCGTCTTCGTCATTATCATCACTATCATCACATTATAAGTCGTTGCCTTTTTTTTTCTGCTTCGCACAATACAAGTACAGTAAAATCCCTCTTATCCGGCATCAACGGGACCGCCGACATGCCGGATACCAGAAGTTGCGGGATATTTGAATAGTAGTGAAATTATGTCCACAATCACCACCCTACACTCGCGCATCTTACCATAACAAAGATCAGCTGATCTTAATCAGCAGCTGATCTGATCAGCTGCTTAAGTGTAAGCACAACACGCTTCCTCTTTTCTACAACTTTAGGCATGATGAAGGCGTCAGGCGATAAACAGTGCACACGCGGGACTGAGTCACTGAGTAAACACAGTGCAGTGGGCCGCGGGTGGCGCGAAGCAGTGCGCTCTGGTGGCGAGGGGACAAAGTATGCCTCGCTCGGGAATTTTAATCGATTTTATGAGTACACATTGATTTTTTATTGATTTCAAGGCTCGGGGAAAAATGTGCCGGATACTTGAAGCTGCCGGATACTCGAATGCCGGATGAGAGGGATTTTACTGTACCTCTTTAGACTCACTCTGCTGGTTTTTTTTTCTTTGCTCATTCTTGTGATGTATAACTTTATTCTCGTCTTTCCGTTTTCCGTTGTTTCTTTTTACACCTCTTGCCTACTCTATAGTGTTAACCCTTTCACTGCGGTATGCAAAAATTCACAGCACTAAAAGCAATGTACTGTACGGAATCTTTATAAGCATCTACAAGAAAGAAGGGGGATAAAGAAAAGTACAATGTCAGGAGGTGGCTGTACGACAAGAAAAGTCTTATTGGGGTTAGTGATTAAAGAAAGATGTGGCAAATGGCAATGTACCGTTTTTCAGCACCATCGATAGCTTGCCTGAATTCAGCTGTTTTCTTCATCTCTGCCTTCATTCCTAGTTGGGGTCGGCCTCTCTTGTGTGTTGTCGCCAGTACCTTCTGTTTTCCTCCTCCTCTTCACCAGGCACAAGCGTCTCTTATCTCCCTCAAATACATCTCTCCACATAAGCCTCTTTCTTCCCCTAACTTCTTTCCCCTTCACTCGATTCCACCGTGCCACCTTTACAGGATCAACCTCTTCCATCCTGATCTCGTGACCATACCATCGCAAACCGTCCTTTCTCCTCTTCACAATTGACACAACTCGTATCTTCATTCTGGTGTCCTCACTCCTCCCCTCTCACTGACTCCCCTCTCACTGACATTCCCATCAGCCATCGCAGCATTTCATCTCACTGTTCTTCAAGCTGTTTCTTCGCATTCCTCCTGAACGCATCATACAACATTACTGGTCCTACCCGTAGTTTTAGTGGTATCTTTTTATTTTAGATCACAGTGCTTGCTTCTCTCCATTCTGTCCATATACTGTCCTCTTATCCTGCGTCTTAATTGTACTGTTTTTGTTGCTTTTATCTTAAATATTATGCATGAGCGGGTTTATGTGAGCATTTGTGTTATCATTCACGACTTTTTGTCACTTCACATGCTTATAACTATTGCTTGTTCCTTGTTTTCGTGATTTTGTTTCTCTTTATCATACCTAAAACTATGATTTTTTTCCTAGTATTCGTCATTGTATTGTTGGAACTTTTTTTTTTATCCCAAAACACGTTATGTCTCTTTCATGAACCTCTTATTACATCTTATCAGGTGTGTTTAAAGTTAAAGTTGTCACCTTTTGTTCCTTCACTCGTATATTTTTTTCTTCTTTATGCCAGTGGTTCGGCATAAACTGGTTTGTGAAATTTGCATCTCATCATGCGTCACTGAACCACACACACACACACACACACACACACACACACACACACACACACACACACACACACACACACACACACACACACACACACACACACACACACACACACACACACACACACTGGAAACCACCTTCCATGTATTACAAATAGGTGTAGTAAATTATGATCATGAGTCGAAATTACTGGAAACGGAACAGCGTAATATGTTTGATAAATTGCACTTCAGTCGGTGTTCGTTGGAATACGTTATGTAGTGTTGGTTTACATTTCCTAGTGAGAGAGAGGTAAAAAAAAAAAACCTTGTAAATGAAAAATATGATAGATGGAAATTAACAGTTATATACGTGTACCGAGAAAAATAGTATGGAAATGAACTGCATGCAAATTAATCTTGGATAATGAAAATGATGTCAGTTTAGCGACATATACGTCCCTCATCACTCCTCTTGCCCACAACATGAAAAAAAAAGACAGGAAAGAAGAATAAAAATAAATAAATACAAAAAAGTGGTAAAAGAGAAATGTTTAGCTCTCATACGTATATTTTACAAGACTTAAACTTAATCCCTAATCCTATCATCCCCCTTTACCCTGAGAGAAAAAAAAGGAAAAACAGAAAAATCAAAACAATAAAAAAAAAAATGGTACAAGATAAGTGCATAGTTCTCTTAAAGTTGATTCTGCAAGACTTAAACTTACCTTAACCTGGAAGCTAACATAAACAACACAGTAAGGCTCCAATACTCATCCCCAGCCAGCAGTATTGATCCCTCACCTGATATACCATCATAGGTCCACCACATCTCCCAGTTCCAGCCCAGGTTGACGGCCACATCTGGAACACGAGCAGGGAAAGTGAGACTAATTGAGGGTAATGATAATAGTGGTGGTGATAATAATAATACTAGATGATAAGATAACAAATACCAAAAAGTGATGATAATGATAGCAGTAATAATGATGATAAGAAAATGTATGAAAAATAGATATAGAAAAAGTTGTGGAATGCATGAATAGATGAACGAAATATAGTGAATAGATAAAATTAATAGAAATTGCTATATAGATAAATGCTAAAAAACAAAAAAAAAAAAAGTTAGTCTACGAAATAGAGTGGCGGATGAGTAGAATATGTATTAAGTCTCAGTGATCCGGCTGTTAGTAGTAGCGAATCAATAGGGACCTTTAAAAGAAGATTAGGCAGATTTATGGATAGGGATGATAAGTGGTTATAGACGCTCGTGTGTATTATACATGGAGTACCCTGAGTAGGCCTGATGGCTTTTTTTTTTTGCAGCTTCCCTTTCGTTCTGATGTTCTTCATAATTTCACGGCAAAGAGTGATAACTATAAATACAATTACGATAAGACTCGACGACCTCGCCGTTGTTCTAATGTCCTTCATAACTTGCACAGTAAAGAGTAATTATTATATGTAAATGGAGTTACGATAAGACTTGACAGCTTTTCTTTTGTTCTAACGCTATTCATAAATGCACGGCAAAGAGCAATTACAATAAATAGAGTTACGATAAGACAAGGCTTACGTACAGTGAAGGTCGGAAGTCAGCTAACGTGCCACTT
>NC_087153.1:7950000-7962500 GCF_035594125.1 Scylla paramamosain
GAGAGAGAGAGAGAGAGAGAGAGAGAGAGAGAGAGAGAGAGAGAGAGAGAGAGAGAGAGAGAGAGAGAGAGAGAGAGAGAGAGAGAGAGAGAGAGCACGCCTAGCCCTCACCCAGCCCTCAGCAGCAGCAGCAGTGCATCTCGTCGTCAGCTTCTCAGGCGGGCCAGTTCTGCCATGCATTCAGAGCCGCCCTCAGGAAGTCGCGTGAATAGCTCCTCAGGCGCGGACCGACGAGGCGTTTGAGAGGCACCTCTTGGGGGATGTTTGCGAAGACATTGTTAGATTTTAAGCCTCGGAAAAATGTGCAGCTCAGGAGAGGTTTTTACACATCAACGAACCGGCACGACACTCTCGAGATTATTCACCGTTTTAACAGAGGCAAGAGCAGGAGGAAGAGAAGCAGCAGCAGGAGGAGGGAGAAGAGGAGGAGGAGGAGGAGGAGGAGGAGGAGGAGGAGCAGCAGGAGCGACCTTCACGAGGAGAGAAAAATGCTGCAAAAGATGGAAGCTGCTGAGCCGTCATGGTTGATGGTGAGGAGAATAATCACGTCGCTTAAGTCTTAAACATTTTTTTTCACTCTGCATGACGTAAATAAGACCTCAGCTTTACCTCACAAGGATTCCTTTAGCAGGATCTCTCGTGAAGGATATCGTCCTTCCAGCAGCGTATAATTTCGCCGCCTGGCAGTGTCGCCCCACGTGACAATACCTAGATCGGTCGTCACGGAGCCGTTGTCAGCTGAGCAAGGCGAGGCACCGAGGCAGGGAGGGTAGTTGGGTTCTAATTGAAGCAGTGGAGGCAGGTGAGTGGCGGCGCCGGACTAATTACAGGAGCACCGTGCACCTGGTCTTCCCACCACTGCCTCATTACCCAAGTGTGGCCGCGGCGGGATGTTTATGGTGAAGGGGTCCCGCTTGCCGCGCCGATCCCTCCGTTATAGTTTAAAGCCCATATGAATATGCTAATGTCGCTATTGATTCGAGGGTCGCAGCCGTGAGCTACAGACGTGGTTTATGCCTTGCCTGGCAGCTGCGGCATCCCGGCAGCAGAGCAGGTGCATGTTTAGTCTGAGCCAAGGTGCTTCATTCTCCGCCGGTACATGATGCCAGTGTCTCATGATTTCCTCGTCCCCGTGCACCTAGATAGTTACTACTCGTAGTCAATGACCCTCGCAGGTCCGGGTACTTACTCGAGGCACATGTGACGAACACTTAGAGCATAGTTTGAATGCATGGAAGGTGCTCCACTGGCCTGCCAGTCTCCACTCTACTAGAGTACGAACTGGTGACCTGTTAGTGATGTCGCCAGTCAGTCCGGTTCACCAGATGCGTGTCGAGGTGAGCTGCAGTGCCGAGCAGCATACGCTTTGCTGATGGAGTTTGTATTGACAGACAGGAACACTTGCCTTTACCTCCCTCTCTCCTTTGTGGCGGAGTGTGTCGCTGGCCTGAAGTAGGCAATTGATTTCCTCTAATGGAGTTAGGTAATGGTGTCGTCAAAAACACCCGAAGCGCCCCTTTGCTTGATGGCGACACTTGAAAGGATCTAATTCCCTTCGTCACTAAATATGGGCATTTTTCGTGCCGGAATAATCACGCCTTTTATTATGTTCTTGTTTAGTCACTTAATTGAAGGCAAACAGCCGTGCAAGTGGCGCATTCATCTTCCAGAAGAAGAGAATGCTTTAATATATGATTCATATTTTAATTTGATAAGTGAATGAAAGAAATAAAAAAGCTTAGTTGGATGGCTCTCCTCTCCCTCCCTCTTCATTTTATTTATTCAAATATTTTCTGGAAGAGATTCTGTCGAATGTCAAAGAGGTGACTGTGTGTGTGTGTGTGTGTGTGTGTGTGTGTGTGTGTGTGTGTGTGTGTGTGTGTGTGTGTGTGTGCGTGCGTGCGTGCGTGCTTGCGTTCGTGCTTGCGTGCATGTGCGTTTTTTTTTTTGTGTGTGTGTGTGCGAGTGTTTAGTACAAGTGGTTAGTCGTGTCCATGCACGAAATTATCGGGGTTGCCAGCGTTGCGAAGGATGTTTGAACGAGGAGGAGGAGGAGGAGGAGGAGGAGGAGGGGGAATTAGAAGTAAATGTACAAGAAGTAAAAGAGGATGAAGAAGAAGAAGAAGAAGAAGAATAAGAAGAAGAAGAAGAAGAAGAAGTAGAAGAGGATGATGAAGAAAACAACAACAACAACAACAACAACAACAATAACAACAACAAACGGATGTAGAAGAAACTCTCGTTCGTGGTGATATAAAAACGTTGACGTCAGTTTTCACGTGCCACATTTCGATCCATATCCAGATTTGTGGTGGTGGTGGTGTGTGTGTGTGTGTGTGTGTGTGTGTGTGTGTGTGTGTGTGTGTGTGTGTGTGTGCGCGCGTGCGTGCACGTGCATGGACTTGGTGGGAGCAGCAGGCCAAGGTGCAAGTTGGCTGAGTAACCCTACATGGCTTTTTTTTTTTTTTTTTGATGTAGGAGGGACACCGGCCAAGGGCAAAAAAAAAAAAAAAAAAATCTAAGAAAAAAAGCCCACTGAGATGCCGGTCCCGAGTAGGGTCCGAAGTGGTGGTTAAAAATTGAAGGATAAATGTCTTGAAACCTCCCTTTTTATGGAGTTCATGTCATAGAAAGATGGAAATACAGAAGCAGGATGGGAGTTCCAGAGTTTACCAGAGAAGGGGATGAATGATTGGGAATACTGGTTAACTCTTGCAGAATAAGGACAGAATAGGTGAGAGAAAGAAGAAAGTCTTGTGCAACGAGGCCGCGGTAGGAGGGGAGGCATGCAGTTAGCAAGATCAGAAGAGCAGTTACATAAAAATAGCAGTAGAAGATAGCAAGAGATGCAACATTCTGGCGATGAGAAAGAGGCTGAAGACAGTCAGTTAGAGGAGAGGAATTGATGAGACGAAAAGTTTTTGATTCCACCCTGTCTAGAAGAGCGGTATGAGTGGAACCTTCCCAGACATGTGAAGCATACTCCATACATGGACGGATAAGACCCTTGTACAGAGTTAGCAGCTGGGGGGGAGGGATGAGAAAACTGGCGGAAACGTCTCAGAACGCCTGCCTAACTTCATAGAAGCTGTTTTAGCTAGAGATGCGATGTGAAATTTCCAGTTTAGATTATAAGAGAAGGACAGACCGAGGATGTTCAGTGTAGAAGAGGGGGCCAGTTGAGTGTCATTGAAGAGGGGATAGTTGTCTGGAAGGTTGTGTCGAGTTGATAGATGGAAGAATTGAGCTTTTGAGGCACTGAACTATACTAAGTTTGCTCTGTCCCAATCAGAAATTTTAGAGAGATGATAAGTCAGGCCTTCTGTGGCTTCCCTGCGTAAACTGTTTACTTCCTGAAGGGTTGGACGTCAGTGAAAAGACATGGGAAAGTGCATGGTGGTATCATCAGCGTAGAAGTGGATAGGAAAAGAAGTTTGGTTTAAAATGTCATTGGTAAATAATAGGAAGAGAGTGGGTGACAGGACAGAACCCTGAGGAACATCACTGTTAATAGATTTAGGGGAAGAACAGTGACCGTCTACCACAGCAGCAATAGAACGGTCAGAAGGGAAACTTGAGGTGAAGTTACAGAGAGAAGGATAGAAGCCGTAGGAGGGTAGTTTTGAAATCAAAGCTTTGTGGCAGACTTTATCAAAAGCTTTTGATATATCCAAGGCAACAGCAAAAGTTTCACCAAAATCTCTAAAAGAGGATGACCAAGACTCAATAAGGAAAGCCAGATCACCAATAGAGCGGCCTTAACGGAACCCATACTGGCGATCAGATAGAAGGTTGTGAAGTGATAGATGTTTAAGAATCTTCCTGTTGAGGATAGATTAAAAACTTTAGATAGGCAGGAAATTAAAGCAATAGGACGGTAGTTTGAGGGATTAGAACGGTCACCCTTTTTAGGAACAGGCTGAATGTAGGCAAACTTCCAGCAAGAAGGAAAGGTAGATGTTGACAGACAGAACTGAAAGAGTTTGACTAGGCTAGGTGCAAGCACAGAGACACAGTTTCGGAGAACAATAGGAGGGACCTCATCAGGTCCATAAGCCTTACGAGGGTTTAGGCCAGCGAGGGCATGGAAAACATCATTGCAAAGAATTATAATAGGTAGCATGAAGTAGTCAGAGGGTGGAGGAGAGGGAGGAACAAGCCCAGAATCGTCCAAGGTAGAGTTTTTAGCAAAGGTTTGAGCGAAGAATTCAGCTTTAGAGGTAGATGTGATAGCAGTTGTGTCATCTGGTTGAAATAAAGGAGGGAAAGAAGGAGAAGTAAAGTTATTGGAGATATTTTTGGCTAGATGCCAGAAGTCATGAGGGGATTTAGATCTTGAAAGATCTTGACACGCTGTTAATGAAGGAATTTTTGGCTAGTTGGAGAACAGACTTGGCATGTTCCGGGCTGAAATATAAAGTGCATGAGATTCTGGTGATGGAAGGCTTAAGTACCTTTTGTGGGTCACCTCTCTATAATGTATAGCACGAGAACAAGCTGTATTAAACCAAGGTTTGGAAGATTTAGATCGAGAAAAAGAATGAGGGATGTACGCCTCCGTGCCAGACACTATCACCTCTGTTATGCGCTCGGCACACAGAGATGGGTCACTGGGAGTAGGTCTGAAGCACTGGATCAGGGGGTGCTGTGAACTTATCATTAAACCCAGCTGTGACCTCACTGAACGTTTCTCTTTGTGTCTCACAATACAAAGGGGCAGTCACAGCCTATCCTCTAAAGACAACTCTCTTCCTTCATATAAAACTACAAGCACCTAATTATACACACACCCTTCACTCGAAATTCAAAATCATGGCGACTCCTACGCCAGCCTCGGAGTCCCCATCTGGGGAGGGGACGGCAAATGTCCCCAGGTCGGACTGTTCTTCTGGTATCGACCCTAAGTGTCTTGACACCTCCTTCAACTTTTTCTCCATTAATTTCTGCAACATTCGCGGTCTTAGATCTAATTTTCAATCTAACCTAACTTAACCTTAGAATGACTACGTGTGTTGTGCCGTGAGTTGTGTTAGGTGATGAAAGGCGAAGTAATCCCGGGTTGTGTTACGGTCCTGATTGGCGGGCGTCAGGTTCAGGGCCACGGAGGCTGAGCGCTGAGCGAGCGCCATCCCTCCTGTCCCGGCTGGGTGGCCACGATGCAGGCAGATTCCAGGGTGCTGGAGGCCGTGTCCCATGGCGGCGCGGGTGGGGTGTGAGGCAGGCACCGACCCGCTATATGCGCCCCCTCCCGCACCCATCCCGCCTGCCAGCCGTCTGTGTGTGTGCAGCTGCGGCTGTCTGTCTGAATTTCGATAATGACTGTAAGCAATTACTTTCTGGCAATTAACTAGGCAGGGCTTGTTAAGTGTGTTTCGTGTAAATGTGTAGCACATTAACATTGACTGTTGGTACACACACATTCACAGAACACGGGAACAACACAGCCGCACATCATCTTGTTTTGCATATGCAAATAGCCAGAGTTTATTGTATTACCGGCACTTATCAATTATCACATGGGTATTATCCGAGCTAATTTATTTATATGCTTTATCATTAGCGTTTGTATTTCGAATTCAATTTACATAAAAAAGTTTGCAAGTACCGGATGTATTTGCATTTTTATTATTTTATACAAAGCTTTCAAAGCAAGGCTGAAAGTACCAGTGTGCTGGCAGTGTGCGAATACACTATGAGGAAGATAAATGTAACACACACACACACACACACACACACACACACACACACACACACACACGCAATGCTAAGTGTATACTCGTATATATATATATATATATATATATATATATATATATATATATATATATATATATATATATATATATATATATATATATATATATATATATATACGAGTATATATATATATATATATATAATATAAAACTGATATAACTTGTTATATGCTCGGAATCAAATCAGTTTCATATTGCTGTTGAAAGTTGACCATTTACTACCGAAAGCAGGCCATGTGACTCTATTCGTGCAGTTTCAATGCGACAGAAGTATTCTCATGCTACGCTAAGCTCATCGCAAAACGATTACCGTTTTGTGTAGCGAAGATATGATGTGGGTGTTTACTACCTTCTTAAGATGTAAATATATTAGTTCTTGCCTTCATTAACATGATATCAGCAGTGTTTAACGAAACTAAAAAAAATAGCTTTATAATCATGAATTTGAAGTTATAATCCCTGGCTACTGCCTTCATCCCGTTTTGACAGTATGAACCAGAGTGAATCGGGGAGATAATAGCACTAATGTGATGCACTGCACTATACACATGCATACTCTTTTATTTGTATGACCAGGGTCTTTTTTTATAGAGCCTCTGAACTCAGGGTGTGTCACCTTGTGATGGGAGGCATTGCCTTAACTGATGACTACGATAAGTTACAGGACGCGTGCAGCAGATGTGGTTGGCTTATTTGTGAGGATGTGAGTACACTGAATACTGGAATGTGAAAATCAAATCAGACATTTTGTAAAGTTAGTTTAATTCATTAAAACTTCAAGTCACGTCCTTCTTTATGATCTCCAGACATATTAGATGTACTGGGCATGTTAGGTCGGTCGCACATAAGTGACAGGATATTCAAGGCAGGCGGTAATTACCTGAGGAGGGACGGCCATGTGAGGACAAGCTGATTGTGAGTCGCGGCAGACACGTCTGATCAGGCTAATAACGGGGCTTGGCGAGACTGGTCAGCTGTAACTAGTGGTTCGCGGGTGCTGCTGAGGATTACGAATATGACGGCGCGGACTGTCACATTACCGTGCCTCAGAGCTGTCCACATTCTGAAGCGCCATGTACATAGTCACCTGAAACTCATCCTGCATACAAAACACTGCAGTGGTGTCGAAAAGGCCAGTTAGTCGGAGAATCATTGCTGCGGACAGCTCTGTCGCTCAACAAAAACGCTAGTGTGGACGGCCTCTCATTACCAAGCCACGAAACATGCAAGCAAATAGAGGTGTTAGGTGTCAGGGTTCGCTCTCGTCCCGCCAGTGGTAAGTTTCAGCGCGTTACATCAAAGGTGGGATGCATGAATATTTGCGGCGCCACGAGTTTCGAGTTTGGTTACAATATTTCCACACCTTGAAACACTATCTTCGTCTCGCCACACGGTCTTATGTAACGGTGTTCTGTTGGCATGTCTGCAGAGGAAACACATGCATAACCTTTCCAGATTCGTATAAAGGGCAACTTCACCATCGGAACACATTCACTACATCGCAGGATTTACAAATATCAGTTATATTATTCAGGTGTCAATTAACGATAAATGCTCCTGAGCTTCCCAACACCCCAAGCCATCTCTTCACAGGCTGGAATATCAGAGAGTAAGGCATTTGTTTGTAGAATCCTGAAGTGCAGTCTCCTCTCTCTCTCTCTCTCTCTCTCTCTCTCTCTCTCTCTCTCTCTCTCTCTCTCTCTCTCTCTCTCTCTCTCTCTCTCTCTCTCTCTCCAGGACAAAGAACATGAAGAAATCGACACAGGAAGTTTAGGATGCTGTCTCACACTGATGGGAATACACACACACACACACACACACACACACACACAAAGATCCCAATTTATCTGACCCTCTATCTATCCTGACTCGCATGTATACGTATCGAATTCAAGGAAGCGGCGGAGCGAGACACAGACGTGAGGCAGCGAGAGCCGAGCCTTCCCACCCCGCTGAGCCCACGCCCTTACAGGTAACCCCGGGAACTAGAGCGGAAGCCTCAGTGTAGGAAAGGGGAAGGCAATACTGGTGTGATCTAAGTGTCTTCTCCAGTGACGTGAGGTGATTTTCCTGTAGATGTCGTTGTCGCTGAACATTCACAAATTTAGCAATTGTGTTTGAGAAAGGGAAGACAATACTGCTGTGATCGGAGTGTCTTTCCTCGAGACGCTTTTCCTGTAGATGTCGTTATTCGCAAATTTATCCAGCCACTCTTGAAACTTAACAGGAACGTCGGGAGTGGGGAAGCGTTTCAAGTTTCAAGGGGTGGAGTGGATGGGTTAATTTATTGATGGCTATTGTAGGTCTTATTTTTCTTGTTCTGCGTGACTTTCTGCGTGAACATTGCTTAACGTGGTTTTAGATATGATTTAGTTTACAATAGTTTTTTTCTTTTTTATTATTTTAATGTCATATTTTATTTTTTCCTTGTTTTACGTGACTTTAGGTTTGATTTCTTTTTCAATATCGAGTTTCTTTCGTGTTATGTTGTAATATTTAATCTTTTTCCTCTGACGGTTATGGGAATGTTTGTTGTCTGATGTTTTTTGATGAGCGGCACCCTGTTGTTCCGGTGAGGTTGACCCTGTTGTTCCGGTGAGGTATATCAATCAATCAGTCTTTTATGTGTGGCAGGCTGTAATTGTCATTATCCTACACTAATGAAAAGGAAAGCGAATCTCAAACTTGTATATTTGCTCATGATGTTTATTTATTTATTTATTTATCTATTTATTTTCTTAAGTATGTATTTTTATTCCTAACAGTAGGTTTAACCCTTCATTTAGTTCACCGATTTTTGCTGCTGTTTTACTTTTATTATAATTTCTTTTTTTAATGGTCTGCCTTTAAAAGTTCTGTTATTTTTTTTTTTTGTTTTATATCATTTTCGAAACAATGCATGTGAAGCCAATGGAAAATCCTCTTCCAGTAATTAGGGGCTTATACCTCGCCACGCTGGTACAGGTCATCTTAGCGGTTGTTTGTTATATGGACCATGAATGTTTTACTTGTTATGTTTTATGTTTGTCAGTTGCTGGGCAGTAAAATTCTATGTAATATGATACATTTTTTTGGTTACGCGGTGAAGCTCGCGTGCATAAAATTTTGTTATATATACTAGAGAAATGTATTATAACGCACACCACTATAAGGCCGTAGCGAAATATACGAGTTGTCAGTAGTCTGTGTAGTAACATACTGTTCCCACTTCTTCGTGTTAGCGTTTTCCCTCAACTCTTGTGATCCTCTGACAGTATCTTTACAAAGCCTGACAACTGATAGGTTTTAAACATACCAGAAGATGTAAAATTGAAGGAAAACCCATAACACAGTGAAAATAGGTATGGTGACTTACTCAACTTCTGACAACAACTGTACCTTGAAATACTAAGGAATCCAGGCTGATTAACTGTACAGGGTCCGCCTTGGTACAGTTGTACCGCGCGAGCTTCGTAGACCAAGGGATTCTCAGGCGTACGGGTTCGAATCCTGGCCACGGTCCGAGGGTAGGAAGGGCATCCACTCAGGGTAATACCAAAGGCACAACCGTAACCTTAACAGACTAGGGAAACCGGAAGAAAAAAAAGAAAAAAAAGAAAAGTAAGAGAGACACCTGAATAACTGCTTGGAATTGCCATGTCCAGTGTGTCCTAAGCAGCGCGGTGTTCTGATTAATACCCGTCACTAGAACACAGTAAAAACTCCGAGGTAAGGTACGTAAGATCGATGTTTCCTGGACTCGTTCAAGGTCAACTCTTTATTGTCACACTGAACATGACACTCTTGCTCCTTCCGTGTGTGTGTGTGTGTGTGTGTGTGTGTGTGTTTACCTATGTTAGCTTCTTGCCTTATACTTTTAAGTTCTGACGAATTGCGTAAATTTTCCCAATAAATATTCTGCACACAAGATTCCCTTAAAGATAATTCCTTCTGTAATAGATTATATTATATTTGGTTAGATTTGATTAGGTTAGGTTTGGTTTTTAGTTTAGTTTGGTAAGGTTTGCGTGGGTTAGGTTAAATAATGTTTGGTTTGAGTTCGAGGTTTAGGTATGTTAAATTATGTTTGATTTTGTTAGGTTAGATAGGGTTACATTAACTTAGATTAGGTTAGGCTAGGTTAGACTTGTTTAGGCTAGGTTAGGTGATGCTAGGTTAAGTTTGTTTAGGTTAGGTTACATTATGTTAAGTTAACCTAGGATGGACTGATAGGAATTTTTGTAATGTAAGGAACCATTTTAGGTGGAATTTTCATGAAACATTCCTCGTACGTGGAATTTGTTTGGGTTGAACTTACATAGAAACTGTCCATGCAATCAGAGCCTCAGGTTACCAGCCCAACTCTACGAGTATACCTGTCTTGTCGAGACAACAAAACTAAAACAAACTCTCAACCAGGAATGGGATTATTTGGAATAGTTCGCCTGTGGCCGTAACACACAACAATTGCAAGAACATGACGATTGCGAAACAGGATTATAGACAACGACACAAAGACTCCGATGTAATCCTTTCTAAGCCCTTTTGGGTAAACGAATGTGACGTGAACTGTAGTTACGGAAGGACACAGGTAGCCACGTGTGGGAATAGGAAGGCGACGGTGACGGAAAGAGGGATGAAAGATGACAGTGATGGAAGGTGGGAGGGAAGGAGTGCGTGATGAAATTCGTTCAAGTATTTTAAGTATAGATATACACATTGGTAAACGGACTAAAGGATGGAGGGTAGATGGGCAGATACAGACACACGTAGATAGATAAGTAGGCAGATTGATAGATACTGTAGATAGATAGTTAGATAAATAGATAGGTAGGTAAATAGATAAATAGATTAACAGAAAAAAAAGATAAATATTCACAACTTTGTTGCTAAATATGATCACACAGGCATTATATAGAAACAGTTTCATTTTATTTAACCATGAATTAGTATAAAAAAACAATGAAAAATGTTGCAGTCATTGAACATTTCACTAAAAGCTATAAAAAGTAAGAACATCAATTGCAGTTCATAAACATTTTACTAAACGCTCCAAAAGAGAGGGAGAGAGAGAGAAAAAAAAAAAACTATCGTGTCAAAACTTCACAGAATCGTTAACTCCCAAGAAAGAAAGAAAGAAGAGAAGAAAGAAGCACAAAAAGAAGAGGAGGAGGAGGGGGAGGAGGAGGAGGAGGAAGAGGAGGAAGAAGAAGACTAGTCGATCAAATTTTTTTTTACTTAAGTCTAAACTCCCAAGAAAGAAAGACGAATGAGGAGAAGGAGAAGGAAGAGGAGGAGGAAGTGGAACAAGAACCAGGAAAGGAAAGAAAAAAAAAAAAACTAGTAAATCGAAATATCACTGTACAAAAAAGCCGATTCGTGCATTCCGTGTGGCTTCGGTGCCCGGCGTGCTCACCGTCACCTGTCGCGGTAAGCCGGTCTGATTGGGCGGTATCATTTTCACTTCATCATCACGTGTGGATTGCAGTAAGCCCCGCCGCACGATTCCGTGTTAGCAGATCTGCCTCACTTACTGGCACAAGGCGGAAGGGATTCACTTTACAAGAGGATTTATTTTTTTTTAGTACGTGTCTTACGCTTATGGTGGATTTTTTTGTTTTTGATATAGCATTACGTTGTTATTTACATTCTTTGGCTGGAAATAGTGCATCAGTTTTATTTTCACTGTTTCATTTGTGTATATGCATGAATTGCTTTTTGCTTATTTCAACACTGAATTACCTTTCCTTTATACATTTTTGCGTAACCATAACGTACCCTGAAACCATACGTAACCTGAAAATAGAAGGAAGTGTATTTATCCGTGTCATGCAGCGTTAAATCGGGTTGACACGCGACCCATTCACCTCAGGCTGGCAGGCAGGTAAACGTTACAAGCAGAATGGCTGAGCACACCTAGTAGGTATTGATCAGGTGACTCACGCAATCAGGAAGGTGTTAGGTGCGTGACGAAGACAACCGCCTGGTATTAGCGGGACGCGCACGCAATTTCTGCCTGTACCTGACTATTTGGCCCATATCTCTAAGTGCTTCCAAGTTACTTACATGTTATCTATTACACCTAACTTGAATTGCACCCTTCAGTCACGGGCAGTGCTGAGGAGGCATCAACAGAGTGCAAGGGAGGGTACGCGGCTCTATCAGTACATCTCCTGCCACACCCCACATCTTCAGCGCTCTGGGTAACAGAAGTGTCGCGCTTGGGTACGCCTAATAGATCTATAAATAAGAGTTTGCTTTGACATTTATTCCGTAGCGCAACATGTGTCCAAATGTATGGATGGTCCTGCACTATGTGTGGTACTGCTCGGCTCATTCCTCGAAGGGACAAGTGTTTACGAGGCTGTGTGAGGCCTCGATTGGCACACGCGAGCTATTCTGAGCGCGTCTGAATCCTCGATTATCACAAAATTCCCTCCACGCGGCGCTCCTTAGGGGGTGGTTAACGAAGTTGCCGGCAGACGTGAGGGCGAGGCGGGGAGCGTCGAAGTTTATCATGCACTAGTGAAGTTACAGGCGGAATATTCAGCAACTTGTCTCCGGCCCCGCGGTATTGAAAAGCAATAACGGGGGCGGCATGAAGGGGAAGTGGTTCTCCTCTAAGCAATATACGACTTCGCCGGAGAACATCCGCGGCCATCTGGAGTGTAAACAAATGACTACTGGCGGGGTGATGCACGGCACTCCGGGCTGCGCGCCGTCCATCAACCTGTCCGCCGCGAGGGACGGGACGCTGTTCGGGCT
>NC_087153.1:7975000-7982500 GCF_035594125.1 Scylla paramamosain
TATGAATAATCTAAAATTATAATTCGCATGGTAATTATTGTTTGTGATTTCTGTTAGTTCTGCGAATAAATAGGAGATAAATTGGTGAATCGATAAATTGACTTAAAGAAGCAGACAGTTATTTAGTCAATCATTCAGTCAATCAATTCGTTAACCAGTAAATAAAAGATGAAAAAATGTACCTGCATCAAATCAAAATAACCCAATAAGAGAGAGAAAAAAAAAATTCAGTTCATACTATTCATGGTACAAACATACTTAAGACTCCCTCCGTATTTCTCCTTCTCAGCACCCACGCAAATTTATCCTCGTGTATTCCTTCCCCGTATTTCCCTTTGCATTTCAACGCCCCGGCCTCAGCTACCTCACTTCGTCAGTTGCACCATTACTTCTGTATCCTCCTACCACTACCTCTACAGCGCCACCACAACGAGCACTACCTTTACAGTCCCACCACTACTTCTACAGCTACCACCATAATCTACAACCACCACCACCACTACTTCTACAGCCCCATTAATACTTCTACAGCCCTTCCCCACCACAATCTTTAAAAACCACCACTACTTCTACAGCACCCACCACTTCTACAGCCATACCACTACCTCTACAGCCCACATTACTTTGTCTACAGCCCCCACCACTACCTCTGCAGCCACCACCACCGCCACCACTACCACCACCGCCACCACCATCACTATCGCCCAATACATTCCTGTTACGGTGAAGCATCTCCGGAGAAAAGAGTGCGGGAGCGTTGAGAGCGAGTACCGGGAGGGAACGATGCGGCCAGCGATATACGAGAGGGAGGGGTGTGTACTCCTTGCCTCGCTGCTTGGGTGTTGAGGGGAGGCACGCCCAGCACGGGATGGAAATGTAGAGGAAAGAGGAAGAGGAGGAGGAGAAAAAAAGGGGAACACAGAAAAATACAAAGGAAAAACGAACAAGTAGATCTGTAGGTTGTTAAGGTAAGAGGCTGTTATACTATCAGAAAACAGTAGTAGTAGTAGAAGTAGTAGTAGTAGTAGTAGTACTAGTAGTAGTAGTAGTAGTAGTAGTAGTAGTAGTATCTGTAGGAAGAGGAAGTGGAGAAGGAAGAGGAAGAGGAGAGGGAAGGGGAAGAGGAGGAGGAGGAGGAGGAGGAGAGGACTTCAGGCATTTGAGAAAGAACACAAAAGGAACACAAAAAGGATTATCAAGCAACAGCGGACTTGTTGGCCCTTACGAGACTGATTAATTACGCAAATCTGAAGTGCGAGGAGGAGGGGGAGATAAAGGACAGCTATCTTATATACTGTACACTCGTATATATGACTGTTGTTGGAATTACTCCTATCGTGGTGTGACTGGTCTGTGATAAAGTACATCAAGTGAGGTGGGTGTGGCGGGATGTAATGTTTACGTATAGCATAATTGTGATGGAAGGGAAAAAAAAGAGCATCATTTGTATATACAGGTACTGATCGAGGTGCCTATCTCGTGCTGTTGTTGTTCTATGATAAGGCAGGGCAGGTAAAGTGTTTGAGGGAAGTATTTATAGTGTGTGATGGAAATGTAAGCACGATATCATATTTGGATGCAATCGTGCGGCTTGCTAGGCTTAAAGTGTCAGCCAAAGGTGCTACCCAGAGGAACACACACACACACACACACACACACACACACACACACACACACACACACACACACACACACACACACACACACACACACACACACACACACACACACACACACACATACACTACACGCTCGTACTTTATAGCATCTTTATATCACCCCTCACTGAAATAAAAAATGTTGTACTATCATTTTATAGATTATATTTCCATTCGTGTAATAGCAAAGAATAATTTTTCCCTTTATTTACGTTCCGGTATAACTCCCAATATATATAAGCGCTCTTCTGGTCACTGAGAAATCGATCTGAACGTAGGATAAATTTACCACGAGAGGTTCTTTGCGGGAATCAAATCAAACCTTTAATCACCAGGAGAGCAAAGTATACAGTGCCTTAGACGTCAGTTCAGTAACGATTCTCGGGTCTTAAGATAATATTTGGAGTGTTTTATATCCGGCCAATACGTCACCTCGCTAGACATTTTAACATTGAGACTGGACAAAGACTGAAAGGATTAAGACTGAATCTCGCAGCCTCCCATTAGTACTGGCAGAAATAACACCACTTAGCACACACGTAACACACTTTTCTTTCTGTAACTCATGTGAGGACGCGGAAAGCCCCGAAGGCAGGCACGGCGCGGCACCCGAACACTGAGAGGAAATCAGTAGCTTTGAAAAAGTTCGTCGGCCCGGCAGCGCATCACTCAAGTTCGTAAGACGGCATAAGAGGAAGCACGCGTTGAATGGGAAAGTTACGGCGACTTCTGAGCGGATGGAAGTGTCCCTGGGGATGGCCACAGGGAGGGGACGCGAACATCCATCCTTCACGGAGAGGCGGAGGAGACATGACTGTGTGGACTGGGAACACAAGTTGAGCGCAGATATATATATATATATATATATATATATATATATATATATATATATATATATATATATATATATATATATATATATATATATATATATATATATATATATATATATATATATATATATATATATATATATATATATATATATATATATATATATATATATATATATATATATATATATATATATATCTTTGTGTGTGTGTGTGTGTGGATGTGTGTGTGTGTATGAGAGAGAGAGAGAGAGAGAGAGAGAGAGAGAGAGAGAGAGAGAGAGAGAGAGAGAGAGAGAGAGAGAGAGAGAGAGTGCTTGCGTGTTTGTGTGTTTACATAAGAATGTTCTATTTCCTTGTGTTTGCTGGAGACGCGGAAGGAGGCTCCGTACTCTGCAGTCCCTTGCTGGTTCACTGTTGCATAACGTAGATTAGGAGGAGCATCGTCTTATCATTTTAATAACATTCCGCTCTAGTCTTGTAGGTACTTAAGTGGCTCTCTCTCCAGCACTGCCCCAGGCCCCCGTGCACCTTCCCCGCTCCATGCTCAGGTGTGGCCCTCCTCCCAGTGCCAACCAGACGCCGCGCCGCTGAATTACACGCTCGTATATTTCATGTAACAACGGTAGGGCGGAGCATTTCTGTGTAAACACTAACACCACCAGCCTCGCCATCAAGATATACTGTTACCCACGCACTGCCCCGAGGAAAGATCAGCAGTACTTCGGCTCGGGAAAGCATTCACGTGGAGTATTAGTAGTGTATGGATTAGAGCGTGCATTTCCGACCGTGCAGCACAAGGGGGTTGTATTCCTAAACGTTTTGAGCTTCACATACGAGAGTTCATGTGTCCTTTTCTTGATACTACCAAGCAAAAAATGTAAAAGTAAGGAAAGAATGAGATGCTTGCTTTGGGAGGTGGAAGATATATTCGTAGGAGTGGGAAAGTATGCTGCGGTGGTAAGAAAGCGTGCAGAAAAAAAAAAAAAACGAAATACTTGAAGAGGCTTGACGTGAGTGATGTTAGTGAGTGAGAGGATGACGTGAAAGGTGTGAAGGACGGCCAGATGTGAGAATGGACAGGGCGGGGATGCGTGGAAAGAAGGTGGTGTGGCCTTGGGCGCTGCAAGTCTGCTAAGTTATGCCAGAAAAGAATGTGGAGGAATTTTGATGAAGAGAGTAGGAGAAAAAAATATTAGTTTAGTAAAAAAAACGCGGAAACTTTAGGAAGGGAAGGTAGTATATGCATAGAGTGTTATATTTTTCGTATCGAATTAGCAATAAAAACCTTTTGTGGAACAGAATGCTGCGTATAATATCCATACACCTGTAAATGCTACATATTTGCTTGGAATACACAGTTGGATGTCTTAAAAAAATAAATAGATAAACAATATAGAAAAAAATTGCGGTCGAGTAGTTGGGCTGTTGCTGCTGCTGCTTAGAGAGAGAGAGAGAGAGAGAGAGAGAGAGAGAGAGAGAGAGAGAGAGAGAGAGAGAGAGAGAGAGAGAGAGAGAGAGAGAGAATGTTCTACTAAGCAACCATTACATGTGACGAGAGTATACGATAGTTTCCGTAAACGAAAGGTTCTTTTGGGTAAATATATGCGACCTCGCTGTACAAGACTCGGCTTACTCTCATCCCATTGTTGTCCATCTCAGTAACGACAAAGTGCCACACTCTGTCATCCCTTCCATCAGGTAAACTCTGGAGCCCCCTGCTTGAATTCTGTTATTTCCTCTTCCTATGACGAACTATTTCAGAAGAGTGCCTGGGTATTTTTGGAACTAAATTGGCTTCAGTTTTGGAAATCCTCTTTTATCTTTTTTTAGAACTAGCAATTTAACGAGTCTTTCTCTCTCTTTTTCCTTTGAATCCACCTCTTTCACGCATAAAAAAAAAAAAGAAAAGGTTTGTGGTATTTAGGACGAGACTAATTAAAGAGAAAAACTGTGTATTAGGCTTTGTCGGTAAACTGAGCAAGTAAAGGATTGTAGTGTAATATTATACTGTGGTGAGAAGACTGAAGAGATGAGGGAGTTTCTTAAACATCTCGGTGTGAAGTTCTTTGCATATATAGGAAAAAAAAATATATATATAGGGAGAAGTACGTGAAGGAGTGAATGGAGTGGTGTGACGGTAAGCCGTGAGGGAAACACGCGTGGGGGTTATGATCTGTACTCACGTGGTTGACTCCCGCTATTCATCACGTCACTGCCTCATCGCGTCACGTCACCCTTCTCACAATATCTCTCATGTAATCAAGATAGACCAGTTCACCCCTAACGGCTCGCCACCATCACTCCACCGTCACCATCACGCCACCGTCCCATCACGGCACCGTCACGTCATGGAGTTTTTCCATGACGGTGCCGTCCCGAACAGTTACCGAGACGTTGCTGAGTGTTAACGATGCCCTGATGGTGATCAGTCACCGACCAGGATTCCCCGAGACCTTTGGATTTCATACCATGAATAAAAAATTGGTTGAACTTCTCTGTCAATATGAAGAACATTTGTGTGTCGAAGATAATTTAGTTTGATGCTCGCCTAAGTACACAATATGTCCTTTTTTTTTTTAAGTAATTGTGTCTACAAAAACGGCGCCATTCTTGAGAAGTACCTCTCGTTTTCTTGAACAAATTGTTGAATTTCAATTTTGACATACAGAAACAATGAAAAATTTATCTTCGCCATCTTCCAATTCCTTGTAAAGAGTCCAGTATTTACCTTCAAAATTTCCTCTTCATCATTCAGCAGCATATGTCACAAGCTCCTTCAACTCAAGCCTGTGCGTCACGCCGGCCTGGAGGAGAGCGGGACCCACTGGACTGCACGGTTGAAAACTGAGTCGTGACGTGACATGATGAGACAATAACGTGATGAAAAGTGAATACATGGCACGTTGACGGGGCGGTGACGTGACGGTGTGGTGTGAATCAGCCCTCAAACGTTTCGGCGTCTTATCTCAACGACTTTTAACAGGCTGTAGAAGAAGTTGTCATGATTTTCGAGGATGTTTTAATGATGCTAATGATAATTTAACGACAATTCTTTCACCAGTGAGAGAGAGAGAGAGAGAGAGGAAAAAAAAGTCCATTAGAACACGACTAATCATTTAGCCTTTGAAGAGAGCTTTGATGAAGGCACAGTGTGTTTAAGTATATATATGGGCTTATGAAATGGGAGTGTGGATGTTGGGAGGTGGTTTAAGATGTCGTATAATGGCTCCTACTCCGGATATGTGCCACAGAGGTATATAATCGGGAGGAAGGAAGCGTAACAAAAGGTCATTCAGACAGGTGAGATAGGATACTTAAGAAATGAATAGGATACCAGCAGATAGGATAAGGATGTGTGAATGTGTGTGTGTGTGTGTGTGTGTGTGTGTGTGAAGAAAGGTGAAGAAAGGTGAGGCAGAAATGAGAGGATTGCCTGACTGAGAGATCTGGTGAAAGGAAGGGAATATGCAGATTTTGTTTTATTACTGGCAGTTCCCGGAGAGACTAAGGTGTCATATCCCGGAAAATGGAATGGAAGAAGCGAAGGAAGGAAGGAAGGAAGTAAGGAAGAATGGAGGTGAATAAGAGGGAAAAGTCAAGAAAAGAAAAGGAAGATATAAAAATCTGGCCCCGAGGTGTAGCGGCGCGTCCCTGCTTCGTGAGGAGGAGAGAGTCTACGAGGTCAGGGCTGGTGTCTCTTGAGGGAGCGGCCGCTTTCCTGTCAGTACGCAGGCCGTGAAAAAGGCTGCTCAATGAAAAAGACCGTATAGGGAAGGCAGGACATGGAACCTTCTTACTGCTCTTACAGCATTGGCGCCAGCAGCGTGAGAAAGCAGGGCATAGATGGCTGGCTGCTGGTGTCCTCTTCACAAGTGTGTCTCTACATGTCTTGGTTTCTAATGGCAACCAGGAACAATATTTCGGGCCTTTGTTTCGTGCGGCTTGCTGGCGAGGGCGTCGGCTGAAGGTGGTGTGAGGCTGCCCTCGCCACGACGCTTGTATTAAGTGCTGAATGGGTGTAGTGGGTAACGGGTGATGGTGTGATGGTGATTGCCTTGGGGAGCGTGAGGGGAAGGGGACTATGGGAACACCGACGGTGGGAGATTGGCTTTCGGAGGCACACGGAGGGGAAAGAGAAGAGGAAGATAGAGGGATGAAAGCTCCGACAGGGGAGAAGGTTGTCGAGATAGCACGGAGGGAAAGGGAGGGAGGATCTGCTGGACATGACGGAGGGGGACGGAAGGGCAGCGGGAATGGGACGGCTGGGATGGGGCGCCGCTCGGGGGTTAAAAGGGTCTGGCGCCCCACAAGTGTTGTGGCGGTGGTAGTCACGAATCCCCCGTTGCGCTGCCTCAGCGAGAGGCGAGAGGAGGAGTGAATAGCCTCCCCATTGCTGGGATGAGGAACCTCCCCCCCCTCTCTCTCTCTCTCTCTCTCTCTCTCTCTCTCTCTCTCTCTCTCTCTCTCTCTCTCTCTCTCTCTCTCTCTCTCTCTCTCTCTCTCTCTCTCTCTCTCTCTCTCTCTCTCTCTCTCTCTCTCTTTACCACAAGTCACATAATGAGAAAAATTAATTACTCATATCAATAGTCAACGAATCTATTATATTATTATTGTATTATAAAATATATTATTATTGTTATAAAAGGAACCTGCAGCACAACTGTAAGGAATAGTGCGTTGATTAAATCATCTTTCCTCGCACTGGTCCACAGTGTGCGCAGGGGAGTTGTGAGCAGGTGTCAGTATCCGAGGCGAACCTGTGTACTGCACCCGGTTGTTCTCTCTTTGTTCAGCGTTAGTAGTGTTATGCAGATACGTAAATGAAACACACTTTGAAACGTATCAGTGAATCAGTATTGCGTCTACATCGTATGATATCACGAGCAGATGAACCCACCAAGAGAATAAAAAAAGTGTTTTCCTGGAGTATCGTTTCCAGCCGGGGTTGGTGGCGCAACCCTGTAATCTGGCGACTCAGAGGCTTGGGCCAGCGGACGGCTTGAGGC
>NC_087153.1:7987500-8000000 GCF_035594125.1 Scylla paramamosain
GTCTGACATTCATTCCTATAGTCTCCTACTCTACAGCTCTCCACCCTGTTACCGTTATCTAGTCTTCATTATTCTTTTTTTTTTCCTCGTTCTTTTCTGCCCAATTACCTGCATACCTACATCCATACTGAACCACTACCCTACATTCCCATAGCCTAATGGTAATTCTCCGTCCACGAGTATCCTGCCACGACTCCATCACTTCCTTCCTCCCGTGGCCTTCTTTCCATTATTGTTTAGTGTCTCTGTTCTGCCTAACCTAACATTCTTGACGTCTATTCCTCTTCCCCCCTTTCTTTTTTTTTTTTCCGCTGCGGTAGGATATGCCTTTGCTCCTCTTTGTCAGTCTCGGCGCCGTGGGATCGTGGTGTTACTAGTGTATGCCAAAATCACACTCACTCACTCACTCACTCACTCAGTAAATCATTTTAGTTGATTAATACATCCTTTAACGTCAAGCTTTCCACTCATCTACTAGCTCTATCAGCCGCACCTCACCACCACCACCATCACCATCAGCACCATCACCATCCAAACATATATAAGCAACACAAACTCCACAACCATCTTCTCTTGCCACACACGCCATTCCTCCGTACTCAAAGAATTCATTAATTACTCCTCTTAATCATTTAACTCCCAACCTCAACAGCCACATCCGCTTCTAATTCGACGCTATCCTCCTCCTCCACCTCCTCCTCCTCCTCACCACATTCCGGGCCCCGTTAGCGGAATCTTGGGGGTACAAGGAACGACGATGAAAGGAATGAAGGGGAAAAAATATATAACGATTTTGTTACCTGCCATTCTCTCTCTCTCTCTCTCTCTCTCTCTCTCTCTCTCTCTCTCTCTCTCTCTCTCTCTCTCTCTCTCTCTCTCTCTCTCTCTCTCTCTCTCTCTCTCTCTCTCTCTCTCTCTCTCTCTCTCTCTCTCTCTCTCTCTCTCTCTCTCTCTCTCTCTCTCTCTCTCTCTCTCTCTCTCTCTCTCTCTCTCTCTCTCTCTCTCTCTCTCTCTCTCTCTCTCTCTCTCTCTCTCTCTCTCTCTCTCTCTCTCTCTCTCTCTCTCTCTCTCTCTCTCTCTCTCTCTCTCTCTCTCTCTCTCTCTCTCTCTCTCTCTCTCTCTCTCTCTCTCTCTCTCTCTCTCTCTCTCTCTCTCTCTCTCTCTCTCTCTCTCTCTCTCTCTCTCTCTCTCTCTCTCTCTCTCTCTCTCTCTCTCTCTCTCTCTCTCTCTCTCTCTCTCTCTCTCTCTGCGGGCTAGGGCGTCCTATACTGTGTGTTAATGCTGCAGGAAGTCAAGTCATTTATCAGTCGGCGGACTGTTCATTAAGAGCCAGTAATGTTGGTACGCAGGGGCGGCAAGTGAGGAGGGGCTTGCCGCACTTAATAATTGTTCCTAGACGTATCATCGCCTCCATTCTTGCTCCAACTCAGGATTATATATACGATATAGCTTCAGTAACACTTCCATTTCCCGGTTATTTATTTTATCTAGCGCTCCGAATTCAGTGGTAACCCTTTCCTTATTGCTCATATGTTTGTCCTTTATTATTAACATTCAGAGCGCTTTAATCCCCTTTCACTGCTATTTGGCACGTCTTTCTTTAATTACTAATCTCTCTGTGATGTTTTTTCTTGTTCTGCAGCCACTTCCCAACATTGTACTGCTTAGAAATACCAAACGTGCTCTTTTTTTCATCCCCTTTCTTTCATGTACGTGGTTTTAAAGATTCCAAACATTGCTTTTAGTGTTGTGAATTGTTTTATGTCGCAGTGGAAGCGTTAAAGTATTGTTTGCATGGACACACACGGGAAATTATATAGAAAATAGAATGTTATTTTATTTATTTATTTATTTATTTTATCTATTTATTTATTTTTTTTTGTCTTTGCCGTGCTACAAAACTAAGAGGCTTCAGTACGAAGATAAATGTATAAAAGTTGCTATTGGTTAGTAAAGGAAAAATTGTCTGCCATTGAAAGGGTTAATTATAAAAATGGTCTCAGCTGATAACAAGTAACAACGAACTCTTAACTCTTTATGTTGTTTAATTACACTACTCTATTCTAAGTAGAAGAGAAAGGACAGAACATTAGAAGGCTTTTCCCCGCCCACTTAGTTCCATGTGAATATTTATGTGATGAGAGAGAGAGAGAGAGAGAGAGAGAGAGAGAGAGAGAGAGAGAGAGAGAGAGAGAGGGTTTATGTGTGTGTGTGTGTGTGTGTGTCTGTGTGTCTGTGTGCGTGCGTA
This sequence comes from Scylla paramamosain, assembly GCF_035594125.1. Lineage (NCBI taxonomy): Eukaryota > Metazoa > Arthropoda > Malacostraca > Decapoda > Portunidae > Scylla > Scylla paramamosain. Next base: position 7,989,749 of record NC_087153.1, read on the forward strand.
CAGTTTAATATTTCGTATTCTTGTTCCATTAGTGCGCTGTTAATGTTTGTGTGTCATGAGTGGGAGTTTTCAAAGTTCATGATTGACGCGGCTGTTTGTGTGGGATTTAATGATGGTAATGGCGACGCGTTTAGCTTCTTTTAAGTTTGGTATGTTTGCGACTTCTTTTATACGACACTCCGAAAAAAAGAAAAAGAGGATAAATATGTCAACAAACGTTTACTGTAAAAAAAAAAAAAAAAAAAAATATATATATATATATATATATATATATATATATATATATATATATATATATATATATATATATATATATATATATATATATATATATATAACTTTAACTGCAGCAAGAATAAAAGTGAAATAGGAAAAGAAAAGGAGCATGAGAAGATTGAGTGTGTATGAAAATAGAAAGAACGTAAAGAAGACTAAGAATGAAGAAGAAGAAGAAGAAGAGAAAGAAAAAAGAAGAAATAAAGGAAGGGAAAGAAAGCATGAAGAAAAAGCAAATAGCAGCAGAATATAAAAATCACAAAGAAAATCAGGAAATATACTGCAGATGAAGAAAAAAGTTTATGATCACCTGAAGTTGACAAATAAAAGAAGATATAGAAGTACAACTATAGTAATAATAATAATAATAATAATAATAATAATAATAATGATAATAATAATAATAGGAGAAGAAGGAGGAAGAGGAGAAAATAAGAACAAAAACGCCAACAAGAACAAGAAAAACAAGAACAAGAATAAGAATAACTAGCCAATACTCACCGGACTGCAGGGAGGCGTGCGGGAGGGACGGGAAGACGAGGATGACGCAGGCGAGCAGCTCCGTGAAGAGAGCCATCTTTAGGCACCCACCCGTGTGTAGGGCGTCAGGTTGGCACTCAGCTCACCTCTGGAAACAGCAACCCTCGAGGCCCTTCACTCATCGCGTCCTGGCACTCACCCACGCATCCACTCACTCATTCGCTCGCTCGCTCACTAGTCCACCTTTGTTCCCTCCCAGCCCGTCTCACTGTGAGTCACTGTCACTGCCTCGTCCGTAAGCACAGTCTCAAATTGTATTATTGTCTGGTAAAATTGTTTCAATGTCGCTCGTTTCTGTGACGCTTCTTTTTCAGTTTTGTTATGTGCCCTTTCTTTTGGGGAGTTCTTTTTGGCCTCGTTTTTTTTATTTTTTTATTTAATTCTTTTCCGTCTCCTTTTTCTTCCTGGTAGTTGTCAAGGTATTTTTCTCTGTTACACTCTTATTTGGATTTTTCTTGCATTTCTTTTGCAAACTTAATGCACTGGATGCTGTAAATTCCCGCTCTTTTTTACATTTTTTCTCTCGTCCTGTCGGGAAAGTTTCACCGACCGTCACTCAGCAGTTTCTCATCCTTCTTTTTTAGGCCCTGGTTTGTTTTGCTGCGTTTCGTTTTGTCTTTTCTTGTTTATTTGTTTATTTATTTATTTACTTTTTTTTGTGGGCGTGTTAGTTTTTCCACTGCCGCCAGATGTCGTCGTTGTGTCGTTGAGACCAATGTGGTGCATCGCCCTTGTTGGAGTCGCCATGCAGGGAGGAGAGAAGCGGGTCAAAGCATCACTACTACTCGTCTCGTGCGGGAAGTCACTGTACATTACATTGCACCTCAGGGATCTTCAGCAGGACGTACTAGTGTGTTACTACATCTACATATCTAGTGAGGCAGGGAGAGCTTTCCTTTTCCCCATTATCCCATCCTGCGGCGAGCCTGGAACGGAAGGAATGTTTTTAATTCTTTCACTGCAGCCAATTGACACATCGTTTCCTAACCCTCTAACTGCTACATTCATCCTTTGTTTACATGTAGAATACTGTAGAAAAGAAAATATATGAACACGGATGCAAAAGAACATACAACATAAGAACATAAGAAAGAAGGGAAGCTGCAAGAAGCCACCAGGCTTACATGAGGCAGTCCCTGTATGAAATATACCTACCTATTTCCACCTATCATCCCCATCCATAAACCCGTCTAATCTTCTCTTAAAGTTCCCTAATGTCTTAGCACTAACAACTTGATTACTGAGTCCGTTCCATTCATCTACCACTATATTTGAAAACCAATTTTCTCCCTATCTCTTTCTTAAACCTAAAGTTTTTCAAGCTTGAACCCGTTATTTCTTGTTCTGTCCTGGTTGATATGATGTTATTTTTTTCTTGGCTACCAAAGTTATATACGAAGCTGTTGTACATAAGAACATAATAAACATGATAAAACAAGAGAAGCTGCAAGAAGCCATCAGGCCTACACGTGGCAGTCCCTGTGTGAAATATACCTACCTATTTCCTTCTATCATCCTCAACCATGAATCTGTCTGACCTTTTAAAACTCCTTAATGACTCAGCACTAACAACCTTATTACCAAGTGTATCCCTGAAAAGCTGTAGATGATTATTGAAAAAGTCGTCCTGTTGAGAAAGGATTAATTAATCATCAACATTATACTAGATAGACATTAAAAACCTGTTCATTTAACCCCCTTTCTCTCAGGTGCTTGTAAAAGGTTTTGTACAGAGATTTCATTGGTGTGGGGTTGTTGTAGCTATATTGCAATGAGAGCGCCAGTAGGATTTGTATAATAGATAAAGGACATGAGTATCTTTTTACACCCAATTAGCTACAAAAGGCTATCTTATTTTAGCAGCAGAGTCTAATTAAATCTCATAATTGGTTTTAGCTATTAACTGAATTTTTTATTTATTTATTTATTTTTTTAGGATAGTATTAGAATCTTGACTTGTACGAATGTGATGTGATGTAAAAAAATCAAGCAAGTGTTTTAATGTATTATTATTATTATTATTATTATTATTATTATTATTATTATTATTATTATTATTATTATTATTATTATTATTTTATTATTTATTTATTTATTTATTTATTTATTTATTTATTTATCTATTTATTTATATATTTTTTTAACTGGCTTAATTGGAGCAACACTTGATAGGGCTGACGCAGACTTATTACCACCATGTGGCATGTGAAGATTTAATGTATTCTGTGGCATGTGCTTCCTTTCTGCGTGCCTTAATCGCTGCCTTTGTTGGTGACGTTTGAAGCCTTTTATCATATCATGTGGTATGTGTTTTTTTTAACGTGCTGTTATTGGAGTTGAGGTTGACGGGACTGACGCGGACTTACAGTGATGTGGCCCTTGAAGACTAGATGACCCTCTTGACTTCACGAGGCAGCATTGTACACGGGACTCGAGCTATGGTCCTCAACTACCATTGCAAGAAGTCGCCTGTCTGACTCCTTGAACCTGGAAAAGAAGAGAAAGAGGTATATAGGTAACATAAATCACACGATCTCTTGGGATAGTCTTGTAACTTAAAAGAAAAGAAAAAAAAAAGCGAAAAATGCACATAAACTTTACTTCATGTCAGTCATTCCTTGTAAAAAAAAGGAAAATACGTATATACATAAGATTAACGATTCAAAGTCATGGAAGATTTGTGGAACCCGAAATAAAAAGGCATAGGAAAATAAATATGAATGGAGAAAAATTATCCCATCTTGGTTATTCCTGAAAAAAAAAAAAAGTGAATAGATGAAATAAACAATTCGATCTAACAAAATTCCATGGTACAGAAGTAAGAAAATACGTATAAATAACATAACTTCACAGGATTTAGTGTGTCCCAATGTCCGTCACTCGCAATCCGTTCAGGTCTTAAAGGGACGGCTGGACCAGAGGAAGGAAAAAAAAAAATATACAAAAAAGAAAAAAAGAAAAGTCAGTGATTCGTTGTCTGAAAGAAGGAAACAACAGTGGGGAAAAACAGAAAGAAAATGAAGTCAACTATTCCTTAAGACAAGACAAGGAAACGCGGAACTAACTCTAAATGGGTTGGAAGTTCACGTTTCCTTGATTTTACCTTTAACTCTGTGTGTGTGTGTGTGTGTGTGTGTGTGTGTGTGTGTGTGTGTGTGTGTGTGTGTGTGTGTGTGGAAGGAAAGGAACATGTTTACGTTTCTGTGTCTATTGTTGTCTATATGTATATAACATAATTCTCTCTCTCTCTCTCTCTCTCTCTCTCTCTCTCTCTCTCTCTCTCTCTCTCTCTCTCTCTCTCTCTCTCTCTCTCTCTCTCTCTCTCTCTCTCTCTCTCGTATATATGTATGTATGTATGTATGAATAAATGTATGTTATATCATATCGTGTTGAGGAGTGGAGAGGAAGTACTCGTGGGAGGGACACAAGACGGTAGGGAAGCGTAGGCGATAGATACATGGGTGCTGGGCAGGAAGCAGAGAGTGTCAGGTAATAGAATCTAGAATGACGTGGAACCTTGGAGGGAAGTACACGACACGAAGCGGGATAAATATTGATGGTGAAGGACCGAGAGAGAGAGAGAGAGAGAGAGAGAGAGAGAGAGAGAGAGAGAGAGAGAGAGAGAGAGAGAGAGAGAGAGAGAACCAGGTGGAGGAGGACGAGAAGGAAGAGACTAAGAACTTCCGGAAGTCAATCACCTGCCACCGCGCTCGAGAAAGGACGCAGAAACTTGTGGTAATGGAAGGCACTTTTTGTCTTAGGGTGTCTTGGATTCGTCGGCCGGGCGTGGGTTTGTCAGGAGGAGGAGGAGGAGGAGGAGGAGGAGGAGGAAGTTGTGGACAAACAGGAAGGGATACAGTTTTACGTTTTATGCTTTCTGAGACTTATTGGGGAGGCGGTGGAGAGTGTTGCCGTGTCGAGAGAGAGAGAGAGAGAGAGAGAGAGAGAGAGAGAGAGAGAGAGAGAGAGAGAGAGAGAGAGAGAGAGAGAGGTGTAATGAAGTCATGTCTTATAAATGTTAATGTCTCAAAGTTATCATGAAATTACGTATTTTTGAAGTGGCAGAAAGTTTTTCCCTTGCTTACTAGATGGATGTATTGGCCTGGCGTGAGAGAGAGAGAGAGAGAGAGAGAGAGAGAGAGAGAGAGAGAGAGAGAGAGAGAGAGAGAGAGAGAGAGAGAGCTTACACATTAAATAAAAAAAGTATAATCCATCTTTTCTCGTTAATATTTTACAGAGGTGTAAAATCTCTGTAAACATATTTTGTGTTCACCTAATTTTCTCTTTTGTTCTCTGTTTGTGTATGTATTTTCCCATCTTATTGTTTGTTTATCCTGCAGGCATCTAAGTGTGCGTGTATATATATATTTTTTATTGAAGTTTTGTTAGTGCTTCCGTTGTTTTTCTTTTTCTCATTCTATTTTACATTCTTTTTGTGTGGTGTCTTTATCTTTTATGCGTTGTGCATTTTTATCGTTTTTTATGTCAGAATTCAGTTTTATTCCTTATGCATTATTCTTTTTGTACATTTTTTTTATTAATTGTCTTTTGAATTATTTTCTTTTGTAACTTATATTGCGTATTTTATCTCTTTGTCAAAATTATTCCCATTTATTTATTTTTTTGTCTTTTGCAGCAGTACTGTTCCATTTAATTTATCTTTATACATTATTGCTTTTATTTTCCTTTTTGTCTTAATAATCTTAATTTCTTTGCATTCTTTTTAATAATCTTCAACTTTTGTGTATGTAAACTCTAATAATATTTGTATGTCTGTCTAATTATTTTCTTCTTTTCTATAAATATTTCCTACTATTAATATTATTCTTGTTGTATTTAATCATTACCACTAAGTCAATTTTTTTGCTAAACGTTATATATCTAATGTGTGTGTGTGTGTGTGTGTGTGTGTGAGAGTGAGAATTTGTCTTTATCTCTCTATCCTCCACGTGTTCATATCTCCTGACTTCTCAATGCTCACTCCTAAAATAACAACAACAATTCACTCTCACCCTGGACCTATTCATACAGTGCCGAATAGACACTTTTTACCCGCGGCCAGCTCTTCACCAGTTACCACGTCGTGAGGAAAACTACTGACGAAGGGTCCGCTGCGGGTAGAGGGAGGGAGGAGGGACTGGAGGGAAAGAATTAGAGGAAAAGAAGGAAAGAAACACAGACATTTTTGAGTTGTTTTAAGAAGTTGCGAGGAGGATTGAGAGAAGAATTCAACGTAATTTTTTTTATATATACTCTCTCTCTCTCTCTCTCTCTCTCTCTCTCTCTCTCTCTCTCTCTCTCTCTCTCTCTCTCTCTCTCTCTCTCTCTCTCTCTCTCTCTCTCTCTCTCTCTCTCGTGTGGTTTTCTCTATTCCATTTCATAATCTCTCTAAACGTCTCAGAGGAGAAAGAAGAGGACGAGGAGGAAGAGGAAGAGGATAAGGAGGAGGAGGAGGAGGAGGAGGAGGAGGAGGAGGAGGAGGAGGAGGAGGGGAAGAAGAAGAGATAGATAAGAACACTATTCAGTACGAGAAGGGAAGAGGCAACGGCAGTAAGCGAGAGAGAGAGAGAGAGAGAGAGAGAGAGAGAGAGAGAGAGAGAGAGAGAGAGAGAGAGAGAGAGAGAGAGAGAGAGTGGTGGAAGACAAATAAAAAGTTATCTGTCCTTGGAGAGTTAACCGAAAAGGCGAACCGTGTACCCTCCCCCTAAGACTCTTCGCTCTCACCACGCCCCCTCCCTCTCCCTCTCCCTCTCTCCCTTTCTCTCCCTCCCTTTCCTCCGTTCCCCCATCTCTTCACACTGTTTCTCCGGCCTTCCTCTCCTCTTTTCCTCCATCACTTAACGTCCCTCCACATGTTCTTCTCTCCCTCCCTCCTTCCCTCCCTCTCACCATTTTTCTCTCCCTCTCTCTCCCTCCATCATTTTTTCTTCACAATGTTTCTTCCTCTTTCCTCTACTATTTTCCTCTATCCCTTCTCTTTCTCCCTTCACAATGTTATTATCATCCCTCCCTTTATTCAGTCTTCCCTCACTTCTCTCTCTCTTTCTTTGTCTCCTTCCTTTCATCTTATTCCTTCGTCTTTCATCTCCTTATTTTCTCCATCCCTCCTCTTCTTCCCTCCACAATATTACTCTCCTCCCTTTCTCCTTTCCTCCTTCCGTCCCTCCCTCCCTCCCTCCCTCACTTTCCTCCCCTCATTCTCTCCCTCCCTCTACGCCACACCGTAATTACTCGTATTATCTTTTCTTTCCTGATCTTCAAACACTTTTGTTGCCTGGCTTGTTTGTTTATTTGATTTTGTTTGCTACATGTATTTGTTTGCTGATTGGTGATCTAGTTATGAGTTTATTTATCTTCGTGTCTTCTCTTTGTTCATTTGTTTGTGTTTGTGTATCTGTCTGTCTGTCTGTCTTTGTTTTTTTCTTTATTAGTATGTGTTTGTAAGTTAGTCTGTCATTCTATATGTCTGTCTGTCTGTTTGTGTGTCTCTTTATTTGTTCGTGTAAGTCTATCTTTTTTTTATCGATGTATTTTATCTATCTATCTATCTATCCATCCGTTTATCTGTCTATTTATCTGTCTGTCTATCTATCTATCTATCTATCTATCTGTCTATCTATCTTTTTACTCAGAACATGGCAATTTAAAGCTAGACCGAGTCCCACACGAGCCATAATCGAAATTTTAACTTTCCTTCAGAGGGCAATACACACACAGACAGGCAAGCAGGCAGAGATGCAGCAAACAACAGGCAGACGGACATAAAGGCGGGGATAGAACGCATCCAGACAGACAAATAGACACACAGGGAGATCCACATGCAGAGGAAGATAAGCAAATAAAATTGACAAAAAAAAAAAAAAAAAAACAAGTAAATAAAAGAAATGAGTGAAAATAGAAAACGTAATAACTAGACGGACATATATAGACAGAAGGATGGACAGACTAGCGGACTGGCAGACAGGTAGATATGCAGGAGATGTAGATAAATAGATAAATGGAAGGATATATGGATAGACGGATACGTGGATAGGTAAGGGGATAGGTAGATAAATAGATAAATAGGTGGATGGACAGATAGACTTTTGATATTTTAGGAGCATCACGTTTTTTTTTATTCTATTTCTTTTTTTAACCTCTACCAGCCATTTTTACCACTCCGATAACGCCCACCAAAAAAAAAAAAAATCCAGTAAACACACACACACACACACACACACACACACACACACACACACACACACACACACACACACACACACACACACACACACACACACACACACATACACGAGGGATCGGGTGCGCGGTGTAAGGAACATAGGGATTGGAGGATGGGCGTGGCTTTAGTGCTGAACTTCTCCCCACTGACTTCTTACGCCCTCCCTTACCCCTCGTGACACTCCTGAATTCCTGCTCCCACCGTTACCCCCTTCCCTGTACCGCTTTCCCCTCACCCCTCACCCCTCCCGGCACTTGTTCCTCCCCTTCTCTTTAATTCACCCCCTCCCCTCGCTCTTTTTTTTTTTTTTCCTCTTCCTCCATTTCTGCACTTCCACTTCTCCCCTTCAGCTCATCTTCTATCTTCCCCTACCGTTACCCCTTCCCTGTACCACTCTCCCCTCACCCCTCCACCTCTTCCACCACTTGCTCCTCCCTTTCTCTTTAATTTCCCTCCTCCCCTCGTTATTTTTCTCTCCTTCCTCCGTTGTCCTTTTCTCCACCTCTACCATTTCCCCTCACCCCTCCACCTCTTCCACCAATCCCAACACCTCCTCCTTCTCCTCCCTTTCTCTTTAATTCACCCCCTCACCTTGCTGTATTTTCTCTTTTTTCCCCCCCTTTCTCCTCTACCATTTCCCTTCACCTCATCTTCTGCCTTCTCCCCGCCTGCTACACCATTAAGCCGCCACCGCCCCCGCCTTCTGCAGTGCGTAGAGACGTGCAACTGCAGCCTAGTGATACTCTTACATAAAAGGGTACAGGACTGAGTTTATTTAGTCTCCACTTTAAGTTTCACAGGTAGAATATCATGTTGGTTTTTCAGTGTTTTTTTTTTATTTTTTTTTTTTAAGTCTTCATGTTTCCTGTTATGTGTGTTTCTTGTGTTGTATTTACGTATAGAAGGAAATGTGTTTGTTTATTTTTATTTATCTTTTTTTTTCGTGTGTTCTTTAATCTTTCTTGTGATGGCGTTAATGGAAGTTTGGTTCAGTATGTATTTATGTTTTTTTTTTTTTTTTTTTTTTGCGCTTGCTATTTAACTGATAGGGATGTAGAAAGAAAAGTGTTTGTTGTTTATTTATCTTGTTATTTATTATTATTTTTCGTGTGTGTATTAATGTTTCTTGTGATAGCGTTAATGAAAGTGTGGTTCAGTATGTTTTAATGTTTATTTTTACGTTTGCTACTTAACTGGTAAATGTTCGGTGCCTTGTGTGAATACTGTGTGAAAATAATGCTTTAGATAATGTACTAAAGTCATCTAATTATTATTTACTACTTCACACACACACACACACACACACACACACACACACACACACACACACACACACACACACACACACACACACACACACACACACACATGTGCGGCGAGGCACATGGGCGAGCCTCTTGATGTGAAGCCCCTGTTCACCTAGCAGCAAGTAGCTATGGGATGTAACCCGAGGGTTTGTGATCTCGCTGTCTCGGTGTGTAGTGTGTGAGTGGTCTCAGTCCTACTGAAAGATCGGTCAGTACGAAGTCAGCTCTTTCCATAGGGGAACGGCTAGATGGGTGACCAGCAGGCCACCGTAGGTGAATAGCACACACACACACACACACACACACACACACACACACACACACACACACACACACACACACACACACACACACACACACACACACACACACACACACACACACACACACACACACACACACACACACACACACACACACACACACACACACACACACACACACACTGTCTCTGTTTACAAAGACGTTCAAAAACCTTCTATTATAGATAATGATGATGTTATTGTTGTTGTTGTTGTTGTTGTTGTTGTTGTTGTTGTTGTTGTTGTTGTTGTTGTTAGGTTTTTTATGTGTTTCATTTATATGTTTGGATATTCTTCATTTCGCCTTACCTGTCGTGTTTGTGTTTCAGATGTGGCCGTCAGCCTGGACTGGGACTGGCAGATGTGGTCCACCTGCGTATCAGGTGGATGGTGTATCAGGTGAGGGGGTAATGTTAGTGTCCTTTTGATGTCACAGGAAGCCAAATAGTGATTGTTTTTGCAGTTTTCTAAATTCCAATACACGCTTTAAAGGCCGGTAGAATGCATGAAAAGGCTGCAGTGTGTTAGAAAGATGGAATATTTGTTATTGTTATTATTCCTCGCATTTATGATGAATATTGCCTAATGAGGAATGCGATACGAGT
>NC_087153.1:8010000-8015000 GCF_035594125.1 Scylla paramamosain
CCTCGAATTCCACGTGTTGCACGGTACTGTGTCCAAACTTGGTTCTGACATGCGCGAGGTAACTCAAGAAGGAAAAAATTACATACTGTGTGACAAGAAAATTACCAACATAGTGTATTTCTCCGGCACACCGGAGTAGAGAGTACGTAAAGAGTTTAAATTTTGCATGAAAAAAAATAGCTATTCAGTTTACGTTGCTGTTGGCGTAAGATTTTTACAGTCTGAACAGTTAGTTTACTTTAGAGATAGTTTTTCATATGTAGTGACGAGTGAAAATATCGGAATTATAAACAAAAATCAGTGTCGCAAGCAAACAATTCTCAAGCGTTATCACTGAAGTAGTCATTACTCCCACAACGTTCTGGTGGTGCATGTCCCCTCCCCCTCCACATGCACATTGCATCCTGTTTTGCATGTGTCTGGATGATGGATGCTTCACTGAGGCCCTTGACTATCTGGGAGAGGCAGCAGCACGGGGAGTCTCCGCCTCTCATGCAGCGCAACCCACTTTAGAGCTTGTCGCAGTTCACTTTCTGTTGCTCATTACCATTCGTTGAGCAGCAGCCGCCGTGACTTCTGCGTTATAGTGTGTAGCGCATCAAGTAAATCAGCAGCGTGAGTTACGAGGTGTTGCTGTAAGGGTGATTAATGAACACTCAGAGGCACTACATTTATTTCTGCACTCCTTGTGTACGTGCAGACAAAGGCTCGGACCACATGAACTCTGCCATGGATTTATTAGTTTAGCGAAGTGAGGCGTCTGAACCTCATAAATCGGAAATGAGCTTTTTAGGTTCATCACTCATCACATTAGCATGGAGCGGCGAGGCGCGGCGAGGCCCTGCTCCTTGCCAGCGATTTTCTTTTTCTTTTCTTTTCTTTTCTTTCTTTTTTTTATTTTTTTTTTTATGAGGAAACATGATTCATGCATAGACGGAGAATTCAGGCTCCGCTTAACACACTCCCAAGGCAGTGCGTCGCGGACGATGGAACAAAAACGTTAGAAAAATTATGATCGTAATAAGTAATGAATAAATAAGTACATGAATAGATTAGCAAAGCAATAAGCAAGTTGATAGATATATAGATAAGAGTAGATGTAAAAAAAGTATTCCTCTATGACCGCAATGAGGAATGAATAAATGAGTACAAGAATAGATTAACAAAGAAATATATAAGTTGATAGATTTATACGAGTAGATATATAAAAAAAAAGTACTCTTCTCATACTTCACATCCTCGTAGAAATTATGATGTCCTCTAATGGTGAGCAAATTTATGTCTGCCAGGTTTGTGTCTTACCATTAGTTTCAGAGTGGCTGTAGCTGTTACTGTTTTACGCGCATATAAAAAAGGGTATCTTAGAGTGTGACCCACAAGGAGGAGAGAGAGGCACAATTGCTGGCAAATCTGCTTTTCTTTATCTTCCCTAGCCTTAGCTTGGCAGGTTAATATCTCACCCATGGATGAAGTTAAATGAACTTCTGTGTTTTATGCAATCACAGACGAGGCAAGAGACATTCATGGTCCTCCGACATATAGATGTGAGAGAAGAAAAAAAGAAAAAGAAGAAGAAAAAGAAGAAGAAGCAAAAGACGAAGAGGAAGAAAAACAAAATAACAACAACAAGTGATGCTCTGACTCATGAGAGCCAGTGTAGTCCATGAAGCCGGCCATTAGCAAACAGGTCAAGTGGTTTCCTAACAGTAAGGTCTTCAACGTCCTTCCTGGAGTAAATATGGGAACACTGATGACCGTAAGCTTTCAAGTGCTTGTGATTTATTATAACGAGGAAGTGTTGTCGGGTAGGAAGTGTCCGTGAACATAAGTAACTGGCAACACGTTTTGAATATTTGGTTTAAAGGAATGCTTTCACTCTAGACAGACTGAATAGTGCGTTGAAGCAATTTATAAATGTTCAGCTTTATACGCAAAGAACAGCATCGTGTGCATTATGAACATTCGGTATTGAGGACAAGTGTTTAATTGCTGTGAAGAGTAAAAGGATTCTTCAATGGGTCAGATAATTAGTGGGTCACATGTATATCCTCATTCACCAGATTAGAGCCATCCGTGAGCCTCACCAAACCATCATCCGGGGCAAAGAAAACACGCCAGTCAAAAGCACGAGTATTACATTGTCATTTGGTATCATTCGCCGGGACTTTTATCGTTAGTTTATGGCCAGTTTCTTTCGAACATTCAACGCTTTGTCTCGATTATTTTAAAAATAATTGTAATGTAAATTTTGGCGAATTTTCAAGAAAGTTTTCCTTCCAGTGATTTAAAAGGATTCTTCATTATCAGTTCGGAAAATACCCGTGAGAATCTGAGTAATAACTTCTGTGGCCTTCTGAAAATAGTCTTGGTAATAGGACAGACTGCAATGGAAGTTTTTGGGCGACTTTTTATAGTACTTTCATGATTCTGTTGACAGTTTAAGAAAAACACCCATGAGAATTCGACTAATCGTGTATGTGACCCTTGAAGACATTCTTGGCAACAGAACAGAGCGTTTAGAGGTGAGGGCTTCTGACCATGCGGGCTCAGAAGGACGATCGAACCTTAACACTCGTTGGGACTTTTCCCTCCTTCTCCCTGTGAACGGTTCCAATAATGCCAGAGCTGCGAGTGACACCAAACACGTGAATCCGCGGTGGTGGTTAATTAAAGCGCTAAAATATCCATCACAGCCATCAGTGTGGGGATTGAACTGAGGTCACACCCGGTAACTTGTCGCCATCAAGGTCTATCAACAATTAACGATCTTGCTCCCTCGTGAATACATCCACTGTGTGTGTGTGTGTGTGTGTGTATGTGTGCATGAGAGAGAGAGAGAGAGAGAGAGAGAGAGAGAGAGAGAGAGAGAGAGAGAGAGAGAGAGAGAGAGAGAGAGAGATGAGATAACATAGAAATATACTGAGGGAATGAAGATACATGGAGGAGAAATAATGCACTAGAGGGGGAGGAGAAAGAGGAGATCGAGGACGGTGAGAAGAGTCGGAGGAAGAGGAGGAAAGGAGGAGGAAGACGAAGAGGAGAGGAGAGAGAAATAAGTCATGTATACGTATACCCAACACACACACACACACACACACACACACACACACACACACACACACACACACACACATACGAGTACACACAATGCGTATAGTCGAGCACTTCTCTGTGTACAAGGAATGACCATCCTCGTCACATTGGTCTCCATAAATAGTCGTAAATCCTGGCCTGCTTGGGTTAGTGAGTGTATTTGTTCAGTCGGGAGAAGGGTTTACATTCTACTGACGAAGGTGAATGAGCCACGAAATAAATTATGTGATAGTTGTTTTGAACTCGTGTGGAAAGCGAACTATCAACGTGAAAAACAGGTACGTTCACCGCCATTTGTGTTAGTAGCCCAGATCTGCTCTAAATCAAGACAACGGTGAAAGCTGCAAAGTGAATATGAAAGCCTTCCTGCCAGATCCCTTTGATATCATAAGCCGCGCTAAGATTGGACTGAGGTAAAGGTAGAGGGTACAAAGTTGACAGTATCTGTGACTTCTGCAGTCCCTGAGAAGCTGAAGACACAAGGGGAACAAAGGCCAAGTAAACCAAGATCTGGAAGGGTCCAAGAATAGCAGTAATCTCTCCTTAGAAGCGAGGAAACCAATTAAAGTTTTCTAATAAGCAGTGGAAGTAGCTCCTCAACTTCCCCGCGTGCCAGAAACTATAATTCCTTTGTTTGTCCTCTGCCTACACACGCCTGACCCGCATCTCGCCCCAGCTGCCGCGTCGCCTTCGTCCGTAGCAAAATTATACATTGAATCTCTTGGGTCATCTAATATCCAAAATTTTTAAACTTGCTACAAAATTCTGCCCCCTAACTTTTATCACAACTTTTGCGTCTGTTACTTTATAGTGAGTGGGCCAGTGTGTCAGAGTTGAGCTGGAGGCGGTGCTTGTCTTCCCCCTCAAGGTTAGTAGGTTCGCTGACTCCCACGGCGGCCATTCCACGTGGCATTACCTGCAGGGTGCCGACACACACCTCTCGCTTTAGAGCTGCAGCTTAGTCTTACCTGTACTTGAGAATTATGAATGACACCCACACCATTTAATTTTTTTTCCCGAACATGTATTTTTTAACGTCACGAGGAAATATTGTTCTTTAATCCTTTCGCTGCTAAACATTTTTTTTTTTCGTATAATCTTTTAGAAACTTATTTTTGTTATTGTCTCTTAGATAATTTTGCAGCCAAGAAAAGACAAAATTAACCTCGTGTTCTTTTTTTTCTGTGTCCATGGAATGAGTTTTTATGCAGTGCTATGAATGTTAACAAAGGGCGAGCTTAGCAGTCAAAGATTTAAGTGTATTGCTTTATTACCGGCATGGAGGCTGACGCTGGCAGTTCTGGCTGTTGAGGGAGGCGTGGAGAGGTGAGGGGGGAACGCTGGGAGTGATGGGGGCGCGTCCTCAGGCAGGAGTTGGCGGCTCCTTGAGGCTTGGATGGTCAAAGTGTGGAAATATCTCTCGTGAAACAGGAAATTAAAGTGGAATCCATGTCGCTCAGGTTAATGCAACGCGGGAGATCGTGATGTGCTTTGTCTTGATGCAATTTAGGAGCAACAGCAGCCCGGCATCCACGTTAGCAGCCTCACTCGACTTACCTCCCACCCAGCCCTCGCACAACCCCAACGCCACCTCTTCTGCATTATTCTCACACACTTCACTGAGGCTCCATCCCATTACATAGCATTCCTCCCATACCTCCCGACACAGCCCCATTTTGGCCTCACACGTTCCCTAAACAACCTCAGTCTTTACGCAACCTCACCCAGCTCCTACTCAACTCTCACACAACCCCACCTACTTTCCAGCCAGCCCTAGCACAACCTCAGTTAGATCCCTCCCATCCTTCACTCAGCTTCCACCTGGATCTCTTACAGCCCTCACAACCACACCTAACTTCAGTCCATCTTGCACACACCCTCATCTAGCTCCTACCTGACTCACCCAT
>NC_087153.1:8020000-8027500 GCF_035594125.1 Scylla paramamosain
TTGGGTAATTATTCTACTCAAGTGAGAGAGACAGGATAACACAGGGGAAGGCTCCTCCAGCATAGAAGAAGGTTCCTCAACACAGGAGAAGGCTCCTCAGCACGAGAGAAGGAGGAGGAGGAGGAGAAGGAGGAAGAGGAGGATGAGGAGGAGGAGGAGGAGGAGGAGGAGGAGGAGGAGGAGAGGGGGAAGGAGGGGGGAAAGGGGGGGAAGATAGAGGAGGAGGAGGAGGAGGAGGAGGAGGAGGAGGAGGAGGAGGAGGAGGAGGAGTCTCATTATTACCAAACATTATACCAGGTTATTATTCAGAATAATTTTTCGTACTCTAAGCACAGTAAATAATTATTATGTGTTGTCACTGAAAAGCAACTTTGCTCAACGATGTATCTTGCTGTGGGCGAGGTCTTGGATTTTCCTGCTTGCACATGTACATAAACAAGGGTTGGAGAGAGCCACCACAACAGTGACAGTGAGTAACTGCATGACACCTTGTCGATAAAGTGTCACACCATGGGGTTATGATAACGGAAACTGTGACTGCTTGACTAGACTAGACTAGAAACCGCATTAAAACTTGCTCCTCCTCTTTTTACTCCTCCTCCTCCTCCTCCTCCTCCTCTTCCTCTTCTTTCTCTTCCTCTTCCTCTTGCTCCTCCTCTTCCTCCTCCATTTCCTTTTGCTCCTCTTCTCCTCCTCCTCCTCCTCCTTCTCCTCCGAGTAGTAATGAACGGTAAATCTTCAAGTTGGTGACGTTCCTCAAGGATCAGTCTTAGGCCCGATCCTCTTCATAATAAATATCACTGATATTGACGGAGGGATCATAAGGAAATTGTCAAAATTCGCAGATGATACTAAGATTGCTAACAAGGCTGACTCACAAACCCAAGGTCAAATTTTGCAAAATAACATAGACACTCTCATTGAATGGTCTGAAAAAGTGGTTTATGAACTTTAATTTTGACAAATGCCACGTATTACACATAGGTAATAGCAGCTCGCGAGAAAAATTATAAAATATGTAATATGCCCATCAAAAGTGTGGATGTTGAAAAAGATCTGGGAGTTTTAATGTCAACAGATCTTAAACCAAGCAAACATTGCACCGAAAGTCATTAAAATTGCCAATAAATTAATAGGGTTCATAAGATTTTTCACTTTCAAATCTGAGAAAATAATCTTGACCTTGTATAACTCACTTGTACGTCCTCATCTTGAATATAATGTACAAAAAAAAATATTGAGAAATTAGAAAAAATGCAATGTAGAGTATCAAAAATTATCCCAAGGCTTTGCAATAAATCCAACGAGGAACGCCTTAAAGAACTAAGAGCTCAATTTGTTCTTCCTGTCAAAACACAGATTAAGAGGGGACCTGATATTGCTTTGCAAAATTGTTAAGGGTTTCACAAATATGAGTACTGAACTCTGCCTAACATTCAACCAAGCAAATTTTACAAAAAGCAATGACTTCAAATTAAAAGGTAAGTGATTTCAATCAATTAAAGGCAAACATTTTTTCTTTAATCATCTAATATCTGGAACTGTCTTCCTCTCGAGAGGAAGACCAGGGTAGTGCAGGTCGAGCAGCAGCTCCTGGTAGTCTCCCACCTGCAGGAGACGCTGCAGGCTGCCCTGGGCCTTGTGGTACACCTTGCTGCTGTGAAAACAATACGCTTGCATTGTAAGGCGCTTCCATTGTGCCTTGTGCATCAGCTTAGCTACATCTAGGGCCACGTCCTGCACCGTGGTGCTCTGCCAGACAGCACCCGGCAGACGCTTCCAGCTGGCGAGGGGGAGGGGGACAGAGGCCACTTTGCGGCGATACGGGAATAATAAGGCGCCGCGTTCCTTCACCACTAGCCGCACACGGTCCGGCAGCTTGCGGACGCTGGGCGGCACCGTAACGCTGAGGCGCACGGTGACACATCCAGTGAACCCCTTGGATGAGGCGTCTTGTAGTGGCGGGCACCTGGCCTCGTGAGCCTGACTGGCCGCCTTGCTGTCTGGTGGCTGGCTGATGTGGCTCTGGCGACAGCGCTGCTTTCTCTTCCTCTCCCCCCCGCTGCTGGGACGTTGGTGGGGCTTGGCCAGCATGAAGACTCTCGCTCTAACCCTCACCCTTCTCTTGCAGGACAGAGTTGCAGGCGAGGCCTTCAGAGTGAGACAGGTCATCGGCAGTGTTGTGCGGGTGTTCCTCTTCCCTCAGGGCACTGCAAACACTCTCTTGTTGCTGCCGCTGCCCGACTACTTTATTGCTCCGTGTGGCAGCCTGCACACAGCCCTGCCCGTCCTGCACACTCACGCCGCCGCTGTCGCCACTTGCAGGCCGGCGTGCCCGCCCTGTAAATCTGCGCCCGAAGTTGATGGCCCGGTGTGCTCGCGTCGGCACCTGCTTGTTTCTTGCAGATCCTACTGTCGCCTTCGCTGGATTTCCAGTTTGTTTGGCCGAAAAGCTGCGTTGTGATGCAGCGCGCCGGGACGCCCTTCTTTGTGTGGCGTTCTGTCTGGTCTGAACAGAGGTGCAAGGGGCGTCGTGCACGCGTCCAACAGTGTCTCGAAATAGTGGACCCTTCTTGCTGTTACCGCCGCCGCCGCCGTCACAAACACGCATGGCTGACGAGACCTTGGTTCCTTCCACAGAGTTTCTCAAGTCCGTAAAGAAATGCCAAAAATGCATCCAAAGATTTAACAACAACCCGCAGGAAAAGGCGATGCCCATGGTCGCCTTAGTGTTCTGCTTCGCAAATTGCGCCAGGGGTTCAAGTGTCACGGTGAACCAGAAAGCAACGATTAAGGCGACGACCACGGCAAAAAGCCCGATACTCGGAACGCCGGTGACACCCTCGATAATGGCCTCCACCATTTCAACCTGGGTATAAAGAAGTTTACTTAAAATTTTACCGTGTTCCCTTTTGGGTCTAGCCAGCCTCGGAAAGCGATTGCCCGGGCCCTCCTTGTTTCCGGAATCCGCGGGGTACTTGGCTGCCTCCCTCGCGCTCAGGAGCTGAATGGTCATCAGGACGCTGCACGTTGCCTTCAGCTCTCTGTTGAACGTTTTCTTCCTGGTGGCAGGCCAATAACCGGTCAGTTCACGCTGGAAGGTGGCGCTCTCGGACCAGATCATTTTGATGGCAGACGGGTCGAACAGGTTCACCGTCTCGTTGTTGAGCGAGGCCAAGCTGCACGACTTCAGCTCGTCGGGAGCTGGCAGGTCCTCCAGGTTAAGCCTGATGCTGCCAATCTTGTCGTCGGAAGTAGACGTGTCCTCGTCCATCACCACCAAGTGCAGTACTGGGTCCAGCCTCCTGGTGCGCGTCCTCACTGGGCGCTGGAAAAGCGGCAGCACGAGCCGGTACTCGAACAACGCCACTCCACCGACGCTGTTTTTGTGCACGTCGGTGCGGCACCAGTCAGTACCTGAGTTCATCATTCTTGCCTTCACGTAGACGTCAGGGAAAAGCTCCCCAAATGTAGAGGCTCCGTGAACGCTGTGGATAATTATTCTTACTTCATATCGTCCCGGCGGCAAGGAAACGGGGATCTTTTCTTTCCGTTCAGTTGTCCTGGTGCTGTTGTGAGGCAGTGGTGGGCTCTCCTCTGTCGCCACTGACGGGGGCTGGTCCATCAGCCGCATCACGTCAGCATCAGAGTCGCCACACCACAGCCACCCATTACAGCGGAGCGCGTATTCCTTTGTGGAGGAGCTGGAGGACGCCCCAGTTTCCGCGGAAGTCGTGGTGCTGCCGGCCGAGATTTCCTTGAGCTGCGAGATCCGAACTACATCCAAGTTGAGAGTACATGTCCGTCCTTGTGTTCGGGAGAGAGTCATTGCGGAGAGCAACTCCCCGAGGTACAGAGGGACGGCGAACACCGTCTTCTTGCCGACCTTCCCTTTGGCTGTCACTGTCGAACAGTAGGGGGCCTCTCTCCGGAGGTGGTCCAGGTGTACTGCCGCGGCCTTGACAGTCTTGTTCGTGGACGCGCCCTCCGGGAGTGTCCGCCACGCATTGCTGGGGAAGGCAAAGACTGCAATGGTCTTCTTACGGATGCCCCAGCAGGTCACCTTCTCGTACTTGAAAGACACCTTGTGCAGGCGGGGAGCATCGGGGGGAAGGGTCACAGTAGCCCAAACTTTGGTAGAGTTGCTTTGTCCCATGGTGCGTGAATGCTGTGTAAGAACAGATACTGCACTTTGATCTTAGCCAGAAGGCTGAGAAGCGATGGTAGTATGACACAGCTCCGCGGTAGGTGCTGCTTGGTAATATTTAGTATCAAATGAACTAGAGAAAGGTGGAGGGAACAGCTTGGAGTTGAGTGTCAGACATGCCTCCTCGGTGGAACCTGATTGGTTATGACACTGCCCCGGTTAAGTCTGATTGGTTGCGATACTGCTAATGGTGTATACCATTGTATACACACACACACACACACACACACACACACACACACACACACACACACACACACACACATACACACACACACACTTACGCACGCACACACACACACACACACACACACACACACACACACACACACACACACACACACACACACACACACACACACACACACACACACACACACACACACACACACACACACACACACACACACACACACACACGGAGAAATACACACACACACACACACACACACACACACACACACACACACACACACACACACACACACACACACACACACACACACTCTTCAGTCAACCTCGTCTCCTTATATCCCCCATTGAGATCCACCATTCCTTAGCCCACATATTGCTCATCCTTTGTCTTACGTGTCCATACCAGTTCATACCTTCGTCTGTACTACTAATAGTGCCGTGCAAAGCAAAACCGAGTACTACCGTATTAGATATGATTAACATTTAGCACTATCAACAGTTCGCAATGACAATTAGCCGAACAGCTTTTATTTATTATTCACCTTCTTTCCATTTATTTTCCTCACTTGTCTGTTCTTATTAAAAATACATAGGACACAACAAAACTTAACCAGTGTAGAGGTAAATAACAGATGAGTAAAATCGAGATGTTCTAAATGATTTTGTCAATGGAATCAATGGAGTTTAGAAAGGGAAGAACACTTTTCCTGAGAATTGATGCATACAATCAAATGCACATTATTAGCTGGTTAAAAAGAGGTTCGTGTGCCTCACAATTGCCTTGCGCTTCCCTTCAGCGGGGAGGCAACGTAATGAGACTTAATTGGGAGAGAAATGTTCGTAGTGAAGCCATTTTGGATTTTTGGGATTTCTACGATGTGCCGTTCAAAGAGAGAGAGAGAGAGAGAAAGAGAGAGAGAGAGAGAGAGAGAGAGAGAGAGAGAGAGAGAGAGAGAGAGAGAGAGAGAGAGAGAGAGAGAGAGAGAGAGGCACGCAGACAGACAGACAGAAACAGACATTGACAGACAAATGTACGTACACACACACACACACACACACACACACACACACACACACACACACACACACACACACACACACACACACACACACACACACACACACACAGAGAGAGAGAAAGAGAGAGAGAGAGAGAGAGAGAGAGAGAGAGAGAGAGAGAGAGAGAGAGAGAGAGAGAGAGAGAGAGAGAGAGAGAGAGATTGTTGTAAGGTAATGTGCGTACACAGCCCCTTACAGACTATACACGATACGCAGCTCGGCACCCTTTGGTCGTTAGTGAGATGGAACCTGAAGGCTGCCTCACTCACACACCTTACTCACTCACTCACTCACTCACTCACCGAGGATGGCTTCGAGTAGAGGCAAGGAGAGATTAAGTTTGTACTGCTGACTGTGCTACGGTTTATGTGGGGCAGTCAGTCCACGTTTTAAAGTTCCGTTAGTTTTATCCCTTGATATACTTGATAGACGTTCCTTCCTATTTACACCAATTCTATTATATTGCTTCTTATTTGTGTAAGATAAGAGGGAAGATATGTGAAGCTTTTAGTATTACTTTAAAGTTTTGGCGTATTTCTCTCCTTTCCTTTTTTATAATTTCTTAAGGAAAAAGGTAATAGGATGAGAAAATTAGGTAAACTGAAATAGAAGTAACTCTGTAAACTAATATATGGAATGAAAGGTGCTAATTTACAACTGAAGGATAATAAGACGAGATAAGATAAAGTAAGCTGAAATGGAAATAAAATATAAAATGTGTTAGCTTACAATTGAAGATAAAATAAACTCATTACACTAACATACGGAGTAAAATGTGACACTTTACAACTGAAAGATAATAAAATGAGATAAAATAGGGTGAACTGAAATAGGAATGAGTGAGTAAACTAAAAATAATGAATGAAAGTCGTTAGTTTGTCCGTCTCATCCCAAGCTCATCATTTTTGAAGGACAGAAGGTGCCAGACGTGGAATTAATTTCGCCTCTTGATACTTAATTCCTTAAAAAAGATATCATACTCTTTTTTTGTAGGTAATGAGGCAATACTCAGGCTTAGTTTGTTAGGGAGTGGATGAATTCACACACACACACACACACACACACACACACACACACACACACACACACACACACACACACACACACACACACACACACACACACACACACACAAACAGAGAGTGAGAGAGAGAGAGAGAGAGAGAGAGAGAGAGAGAGAGAGAGAGAGAGAGAGAGAGAGAGAGAGAGAGAGAGAGAGAGAGAGAGAGAGAGAGAGAGAGAGAGAGAGAGGAGAGAGAGAGAGAGAGGCACAGACAGAAAGATAGAGACAGAGTAACAGATGAGAGAGACAAAGAATAAGGGAGGGGGAGTGGCTGCTGTCACACACAATGTTGCGGAGATGTTAGGAAGACAGAGTGGGGAGGATGCCAGCCTGATGGAGACGTATCAAGGAGGAGGAGCAGGAGGAGGAGGACAAGGGCGAGTAGGAGAAAAGAAGGATGAGGTAGAAAGAGGGTCAAGAAAAGAGAGAGGATGGATATCAAGAACAGAAAGAAGAGGGGGAGGAAGAGAAAGAGAAGAAGGGAGAGGAGGACAAGGAAAAGGAGGAAGATGAGGAGGAGGAGGAAGAACAGATAGAGAAGGAGGAGGAGGAGAAAATACAAGGAAACCAGTAAAACAAGGAGAGGAAAAAAAAGCAAATCAGAGAAGGAAGAGGAAGAGGAATAACTAAAAGAAAACGTTAAGTAGGAAGGTGAGGAGAAAGAAGAGGCAAGGGGAAGAGGAAGAAGAGGGGAAGAAAAGAGGCAAGAGGAAATGTAGTGAAAAGAATTAGACCAGTGCGAGAGGAAACAGGCTTAGAGAACATGGAAAAGAGAGAGAGAGAGAGAGAGAGAGAGAGAGAGAGAGAGAGAGAGAGAGAGAGAGAGAGAGAGAGAGAGAGAGAGAGAGAGAGAATTTCCATGTAAATGCAAGGTACACAGAGCTTTTGGTTCATTCAAGGTAATCTGAGGCTGGTTCGCGTGACCCAAATTGCTGTCGGCTCCAGTACTCAATGGATGTGACAGGTGCTGAGAGAG
>NC_087153.1:8030000-8037500 GCF_035594125.1 Scylla paramamosain
ATGAAGTGGTGCTAATGCCACATTGATACATGTGTGTGTGTGTGTGTGTGTGTGTGTGTGCTTTATGAACGAGTGAGTGAGGGACCGTTGCAGTGTGACGCAAGGGTGAGCCGCATCCTGATGTGATCATTTCCTCAGTTCATAACTGTGATACTCGTCGCCGTTAGACACGCCAGCGGCTTCGGTGATTTACTGATAACTTCCATATTTTGGTTACACGTAAAAAAAAAAAAAAAAATCTACCAGGAATTTCTTTTTACATAAGAACGTAACTAGCCAAGGGAGATAAAATTTACAAAATAGAAATAAGCAAATAGTTGAATCCCGCCTAATTGACTTCTAAAAAATTAACAGTATTATTGATCGCACTCTATACGTGGCGTTGGTGATACACTTAGTGGTGAATGGAGCGGGTGTCGTGAGAAGATATCAGGTCAATATGAGAAATGTTGCATGCTTTATAGAGTTGGAAGTCTGAGTTAAGGTGAAAGTTGTAAAAGTAAAAGGCCGTTGTTTAGTTACGCACTGTTTTTCTGCATAACTTTATCGCAATGATATCTTGTGCAGGAGTATTGTATTCATAACACAGTATTGCACAAGGTGGTGATGGTACTGGTGGCTGCGGGTGTGGTGCATCACTGCAACACTCGTTTTTCTTTATCTTTTACGTGAAGACTTTTGCATGTACGACTTTGTTACTGCAGTGTGTTAATACTGGGAACAAATCAACAAACACTTATACTTTTATTCCTGAGAAAGAGAGAGAGAGAGAGAGAGAGAGAGAGAGAGAGAGAGAGAGAGAGAGAGAGAGAGAGAGAGAGAGAGAGAGAGAGAGAGAGAGAGAGAGGAAAATAAAAAAAAAAAACGCGTGCAGACATTCCAATGAAAACTGAGTGTATTATTGAAGGAAGACAGAACTAACAACGTGTGGAGGAGAGTGTGGGTGTGAGGGGCCGAGTGAGAGGAGTGAGGGGAAGGAGTGAGCGAGAGTGATGGGGGAGTGAGTGTAAATAGGGAGGGGACCATTGAATTGAAGGGAAGAGCGAAAAGGGGGAGAGAGTTGAGTGTGTTGAGTTTGGGTACGGAGCGAGAGGGAGGACAACAGGGTAGGGGCGGGAGGAATACAAAGGAACGCCGAAGAAGTACAAACAGCAGCAGCAGACCTGTTTGTCCATACTAGGTAATTTGTGATAAAGTACACAGGCTAATTTAAAGTGAGAGTGAGAGTTGAAAGGATCCTCCCCACCCATCCACTTCCTTTTCCTCTACCTCTGAGATGGAGGAGGAGGAGGAGGAGGAGGAGGAGGAGGCAAGATGATGGAAATGATGACGGGTAAAGGAGACGTCGAATAGAACTTGAGTTAAAAAAGAAGAAGGGAAGGAGCCTAGACGCATGTCATGAGGAAAGTAGCTGAAATGGTTGGAAAGGTATCAAGCTGAGGAACACGTAACAAAGCAAAGACTGACGGGACCGTGTGTGATGTGTGTATTGAAGGTCACGCGACGCTCGACACTCAGCAGAGGGAAGAGTATAAACGAACCACGAAATTATATACTGAAATGAAGAAGAAAAAAAAAAAAAAAAGCTAGCGTGGACAAGTTAGGGAAGAAAATGGGAAACACCACGTTTAGTTTAAAAATAAAAGTAGGAGTCTTGAAATAATAGTCTATCACTCACTGAAGCAAGGATATAAAACAAAATATGTAAAAAAAAAAAAAAAAAGATCCAAGTGAACGGAAAGAACTATACATCAGTTGAAGTGCATGAACTAGAGTTTTAAACTTTGTTGATGACTTGCCTTTGTTGATGACAGTCTTCATGAATATCTGTTCCGAAACAGGAACATAGAAAAAAAAAAAAGACGAAAGAAAAAGTCAAAATACTAAAGTGAAGAAAATGTATAAAAAAAAAAAAACTGGGGACATCTCCACAAATATATGTTTCAATTTAAATATGAGAATAATAAGTGCAGATCATATCATTAGTAAGAAAACGTAAGATAACGTAACGGCAGCGAAGAAAATGAGTAAACCAAAGAAAAGCTAGGAAAGGTGACAGGTGACTCTTCAAATTAATATCTGGATTCAATTAAGAATCACCAACTTAAGTAAAGGGACAATAATCGTCAGTGATAATTCCCTGACATTCCTTAATATCACACGTTGACCTTCCTAAACGCCAGCCTCCTGTCTCCACTCCCTGCTCAGTCCTGCTCAATAAATCAGTAGCAGTCACTCGGCGCTAAGTACGAGTGATCTGTCGAATAACTGCTAAGTTGAGACCCCGCCTTGGAGTGTGGGTCAGTCTTCGCTTAGACCCGTAAACTGTTCTTTAAGGTTCAGGCGTGGAGAGTTTGCCTTTTAAACGTTACACGCTAGGGTTGCTAGTAGCTCTTATCATCATCATCATCATCATCATCATCATCATCATCATCATCATCAGTAACTTCATGATTCAATTACTGGATATTGCTCTACCTATCTCTGTCCACTGAAAGGATTAATATAGGAATGTGAGGGATCTGGTTCTGAATGTCAAGCCAGTCTACGTTATTTTAACTTAGAGCGGCTTGGCGGCAGTACATAATTGGTCTTATTTGTGTCTTAAGGTGATGCAAGGATTGTATGTACGTGTATATAGGTCAGTCAACGCTCTCCTGGTATGATGGTGTGAGAGGAGTCCAACGACGTAATAACTCTTGAAGCCTCGCTCGTCTGGCCTTGCTCCCTCGTCTGGCTCACTAGATCGTAAAGTTCTCATGTCTTTCCATTCTCCCTGGTGTTGTGTTCTCGGAGAGTGAACCAATGCATCAAAGCCTTCATGATCCTTTACTGCGACGCGGTAATAGAAACTGGAGAAGAGGTGCAAGTAGATGAGCTGACAGGAGACTGTTCTTTGTGTGCATGTGTGTGTGTGTGTGTGTGTGTGTGTGTGTGTGTGTGTGTGTGTGTGTGTGTGTGTGTGTGTGTGTGTGTGTGTGTGTGTGTGTGTGTGACTGGCATCGTGTGTACTAATGGGAAGGTGTATTAATTTTGCACAAACACCTACATATGTACGTTTTTCCTTAGCAGGTCGAATGGACTTTTTTACAGCTCTCGTGATCATTGGTCCTGTGGTTGGTATGCAGAGGACACGTGGCAGTGCAGTGAGACGGTCCCTTGTGGCGTGTCTCGTTTCCTCGTACCGCATAAGGCATGGCGGTGCTTTGTTGCTGACTGGCTAGCGGGTTCTTAGCTTTATTCCTCGCGGCATTTCCGGGTACTTGGTGTTTGTGCGATGTGCTGCGAATTTCCCTGACACAGAAGGGAAAAGACTTAGAGCGGAGGACCATTATACTACTCATCTTTATTTGCCATTCATTTTACAGTAAATCCTGCTTTGTGAATTCTGGAAATAGCCATCTTTATCTTCCCGGCACCGCAGCGTCTTGGGTACATTTGTCGCTGCAAAAAATATTATTTGTCTTTAATTTGAAGCTGGAGCTCGGACGGAAGAGAAGACGGACTTTTGGGTTTCTTCCTGCTGGACGCTTTCCAGGGAACATTAATTAGATTGTCGGCGGTAAGCGTGACGTCAGCACCACCTGGCCGCCGCCACTCACCGCCCCGGCCCTCCTCTTTCCCCTCTGTCCTTCAAACCCCCTCCCCTGCCCCCACCCCCTTCCCACCCACACCGTCACTCCGCCACTAATAGCACCGCGAACCTCCGGTGACTTCTGATGACCCTTCTGTCCTTGCTTCTCTTTGTGTGTGTCAGGCAATCACTCACCACGGCTTTCTGTCTGCCTGTCTGTCTGGCTTTATCTTTTTATCTGTCTATCTGTGCATCTGCGTCTATCTATCTGTGTTTATTTGCCTGTCTGTTTCTGTCTCTCCGTCTGTCTCTGTCTCTGCCTGTCTCTCTCTCTGCCTGTTTCTCTCTCTCTGCCTGTTTCTCTCTCTCTCTCTCTCTCTCTCTCTCTCTCTCTCTCTCTCTCTCTCTCTCTCTCTCTCTCTCTCTCTCTCTCTCTCTCTCTCTCTCTCTCAGACGCAAAGCGTGTCCTAAATGAAGAAGAGCCCCGCGTGGCCACTGGTACCGAGAAAAAGAAAAAAAAAGACAAGAAGGAGATAAGAGTGAGCGCTGCGGGTAACCTTGCAGGGAACCGGGAACAAGTAAAGCCGCGGCGGACTGTTTCCCGAGTCCAGAACTAATGAAGAGGAGTTTACCGAAGTCTGGATTTTTGCTGAACTGGTGAGTCAGAGGCGAAACTTTAAGAGGGAGAACAAGAACAATAAGAGAGAGGGAAAAAGAAGAGGAAAACTTGATTCAGCGAGAATTAGTCCACCAACCAAACACTATTGGGAACACACCACGCTTGAGATAGCGATGAGGCAGAACCAAACACAACAAGCACCGCAGCACCGTAACAAAACACCCACACTCCTTCCTTTCACACTCAGGAAGGAAGGAAGGGAGGGAAGGAAGGGAACTACGGTAATTGCCTTCGCCTGAATATTACGCTCTTTTCAGGAAGCTCAAGGGGCATAATTTCAAAACCATGTGCCTCCCAAAGTTAGCGTAATAATGTTGCCATGTATATGCAGAGTATACAACAAGAAAACTCGCCCCAACTTTCAGATTAAGCCGCGGAATGTCCCGAGTGTACAGGTGGGGTGGGCTGGCGAGTCATAATCTCAAGTTACAGCTTAATGCTCCTTGCCCGTAACACTAACTACTGCAACTTCCCTCATGATGTGTAAAAGTTATTGTATAAAATGTTGATATTAGGTCTCGCGTGCGGCTGCCGCGGCGAGGGACGGAACTGTGTCGGCCGGCGGTGAAGGAAGAGGAACAAGGGAGCGGCGATGGGAAGGTAGGCCTGGTAGCGGTGAGGGGAAGGAGGGGCCTGGGTAGTGGTGAAGGAACAGGGTGGGTGAGGGGAAGGAAAGGCGGGGGGTAGTGGTGAGGGGAGGGAGGGGGCTGGAAGGAAGTGGCTGGGTAGCGGTGATGGGGAGGAGCCTGGGTAGGTGAGGGGAAGGAGGGTCCTGGGTAGTTGTGAGGAGGAGAGGCCTGAAGGGCGGTGAGGGAAAGAATAGTGGCGGTGAGGGAACAAGGTGAGTGAGCTGGCGATGAGGGAAGGAACTTGGAGAAGAAAGAACCTGGTTGGAGGGAAGGGAGGGCCTGGCTAGGGATGAGGGTAGGAGGAGCTTGACAACCGATATGGGAAGGGCCTGGTGATGGGATGAAGGGATCTGTCTATTAGTAAGGGGAAAGAGGAGCATGGCTATCGGTGAAGGAATTGGGTCGGTGTGGGGAAGGGAGGGTGATTAGAGTTGCGCAAGATAAAGGGAGTTTAAAAATTAGGTCGCAGCCCAGCAGATCAAGGCTTCCATTTCCAGGTGAACAGATTTGTCTCACTGAGGCGCTTGTTTGTATCTCATTACATATCTCGCACAGGTCACTGCTGGAAAAACAAAAGTGTACAAGTATGCTAATTGTATTACGTGCGATACACGGCACAAGCTTGACGTTTAATTGGCTTACCCGCAGCGTTGGTGGGAAAAAAAGAGTATCTGGCAGCCTCTAGGTGTTGTTTAAGGGTCGCTTCTCTAGTTACTGTTCGTTATGAATATGGATTATAAGAATGGAGCTATCTTTTTAAGGGGGAGGGTTAAGAGTACGAGTAGTTAGCAAGAGTTCCTCCTATGTTTCTGCTACAGTTGTGGTCAGAAGTTGAGTATTCTTCACTCGCTTCCATTGTGCTGAGTGTTTCTGTTTAATATTAAGCCATCAGATTTCATTACATAGCCTAGCAAAAGATCAATTCTCAGCTGATCAAAGGATTTAAGATTAGATGGAAAGGCTAAGCACAGTTAATGTTACTCTGTTACCAAGATTGCAGGTTACCAAGACTATAAGTTATGCACAATAATAAAACTTCTTTTTTTTTCCAGCGTCGAGATGTTTTTATTTTGTGACTTGATGCATAAACCCTTTAAACATTTACAGCTAATTCTTAGAATTAGACCCCGAGGTGGTGTGTACTCTACTGAAACTCATTTGTTCTGCTCACTTACCTCTCATATTAACGAAAGAAAAATGTGCAATACCATCACGCGTTGCCTCCTGTTCTTCATTTAGCTTAGTAATAACCTGATGGAGGCGAGGAAAGCAAAACTCACACGGTTGCTCGAGTGTATATATATATATATATATATATATATATATATATATATATATATATATATATATATATATATATATATATATATATATATATATATATATATATATATATATATATATATATATATATATATATATATATATATATTTTTTTTTTTTTTCATTTTGTATCTTTATTATACAATCACCTTGATGCTTTAACTCGTGGGGAGCTGCCTCCAGTACAGTTAGGCATGCTTGGAATTCGGTAGTGAGAAAAGGTGGAATGAAGCAAGAGCACTTTAAGGAAAGTTTTCAATACTTTG
This sequence comes from Scylla paramamosain, assembly GCF_035594125.1. Classification (NCBI taxonomy): domain Eukaryota; kingdom Metazoa; phylum Arthropoda; class Malacostraca; order Decapoda; family Portunidae; genus Scylla; species Scylla paramamosain. The sequence continues at coordinate 8,036,472 of NC_087153.1, forward strand.
TTTCTAGAGATAATAAAGTGATAACACGGAGGATAACACAACAACCAGCAACAAAACCCACACAAAACACGCAGCGCGAGATAACTTAAGCTAGCAAATATAAAACAGCTAACACAAGGCAGTAAACACAAGGCAGCCAACAACGTAAAAGAGCCGACGCAAAACAACCAACGCAAAAAAAAAAAAAAAAGCCAGTAGAAAGCAGCCGACACAAAACAGCTGACTGAAAACAGCTAGCACAAGAAATAGCACAAACCTGCAACACAAAACACCCAACACAAAACAGAAACCTGGAACATAATCCCAGACCCCAAAACACCTAACACAACGTCGAACACAAACCTAATACGGCAGAACAGACAAACCTGAATCACCAGCTATATAAAAAAAAAAAAAGGAGTCCAGTACAAAGACACCGTAAAAGAGAGCAGACATAAACCACTTTAAGAGAACCCCATGAATGTCACCCCAATAACAGCAGGTAAAAAAAATAAATAAATAAAAAAGGGAAGATGGTTTAAGGTGACAGCAGGCCTATGTAAGGCTACACTGGTTAGATAAAAAAAAGTACAAAAACGTAATCATGTTAGGAGAGAAAGGGAGAGAGACAAAAAAAAAAAATCATTGGGAGACACGTTACAAGTTATGAGCTGTTAGGTTAGGTAAGGACGTGTGTTGTTAGCTGTGACGTGTAGGGTGTAACGGGATAAGATGTAAGAGATGGAGAAATTAATGGGAAAGGAGGTGCTATGGTGGAATGTAAGTAGATTGTATGATAGGAGGCACAATGAGGGATGAGAATTAAAGAATGGATAGAAGAGGAGAGAGGAGTGTGAGGGGAGTGAATGGAGTAGGGAAGGACGATCTAGGAGGATGACAGTCAGAGAAGGGGACGAAGAGTGGAGGAGAGACACAAACAAGAAGGGATGTAGAGTGTGAGGGGAGGGAAGGGAAGAAAGGAAGGAGGATTTGTAGAGAAGCAGGACAAGAGAGAGAGAGAGAGAGAGAGAGAGAGAGAGAGAGAGAGAG
>NC_087153.1:8042500-8050000 GCF_035594125.1 Scylla paramamosain
TATCACGCGTAAAAATAATCTCTAATGGTAATGCTGTATTGAATCAGATGTGAATTGCTATGTAATGCCGGATTATTCGTGGCTACAATTACGCCTCCTCTAAAAGCTAAAAAAAAAAAAAAAAGCAAAGCGGTACGTAGCAGTAGCACCAGCAGCAGCAGGGCGATGGCTGGTCCGCCACATGGATACTGATTGTTCTGTGGGCAAGGAGACCAACGCCTGGTTGGGTGAATAGCTCAACTTCGGTCTCTTACTACTAAAGGCGAACCATCGGGTGAATGCGACTTTTCTTGATTTTCTCTCTCAGTCGCGTGGTGGGCGTGCCGGCTCAGTGGTGGAGTACGCGCCGCTTGAGTCCAGGGATCGAGAGTTCGCCTCCCGCTCACAGTAGCTAATCGGTAACTACGTTGTCTTTGTTGCTTTGCTGGATGCTCACCTCCTCCTCTGAATTGCTTGGTGGTGATGAGCCTCCAGTCAGGCGCTACACACGAGTGTAAAGCCTCCTGTTTTGAAACAATGACAAATTATGCAAAAGGTTTAACGTAAGAGGAAGCAGGGAAGGTGAACAAGTGACAGGACACTGGACGCACACACCTTACTTCTCAGACTCTGATGATCACCATGGTTCATGTGGACCGAGCTGAGTGTGGCAGTTCGGTTATATGCAATAGTACATGTAGCTGGCGGCAGTACAGTGTTGCCACTACGCCTTGCAGCGATCCTACAGCACTGCAGACATTCCTTGATGCCAGCATTGTTGGCTGTTTCAGTGATGACAAGCTGTCGTGAAAATCCGTCACTTTTACTGGACTTCACTTCCCTGAGCGCGGCTGAAATTTTTTAAAGTGGAGGAGGATTTGTATTTCTGTTTTCATTTAATCTCGTAAATAATGTTGAAAATTTCATATCACACACACACACACACACACACACACACACACACACACACACACACACACACACACACACACACACACACACACACACACACACACACACACACACACACACACACACACACACACACACGAAAATGTACGCACGTCCATAGCATATGGGCGAGTGAGATTTATGACGGACTCTGTGGCACCAGTAAACTTGTAAATCTTATTCATCAAAGCTGCTGAGCAATATTGTCACTGGACTTATGAAACACACACACACACACACACACACACACACACACACACACACACACACACACACACACACACACACACACACACACACACACACACACACACACACAGAAACGGTCTCTACCTGAAACTCTTCCCTTCAAATTCGGAGACACAGAAACGCACTTATTTCTTTCTTTCTTCCTGGAAACTTTCCTCATGCCGTCTTCAGGGGATGATTGAGACCAATTTCATTCGGATGGTAAAGGTCAATGTCATTAGTGATGGGAACGAGGCGCCCATTTCCTTTTTTTTTCCTTTACTTTTAACATTACGCAGTGAGCTTAGCAGAGCACACCTGTAATGTTTTTCTTGGTCTCTCACCCAGTAACGTTGTTTCTTTTCTTTTGTTACAGTCACTGATAACAAGAGAGGGTGGACACACGTTGTTTTGTGGTCACGGTAAGTTGAAGCCTCACACAGCTCTTAATGTGACCCCACACTGAGCGCCGTCATCATTACCATCATTCAGCCCGACCTCTGTGCCCCCATCACCATGGCATTCATCGTCGTCTCTCTTTTCACATGAAGGGTAAGTGAGATTTTTTAATGTGATTTGTATTTTAAGTACCTCTTGATTCATGACGCGCCCGGGCCACTTATTCCTTGTTGCTCAGGGGACGGGAACCTCATCCTCACTCTCGTCTGTGTTGTCGCTCAGCTAAATAGTGGGTGTTTCGCGATCCGCGATCTCCTCTCGTTGAATTATTTACGAAACACATATAGAATCTTACAGGCAAGGTGGACAGTCGGAGAGAGAGAGAGAGAGAGAGAGAGAGAGAGAGAGAGAGAGAGAGAGAGAGAGAGAGAGAGAGAGAGAGAGAGAGATAAAAACAAAAACTTATTCCCTGCCTGAGAATGGTGGATAAATATAGTTTGCCCGGTCCGTGTCCTCTACTCTTGGTTGCGCCACACCCGTGTAAGCGACCAGCATACTGAATGACGTGAGTGTGTTTTGGACTTGGTACAAGGTTGTCACACAAAAAGAAAAAAAAATCAATGTATGAGATGGAGTTTTGGTACAGGTAAAACTCGAAGCTGATTGGTGTGGAGTCAGGAAGGGACGATGTTTTTGTGTACGGTTGTATCCGGGTGAAAGAAGACACTTGAAATATACTAAGGACTGTAAAGCTCTCAGAAGCTCATTACGGACGAAGGGGAGGGCTTTCCTGAGTTTTCGGGATTAGATTGTTCAAAATGCATCCTTTATTAAGTCATAGTTAAAGGATTCAATATGTTCTTGTTGCCTTTCTTTGTGAATAAAAAAAAAATAATTGAAAAGACTTGAAAACCATAAAAACAAAGTTGTAAAAAAACAAAGAAAAAAATGTTATTCTCAATATCCATAACACCGGACAGTAAGTTCCAGACATGGTAGAATGATCTGAAGTTTTGAGATGTTTTGATGTGCTTTTGATGGAATCTAAATCGCAGGAAGATAATTTCCTTATAGTTAATAGAATTTCCCTATAAGAAAGATGAGGCAGATGAGGCAGTCAGAGAACATTTGCAGAATATTTGCAAACAAGTAAAATATCTGTTGCGTGTTGGTCCAAACGCAATTGGATGTTAGAAATATGCAAGACTTATTTCCGAATTAATGTTTCTGTACTGAAAGAGTTAAAGTCATAAGAAGATGAGGGAAAGATGAAAATATCTTACCATGAAACATTATTTGCGAAGAAGTAATCAGGCTTTTGTAATGTCAAAGCGTTATTAAAAAAAGGTTTATATATATATATATATATATATATATATATATATATATATATATATATATATATATATATATATATATATATATATATATATATATATATATATATATATATATATATATATATATATATATATATATATATATATATATATATATATATATATATATATATATTTTTTTTTTTTTTTTTCCACAGCATGTTGACAGCATGTTATCTCTCTGGTTCCCTGTGAAATAACAGGAAGGTAAGACGTTAAGAGCTTCTTACATACCTTCAGATTTTTTTTTTCTAGCGTTTGAAGGCAACTGGCATAAAGATGCATTAAAGCAGAATAAGTCCGCTCATTTGCCACTTAAAAAAAAAAGTTCATCCGGAAAGTGTAAAAGAATATTGGTCAAGTTAGTTGCAGAGGTGTCTCAATATTTCTTTCTTGAAGCAAGTCACAGGAGGGGAAGACAGAAACAACCAAAGAGTTCCACTGAAATGGGTGAGATGAAATACTGTAAAATCTCTTTATGGAAGTTATTCTGATGGACTATTTCAGCGAAATTATGAATTTCAGAGAATAGGTAAATGATGGAATGGATGCAGGTGTGACACAGTACGCGTACCATGGAGAAATTTCGAATAACTATCTGTCTGTTACAACAATTATGATATGACCACAAACGAAATGCGAGAGCGAGATACAAAGAAAGGGAAGCTATGAAATCTCTGCCAATAACCAAATGGAATAAGTAATTAGTATTGAAGTTGAAAGTCACACACACACACACACACACACACACACACACACACACACACACACACACACACACACACACACACACACACACACACACACACACACACACACACACACACACACACACACACACACAAAACAAAGATGGGATTCATGCTTCATAAGTAAAACAATAACCTGAATAGAAACGAAAATTGCAAAGAAGATAAAATAAAAACAAACAGTGAAACCTCTCTCAATCATTAGATTGGTAAATTAACATCAAAGTTGAAAAAAAAACACAGAACATGAATACTTGCTCAATAAACACACACGACAGCGAAAGTGTGATATCTCACCGATGAACACCCGCCACCTCTGTCACTGCTCCAGGGCACCAGTAAGTCGCTTTTCAATATCCACCTATATCTGAGTGTTCTCATATCCTGAAAGCCTCGCGTCACACGTCGTGCAATTAATGAATGGTCTCGGCGGCTTATTTCCACTCTGTTCCGTTGTTATATATATATTCGACTTTCTTTCGTAACGAGGCCAGTGAACGAGACACCAACACCTCCCGAAGCGGCCTTATGACAGGCAGCGGAACTGAATGTCTATATATAGGTCTAGGCCTCATTGGAGAATGATTGGTAATGTACGTAGAAGAGCTAGATGCGAAAACATGCTTTTGTCAGAAGTGAACTTTATTAAGAAACTTGGAATGAAGAAAAATTACACGGCAAAGAAAACCTTTACAGGGAATGTGGGAATTTGATTAAGGTATCAGAAATGTAGCAGTAGCTGGAAAATAATTATTTTCAGATTTAGGAAATTTGATTAAGAAGTGAATGTAGAGGTAAATGAAAAATAACTCTTTACTGAGATGATGAGACTCCGAAATAAAAAATAAAAAAAAAGACTGGAAATGTAGAAAATTAGATATAGAATATTCCTTAAACTTTACGAGACTTTACTGAACGAAATAAAACCACAGCCACGACACGCTACAGGGAGTTCATTGCTTCTTCTGGCGGCAGCGTTGCGTACCGAGATTATCCTTCATGCTTCCTGTCAGAGGATTAAAAAGACAGGCGACAGAGGGGGGCGGGGCATGTCTGGAGGAGTTGAGGCCAAGACGGAGTGGTAGAAACTCAAACACACACACACACACACACACACACACACACACACACACACACACACACACACACACACACACACACACACACACACACGAGATGAAGGAAACTCTTGGTTATTTTAGCCGTCAAGAATTCAGTAGCGTTTCAAGAAAGCAGCATGCGTCCTTGTTCGCTTTGTTGCCTTTCCCTCCCTTTCCATTCGCTTCCCTCGCCCTTCCCTCCCTTGCAGCTGTTTCCCATCTTTCCCCCTCCCTTACAGCAGCCAGCGCGCTTCCCATCCATCCCCTCCCCACCACTCACCTCCCCCCTTCAAAAAAATCTTTCTCCCCAATTCTCTTGACCTCAATTTCTCACTGGACATTGCCCTTTCCTACTATTTTGTTTTCCATTGGCCCCTTTCTCCTCCTACTCCTCCTCCACCACCTCCTCCTCTTCTTCGATTACCTCCATCCACCTTTTTTTTTTTCCTTTTTTCCTTTTTCCTATTTCCCGTTGGGGATTTCCTGCACTGTGTCTCGTTTTCCTTTTTTCTACTTGTCCATTTTCCGTTGGGGATTTCCTGCACCGTGTCCCGTTTTCCTTTTTTCCCTCTAATTTTCGCTGCTGGTCACCTGTAGTACCTGGCTAACGTTCCCTCCCCTCATCAATAATTGGTGTCACGTCCCTTACCTTTGTTTAAGAGGGACAGGCCCGCTGCACATCGAAACACTTTTATATATTTTTTGAACCTTTTTTTCCTTTTTTTAGTTTTTAGTTTTATTTCGGGGCATAAAGTACTGAATAAAGATTGGAAGTGGTTTGTGTTAGAGCAAGAGAGAGAGAGAGAGAGAGAGAGAGAGAGAGAGAGAGAGAGAGAGAGAGAGAGAGAGAGAGAGAGAGAGAGAGAGAGTTTAGAAACTTATTTGGAAGATTTCAATTTTTTTTCTTTTTATTTCACATTTTTCAATTTTTCAAGTGGAAGTTTATGATTGGTGGAAAACATTACGATTTATCGGCTTATTTGTTTGTGGAAGCTGATGATTTGTGGGGAATTATAAATTATGTAGTGGTTCTTGGTGATTATAATGGATTTTCCACTTCAGTCGTCTCTCTCTCTCTCTCTCTCTCTCTCTCTCTCTCTCTCTCTCTCTCTCTCTCTCTCTCTCTCTCTCTCTCTCTCTCTCTCTCTCTCTCTGGAGCAACATCCACGCCCAGCTACCATATCGCCAGAGTCTAGCACCACACACCACAGCACCACCACAGGGCATCACAGTGCACTATACCACATCACCACACCACACTGTTATGGGTTGCATTACACTTTTAAACACCAAGCTGTCTTCCACCATATTTCACTGTACACTTCATCATACCATACTCTTCGCTATTGTTCTCCACCACACCTCACCATACAGCAGCACATCACGGCATATCGCAATGTACCGCATCACACCACATCACATCGCACCGTTTAACATGTGACTCCATACTGCGGCGCCACACATCCGTTCAGTACTTGATCAATTTGTAATGTTAGTAAAAAATCATAAGTTCTTGTTCGTAAAAGGGGAACTAAAGATAACTACAGATTTAATTGCAAAGGATGAATAACTAGGGTTTATTTGTAACAAGCTGATTAAGACAAATATCACATAGTCTCCCAAATGGTATCCTGATTGAGGTTAAAGTGAAGTCATGGCACTTAGAGAGTTAATCCCTCATTGTCGCCACTCAGCTTCTCGCCACGTAACGCTACATTAACAAAGCATCAGAGCGCGCCTTTGTACAGTCGCGCACAGAAGTCGATGAACATGTCGTACTCACTTCCAATGTTTAGCGCTTTGCCTTCCGTCTTTACTCCCCCTGAGCTGTTGGGAATCTGTCATGTCTTAGATTTTGTTGGGAGACTCGGCAGATAAGAGGATTTCAGATTGAGAAAAGGCCCAAAACAGTAGAAGTAGGTGCAGGTTACTCGACTTAGCCCGCTTTTGTGTTTTGTCCACCACTGTACGTGCCACGCCTCAACTCGTCATTGTATTCTTGGAGGAAATCATTATACTCTGCTTTGTCCGAGCGTGTTAACACAAAAAAAATACGGTTACTAGTGTGTGCCTTGAAATAACTTTTATTTTCAGTGCAAGACAATTTTTTTCCCATAACCCTATGAAACTTTTTTTAGGTACTTAATTTTTTACTGCATTTTGTTAGAGTTCTTTAGTCTAGAAAGACAAAATTAGCTCTCTCTCTCTCTCTCTCTCTCTCTCTCTCTCTCTCTCTCTCTCTCTCTCTCTCTCTCTCTCTCTCTCTCTCTCTCTCTCTCTCTCTCTCTCTCTCTCTCTCTCTCTCTCTCCGTAATGTCCATGCAAACAATAATTATTTACACAGCTCGAAATGTTCATGAAGGACGACCATAGCAGTAAAATGATTAACTTCCCCGTGCCCTCCTTCCTTCCTTCCTTCCTTCCTTCCCTCCCTCCCTCCCGCCCTCCAACAGTATGAACAATTATTCTTTCAGCATCACGTCTCCCTCCCCTGCACAGCTTCCTTCCGGCAGCTCATCTACCTTGGCTGCGCTCCCCTCTCCCTACCGCGGCGCCGGGTACGACAGTGCGCGCCCTTAAATGTCAGTCATAGAGATCGTATAGTATCAAAAGTGTGCCTCATTGCCTTCTGATTCTGTCTGAAGCAAGCGGTGTTTTGTGCGAAAGGTGATGTAAGAGTATATGTTAATTTAGTCTTGTAAGTGGAATGAAGAG
>NC_087153.1:8055000-8082500 GCF_035594125.1 Scylla paramamosain
TTACTGTTATTTTTGCCACTTTTGTCAAGGGTAGGATAGCAGACCAGCACTTCCGTAAAGCACGCCTTACAGCACCTATTGCTCCTAGGAGGAAGGCCACGCTAGATGGCAACGCGTCATCTCCAAGCTATCAACCACTGCCAGCCGCCACTCCGAGCCGCCCCTTCAGCCACTCCATCCACGATTCATTCCCTGGATCCTCTATGGTATGCCGCCGCCACCACTATCACCATCACCCAGTCCCCCACACTCACAAACTTTCCTCAATCCCCCACGCCCACTAGCTTTACCCAGTCCCCCACGCCCACCAGCTTTACCCAGTCCCCCACGCCCACTAGCTTTACCCAGTCCCCCACGCCCACTAGCTTTACCCAGTCCCCCACGCCCACCAGCTTTACCCAGTCCCCCACGCCCACCAGCTTTACCTAGTCCCCCACGCCTACGAACTTTACCCGGTCCTCCACGCCCTCACTCTCACTTAGGGCTAGCTTCAGAATATTAGCTATCAGAGCAGTGCCTCGAGAGAGAGAGAGAGAGAGAGAGAGAGAGAGAGAGAGAGAGAGAGAGAGAGAGGAGAGAGAGAGAGAGAGAGAGAGAGAGAGAGAGAGAGAGAGAGAGAGAGAAAGAGAGAGAGAAACACAAACACCAAAATCATTTTAGAAATTCAAGAAAAAATTATAAAGACATGATTTGGATGATACTAACAGAATTTGCCTATAACTGTGCGAGAAGAGACGTCCCCTCCTGATAACCTTTGTGTCGGAGCGTGGGGTGCCTTTCATATAGGGACCAGGCGCCACATACGCGTCAAGAATGCGATGGTGTTACGTAGAGTAAGATTTATTGCAGGTCGTAGCGAACTCATAAGGGAAAGTAAATGGCACCAAGAATTGATTTGTGGATGGTAGGAAGGAGAAAATGGACAGGACGATGGAGAAGGTAGTTTATGAGTTTCGCATTGTGCTTAACTTTTCTCTTCGTGAACAAGATATCAAAGACAACGGAATGAGTATTATCATTCATGGCATTTCCTGGTAAACGACACCTTTAATAGCTTTACAACGAGGTACATTACGTTCAAACTGAAGCACTCCTAAAAATACACCTTTTATTGAAAAACCCCGTACAGACATTTCACGGGAACATTCATAAGCTCTCCTCTCATTTTTGGTGGTGGTGATGGTGGTGGTGGTGCTGGTGGTGGTGGTGGTGATAGAGATGGAAGTTAGTGGTGGGTATAAAGTAGATTGGTGATGGTAATGTGAAGGAAGGAAAGGAGATAGGAAGATAGGTACTTGTAGGGAGGTGGTGGTGGTGGTGGTGGTGGTGGTGGTGGTGGTGGTAGTGGTGGGAGTAGTAAAGACTTTTATTGGATGGTACGTTGTAGCAGTACCAGTAAGTTGGTAGTAGTAGTAGTAGTAGTAGTAGTAGTAGTAGTGGTGGTGGTGGTGGTGAAAGTGGGAAATGACGGGAGAGGACAGTACAGTGACTTTTAATCGCTAGTTGACAGTAGTAGTAGTAGTAGTAGTAGTAGTAGTAGTGGTGAGGAGCAGCAATAGAAAAAGTAGAAATAGTAGCAATAATATCAGCAGACGAGAGGGAGAAGGGACAACAACTATAACACTCGATGAATATATACATGAACACGGGTGCAATTCTGCGGGAATGAATTTTAGAGTGAGCCAGAATTGAAAATATATGCAAATGGAGTGAGGGTCTCAAGGCGCGTGACTTATGGGGCGCGGCCATGAAACACGACCCGCCGTAAATACCGCCACGCAAGATTGTTCCATTACGCTTTTTTATATATAGTTTTTAAACGCGAAAGAAAATAAAGGAAACAAAAATAACAAGGCGGTATTTAGATCTATCATGGAGTTGTCGTTTGTGTGTTAAAGTGCGCTTGGCTGAAGAGAGACAGGGAGAGGGAGGGAGGGAGGTAGGGAGGGAGAATGGAAAAGAGAGAGAAGGATGGAGGGAGGGAGGGAGGGAAAGGGAGACAGTGAGGGAGGTCTTCGTCCACCTAGGGACAGAAAACACACACACACACACACACACACACACACACACACACACACACACACACACACACACACACACACACACACACACACACACACACACACACACACGACATAGTAGATGATGATTTATGTTCTTTCCCTGCAGATGATGTCCGATATTTCCGTGTCTGCATCACCCAGTGTTGTGTTCACGTCCGTCCCACCACTCACAGGGAATGAGAGAGAGAGAGAGAGAGAGAGAGAGAGAGAGAGAGAGAGAGAGAGAGAGAGAGAGAGAGAGAGAGAGAGAGAGAGAGAGAGAGAGAGAGAGAGATGGACAAACAGACTGACAGACAAGCAGATGGATATACAGACGGACATATAGACGGACAGACAGACGGGTAGGTAAACAAAAAGACAGACAGACAAACAGATAGACTGACAGATTGACAGACAAACAGATACAGATATACAGACAGACAAGCACACAGACAAAAAAAGATGGACAGGCAAACAGACAAACAGAGAGATGAACACAGAAACATGCAGATGGAGACAGAGACGAACAAACACAGAGATACAGACATAAAATCGGAGACAAAAACACAAGCACACAGACAGACACAACAAATACTCAGGAAATATTGCTGCTTCTGATGGCATTCACTTCCTGCCCTGCGCGAGGTGGACTTGTATCAGAATATTATGAAGTCGTAGCTTTGATCAATTTGAGTATTTGAAACGTGTGGTTCAGTGGCATTTCTCCTCAGGGCTCGAGTCTCCTTCATAATCTTTAATTTGGGCTAGACGCATTTGTCACTGGTGTGTGGGTGGCTGCCTTCCGCTGAACACTCTCACCTGCTGCCTTCATGTGAGTGGGTTTTTCACGGGCAGTATATCACTTGCGGTTTAAATTTACACAGCATCCATTGGGTCCGTTGGCATGGAGACGACCACTCAACCCCGTGCCTGCATTATTACGCCAAATTCCATATCGTTGAAAAAAAAAGTGATAAATAAAAGAAAAGTGAAAATTATCGGTTTTGAAAAAATTTCGGTTTTGAAAAAATTCCGATAACCGCAATTGTGTATGGAAAGCGTTCCAACACACACACACACACACACACACACACACACACACACACACACACACACACACACACACACACACACACACACACACACACAAATACACACAAATAAACACACACACACACACACACACACACACACACACACACACACACACACACACACACACACACACACACACACACACACACACACAGACACACACACAGACACACACACACACACACACACACACACACACACACACACACACACACACACACACACACACACACACACACACACACACACACTCACACGTACGCGGGAGCACGAAAAATCACAGATAAAATGTTCGAAGGCATTTTGTGTTGTCTTGCCCGGACTTCCCTGCCTGAGAAACAGAGATCATTCCACAAATTTAGAAATGCTCGGAAATTCGCGGATGTAGAAGAGAGAACTGCAAGCTGGAGGGAAGAAGGAATTTCGCCTGTAACACGATCTCAGCGATGCTCGGTAGTCATCTCCTCGCAGCGAAACCTTCAAAACCGAGGTGAATTATTAACTTGGTGGTTAGTATTCGTATGTGGGTCCCGGAATAAGAGAGGGTTGGGGTCACGGTGAGATGCTCTGCTTGCCTCCCCTTGACGTGAGGACAGGACTAATAGCAAACATACATATATCTTTTCATGCGCGCCTTCGTGTCCTGAGTTGATGGAAGATTATTGATAACACGTGTACGTTATCATCCTCAATCTACAGCTGCGTGTCGCGCCTTAAACAAATTGATTATTGTTGTGTATCCTTGCGGAGAATAGACGAGTTCCAGAAAGGCTTTTGCCCGGAGACTGTTGTTGTTTCCTTCAGCAGACTCAGCGCAGTGGTGTTCCATATGATCATCTTTAAAATCTTTGAAGATTTTTTCTTTGAAAATCCTCATATAAATATAACAAACTCAAGTTGTAGTCAAGTCGACTGTGTGTGTGTAGGTCATGGTGTTTCAAGGCGTCTTTTTTTTTTCAGAGTAATGCGGAACCATTGCACGAGAACCATTAAAATCAAACGAAAAATAATGTTTAACCTAATCCTGTTAATTTTAGTAGATGCACTAAACCTATTCTACTATATTATATATAAAATTCCCTTTTGGAAAAGCAATAATTACTTCACATGGCCACTATCTCATTTCATGAACCTGCTACCTGGTTGCTTTGAGTACACCGGCCCGCTTTTCCGATAACTAACACACTCCCCTGACACTTGACACGCTGCCGACTGTTATCGGGCACTGGACAACGCGCCAGATAAGCCTGTGTGTGGGTCTGGTATTTTGTTGCCTTTGAATGATGATTGTGTGATGTTAGCAATCCACTCGTCAAATGCGGCGAGAGAGAGAGAGAGAGAGAGAGAGAGAGAGAGAGAGAGAGAGAGAGAGAGAGAGAGAGAGAGAGAGAGAGAGAGAGAGAGAGAGAGAGAGAGAGAGAATATTGCGTGCACTTGCCAGTCAGTAAAGTTTACAAAATAGACGAATGAAAGTGAATGAGCGAGGAGACGAGGCCGTGAAAAGCGAGGAGTCTTTGATGACCTCACGTGTGCTGCCGAGAGACGTGGTGAGGGCACGGGAAGGTAGGAGGGAGTGCGCCCCGCGACACAAAGAACGAAGGAAAAAAGACGAGGAAGCAGAAGGAAAGAAGGAAGAGAGGGAGAGAAGTTGGAATCTTGCAGAGGAAGCGTGTGCCGGGCAGAGAGAAGGAAGGAAGGAAAGAAGACGAGAGGGCGTAAGGGAGGGAAGGAGGCTGGTGAGTTTTGGAGGGAGTGCAGGTCACGATAGAGAGACGGAAGGAAAGAAGACCAGAGGATTGAGAGGAGGAAGGAAAGGGAAGAGGGGAGGTTGGTACATTGTGGAGGAAGTGTGGCACGCGGTAGAGAGAAGGAAGGGAGGAAAGAAGGCGAGAGTGAGAAAGGGTAGTGGGTTTTGAAGGGTCCGGGGATAGATTTTGAGGGGAACAAAGAGGTCGCTGCATGTCGGGGCGGAGGAAGGACGTATGCATTTTCTTGGATACCTTGGGAGTGAAACAGAGATTAGATTAATAGACAGAAATAAGGGGTGAAGGTAGTGGAGGGCACAGAGGGAAAAGACGAATGTGAAACCGAGGAAGAAGAAAAAGGAAAGAAAGAAGGAAGGAGGGTTGGAAAGAAAGTAGGAGGTTACGAAGTGATGCTGCTGTCTTATTAATAGATCCATTTTAGATATAAATAACTTTGTTTCATGCGACAAGGTGTAATACTAGCACACCTAGACTAATTAATTAATACATGTATCTCTGGTCTCCACAGTTTTTTCCACCGATGAACACTGGTAGATGAAGGATATCAAGATAAATATCACTGCATAGAAGGAAGTGACGATGTTTTCACACATTGTTTGGTAGTAATTGGGAATTGTGAACATTTTGTCTGGTGAAAAATTTAGGCTGTAAAAGAATTGTTGTGACAATATCATGTGATGAAAAACTAGGGTATCAAAAATTTTGCTCGGAAAGTGTTGATACGAAAATGTTTTTGAAAACTTTTGAGTCCTTAAAATTTTGTGTCATTAAAATTTGTTGAAAAAATATAGCTATAAAAACTATGAATCATGAAAATTCTATCTTGTTAGATTTTGCTGTCAGTTGTGGAAATCTTGTTTTGAAATTTTCAAGTAACGAAATTTTTTTTTCGAAAAGCATAATTTGTTGAAATTTTGAGTTACAAAAATTATAAGCAATGAAAGTCTTGAAATGCAAAAACCAATTATGCTGCAAAATTCGTGGCGCTCTGATGCAGCTGCGGATCGTGGAGGACACTGATATCTACTTTACGAGTAATTAAGCCACTTATTCCTCATTTTTCCTCTCTCTCCACTTTTTTTCTCTCTGCCTGCATTTTTTGCATCCACTATACAGATAACTTCAACATCTCTTGGTATTAAGAGTTGTGACATGACCACAGGCTTACACTGGATTAAGATCCAATCAACAATGGAGCCATTTAGACTCAAATTGCGAGTATGTCAGAGAGTGAATAACTGGAACACGTTGATATTTTTTTGTTTTATATTTTGCTCACAAAACGAACAGGCAGAAAACAAACAGGCAAACAAACATGGTTGATTACATAACTTAAGGGGATTACAACAAAAATGACAAGAAAGGCTCCTCCTGCTTCCTTCTTGTTTTCTTGGAACGCGCTGGCGTTTTTTGTCTATTCCGTGTTTAGTTATCTCTTACTTAACGGAGAAAACAACAGTGATTACATTGCTATGACTACCACCACCACCACCACCACCACCACCACCACCACCATTACTACTACTACTACTACTACTACTATTACTTCTATCACTACCACCACCACCACCACCACCACCACCACCACCACCACCACCGCCACCACCACCACCACCACCACCACCACCACCACCACCACCACCACCACCACCACCACCACCACCACTACTACTACTACTACTACTACTACTACTACTACTACTACTACTACTACTACTACTACTACTACCACCACCGCCGCCGCCGTCACCGCCGCCCCTACTACTACTACTACTACTACTACTACTACTACTACTACTACTGTGACTACCACCATTACCACCACCACCACCACCACAGCACCGGCAAGAAAGAAACAAGTCACAGCAACATTTCTCTTGATAAGCTGATGCCAAATTATTGTTCCTGAGAAGTAATGTCTGGAGCGGGAGGTGCCCAGGTGTGTCCGCTCTCACCTGGCCGGCCAAGCACCTCTCAGAAGGGCGGTAGAGGAGGAAGAAGAGGAGGAGGAGGAGGAGGTGGAGGAAGAGGAAAGCGTGGAATGTGTGGCCGTTTTCTCAACATTAATTCCTTCTCTCCGCCTTGAAGCCCTCCTCCTTTAGTCCCCTTGTCCACCGCTGCCTCACTCCCTCGCTACCTGAGCAACCCTTCCCACCTCTCCTCCCCTTCCCACCGGCTGACGTACGTTTAAGTTACCTAAATTAAGCTACTTGTTTCCGCTTTCCTTACCGCCGCTCCGCAACAGCCGCCTCCCTTGAACGCCGGGGAAACATCACCTCTCAACGTGTGCCTCGCAATTCACGCCGGGCTTACTGCCAGAGAGAGAGAGAGAGAGAGAGAGAGAGAGAGAGAGAGAGAGAGAGAGAGAGAGAGAGAGAGAGATAAGGAAGGGGGAGAAGGCTGGCTGGCTTAATGTGCTTCACCCCTCTGTAATGGAAGACTTATGGCACACTATGATAATGCTACCCACTCAACACCCCATCCAGCCAGCCGTGGAGGTGATAGCTTACCATCTTAATGCCGCAGAATTAGCAGCTGTTTGTCTTGAGTTTGGTATTTTTGTACGAGTGTCTGTTTGCGGTATTAGTAGTAGTAGTTGTATGTGTGTTTGTGTGTGTGTGTGTGTAGGTTTATAGTGAAGTGTATTATTATTATTTTATTTATTTATGTATTTATTTATTTATTTTTTTGTGTGAGTTTGTCGGTGTGTTGAGTGCGTGGGTGTAAAATGCAAAGTGTATAGATATGGATAAGTTTCTGTTTTTTATTTATTCTCTCAGTTTTTTCTTTTTTTTTTTTGGTGTCTATGAATATGTGTGTGTGTGTGTGTGTGTGTGTGTGTGTGTGTGTGTGTGTGTGTGTGTGTGTGTGTGTGTGTGTGTGTGTGTGTGTGTGTGTGTGTGTGTGTGTTGATATGTTGGCATTTGTTATCTATTTACTTTATTTATTTGTGTGAGTGTCTTGCTTCATTGGTTGGTGAAGGAAAAAAGGAGGAGTAGAAGTAGAGAGAAAGAAAGGAGGACACGCAGCAGCAGCAGCAGCAGTGGCAGCAGCAGCAGCAGCAGCAGCAGCAGCAGCAGCAGCAGCAGCAGTAGTAGTAGTAGTAGTAGTAGTAGTAGTAGTAGTAGTAGTAGTAGTAGTAGTAGTAGACTAGTAGTAGAGGAGGAGGGGGAGGAGGAGGAAGAAAAGAAGAAAAAAAGAAAAAGAGAAAAAAGAAGAAGAGAAGAAAAGAGGAAGATCGAAGGAAGTAAGAACATGAGGACAAAAGAAAATAAAGGAAGCTGCAAGAAACCATCAGCCCTAACGTGGCAGCGTCTGTGTAAAATATACCTAACTATTTCAACCTATCATTCCCATCCATAAGTTTGTCTAATCTTTTAAAGCTCTCTATTGACTCAGCACTAAACTTTCGATCTTGAATAAACACAACTATCTCTTCCCTGCACCAGTATAGCATAAACACTCCACTTCCTTTCTTCCCCCCTTTCACAGCACTCCCTCCTCCTCTTCCTCCTCCACTAAACCTCTCGTACAGACCTTCCTTCTTCCTCTCTTCTTCCTTCTTCCTCTCTTCTTCCTTCTTCCTCTCTTCTTCCTTCTCCTCTTGATCTGGCATTCCACGTTCTTTCGGAGTAAAAGTTCTCTATGTTGCATGGATTTTTCCCCTTTTCCTGTCAATCCCGGCCGGAGGGAGCGGCAGTAGGCAAGAGGAGGAGGCCTTACCCTCACTATCATCCCACGTTTATCACTTCAGATTAGATGGTGTAATTAATGAGAAACTGCCTCGTAAACCTGACTTCCTGGATACTATTTTGTTTTCCTTTTCTGTTCTTATTATTTCTCCTCCTTCTCCTCTTCTTCTAAACACTTTTTTTCTTCTCATCCTCCTTTTCTTCCTTCTTCCTCGTCCTCTCCTTTTCCCCGAACCCTCAAAGCCTGGACTCCTCTCGCCGCCATCTACCTATCCTATATCTCCACTTCCTCCTGCTTTTCCGCTCTTCCTGTCCTCCTCCTTCTCCTCCTCCTCCTCCTCCTCCTCCTCCTCCTCCTCCTCCTCCTCCTCCTCCTCCTCCTCCTCCTCCTCCTCCTCCTCCTCCTCTCATGATGTTTTTCCTTCCTCGTCAATCTCTTTCCCGACTCTTTCGCATTTTTCCTTCTCTGCCACCTCATCTCCTCTCCTCTCCTTCATCTTCACTCTCCTCCTCCTCCTCCTCCTCCTCCTCCTCCTCCTCCTCCGTGCCTTAGCTTATCGCTGCTGGTCTGGGTGATGAGTGACCTTCGTTCCCCTGATGAGAAAACTATTGAGATCAGAAAGACTTCGGTCCTTCACTCAGAGATCAAGTCCGGGAAAATATACATTATCTCTTGAAAAATTTATATTTGTCTTTCTTATCTCTTTTGACCTCTCTGAACTGCGTCGCTGCCACCACCACCACCACCACCACCAACTATTCCCCCCTCCTCCTCCTCCTCCTCCTCCTCCTCCTCCTCCTCCTCCTCCTCCTCCTCCTCCTCCTCGTCCTCCTCCTCCTCCTCCTGCTCTTTCTTTCCCCCTTTCCGTTTTGCTTTTGTTTCTGTGATCTTTTTAAAGGGTTTCTCATTACCTGATTCATATCTCCGCTAGTCTCCCCCAGTCCGATTGCCCTTCGATTTTCTATGAATCTCCGGTACGTGATTGCCACACTTTTTTTTTTCTCGTTTCTTTTTGTTCCTTTTTCGTTCTGTTTCCACCGTTTGATATAGTCTTGTTTTTTTTTCTTTTCATTTTATTATTTTTTTTACTTCCTTCCCTCTCAATCTCTTTCCCTCTCCTTTTTGTTTCTGTACGTATGTGTATGCTTGTATGTGCGAGTGTGTGTGTGTGTGTGTGTGTGTGTGTGTGTGTGTGTGTGTGTGTGTGTGTGTGTGTGTGTGTGTGTGTGTGTGTGTTAGTATATTATGTATACTTCTCCTCTCTCCTCCTCTATCTTTCTATTTGCCAGTCTCTCTCTCTCTCTCTCTCTCTCTCTCTCTCTCTCTCTCTCTCTCTCTCTCTCTCTCTCTCTCTCTCTCTCTCTCTCTCTCTCTCTCTCTCTCTCTCTCTCTCTCTCTCTCTCCATCAAGTCTTCAGATCAGTGCTATCCTACCTTCGTCTGATCTCTTCTCATATCCCTCTCATCTCGTTTCTTTCCTTTCCTCCCCATTCTCTCCTCCACCTACCCTTCCTCCTCGTTCCCGCCGCCCTTCGCCGCCCCTCTCCTCTCCTTCCCTCCATGGTCACCGCCTGGCCCACAAAATGCTGCGTAGGACAGGGAATCGTGGTAGCGAAGGTTTTATCAAATTAAGCAGGACGTTTTAAAGTTTCTGCAGATGAGGCACGGAAATGTTGAGGCGGGTTAATGCTGTGCTCTCCCTCGGTGATTGGAAGTGTGTGTGTGTGTGTGTGTGTGTGTGTGGAGGGGGGTTGTGATGCAGTTTTATGAGTACGTCTATTTACAGGTGTTCTGATGATGAAGTAGAAAGGATTGATTTGTGGCTGGGATGCATTTCTTTTATTTAATTTTTTATTCATTATTATTTGTATGTGTGTGTGTGTGTGTGTGTGTGTGTGTGTGTGTGTGTGTGTGTGTGTGTGTGACAAGAATCTTCTGCGGTGATGTGAATTTCCGATGAGGTGAGAATTACAGGAAGAAGTGTACGGGTTGAGATGGTTTGAAACTGACGTGCTTTTTTTTTTTTTTTTTTTTTATATACTTTTTTCTTGTTTGCAGCAATTGGCTTTGTTATGAACGAGGCTGGAGGGCGGCGGGTGTTGCTGGCTCGTGACCGACGGCGTGGAAGAAATAACAGGCAATAAAACGTGATTAATCTGTTTGCTGAAATAAAAGTGTTGTTGATGGCGTGAGTCCCATATTGTGCAGTAAGGCAGCGGTGGTGGGCGGCCAGCGCGAGGTGACGGAGTGGCGGCGGCTGACTTCTGGTGGCTCAGACCGCGTCGCGCTTTGAACGTTGTGACCAGGCCGGCGCTGCTACTAGCCATCCCCGCCCCTGTCCCCCCTAACTCTGTCTTCCTCGAGGGTGATGGACAATTTTTTATGCCATCCCTTCTTTCCATATTTCCTGAAAATGGATTACCATAGCTGACAGGTGCGGCTGATTGAATTTGTTCTCCTCGGAGGACTTTGCCTTACCCATAAAGCCCTGCGGTCTGGCTACCAGTCCACGGCGTCTGGCCAGCGGCCGCCGCGACGCTGGAGCGTTGCTGCTCTTTTTATTTATTTCTTTTTAACTTGACCAAAAAGAAAATTGAAAGAAAAAAAAATGAAAGCTTTTTTTTTTCTCTCCATTTCTGAGTCTGGACTCATGGATGTGCGAAGTAAAATTTTTGCCCGTTTTCCGCTGTATACTTTTAATCGTTCCGTTTTGGTTCATTTCCATGTGACTCGCTGGAAAACTTTTGCGCTTGTTTTTTGCGGCAATATCTCTAAGATTTATAGATAAAGGCAAATACGTATGACCGACGATTACATGCCCTCTGCTGATCGAACAGAGCCGGACTGCGGGTGGAGCACAGCCGGTGATCACAGCGGCAGCGGACTCCTGTCCCGAGCAGCGTCGCGGAGGTTCGGTGGCAGGCAGCGTTATGGCGATACCACACCGAGGCGCCACCTGCTGGGCATTATTTGGGAGCAGCAGCAGCAGGGTGGCACGGCGGAGTTAATTGAATATCACATTATCTCGCCAACATTATGGCTTCACTGTTAACCAGGCAAAATTGAGGAGCAAGTGAGATAAACGACCCTGTACCGCACACCTTCGTTATTACCGGCGAGTTATGAACGTAGGTGAGGTGGAGGCGGGGCTAGGATGTGGGATACGAGTGGGCGTCCGCGCTGAGGGGGCGGAGGAGGCAGGGACGTCAGGGCGGAGGCTGGAGTGGCGAGGAACAGGCTCACGCAGAGAAGAGGATGGAGGAGACGTGTATACCTTGGGAAAAGTAATGACCATAACACGACAGTTTACGCGCGTTCACTTAGTTTACGTGGAGATTATATGGGAAGGATTCGTTTATGTTAGACTGAGGGAAGGACGAGCGACGAGGCTGCCTGATGATGCTGTGGTGTTTTTGTTGGTATAGAGTCATAAGATGTTACAAGTAAATATGAACTGTGTACCAAATTCCCTCCTCTTCCTCCTCCTCCTTTTCCTCGCTCTCCTCCTGCTCTTCCTCCTCCTCCTCCTGAACCGCCTGCGTGGGCCTCCGAGCCTAATTAGGAACGATTAAGTGTTGTTGATAATATTTCCGGGAAGATTTAAGACTTGCAGTAATTACTGACGCCAGTTGGAGGTAATGCAACGATTTTTTTTGATGTGTGTGTGTGTGTGTGTGTGTGTGTGTGTGTGTGTGTGTGTGTGTGTGTGTGTGTGTGTGTGTGTGTGTGTGTGTGTGTGTGTGTGTGTGTGTGTGTGTGTGTGTGTTTTGGGAGTGAGCGGCGAGTACGTTTTTTTTTTTTTTTTGTCACTGCTTGTGTTGAGAGTACCTACTTATATATTTAGATTCTTTTTGCTTTACTGTATGTGTGTGTGTGTGTGTGTGTGTGTGTGTGTGTGTGTGTGTGTGTGTGTGTGTGTGTGTGTGTGTGTGTGTGTGTGTGTGTGTTTTGGGAGTGAGCGGCGAGTACGTTTTTTTTTTTTTTTTGTCACTGCTTGTGTTGAGAGTACCTACTTATATATTTAGATTCTTTTTGCTTTACTGTATGTGTGTGTGTGTGTGTGTGTGTGTGTGTGTGTGTGTGTGTGTGTGTGTGTGTGTGTGTGTGTGTGTGTGTGTGTTTGTTTAGTGTCATTGTGGGTGTGGTGTACCCGGGGCCGAGGAAGGTCATGAGATGCCAGTCAAGCTCCTTAATTGGCACGCCGCACGAACATTACACGCAGGTGTGCAGTAACTTAATTTTCTGTTGGGTGTTTTCAGTATTTTCCTCTCCCCTTCTGCTCTGCCTCTTTTACTCTGTCCTTGCGTTGGAGTTCCTGGAGGTTGTGATGCTTCAGTACCTTCACGGTATACTAAAGTTTGAGCTTGCTTTACACTATATCAGATTCATTACTTTCATAATCAGTAGTTTATTTTTATCTTGAATTTTGTGCAACCACATACTTGATAAAGTAATGGGAATTAGCACTTCGTTCACAGGTAGAGCTAATAGCGGAGGATGCTTGTGTAAATATAAAGTGAGGGGAAGGGAAAGGAGGAGACGTGACCTGAGGTATTTAGCGCAGGTGGTAGCGAGGTGTTCCTCCACCGTGGTGCAGTCGTCAGCCATGCTACGAGTGTTATTCCCTCACCACCGCGGTACCACGCCCACGGTGACCTGCCTGACCTCTGCTGCAAAGGTCACCGAAACTCTGGGTCCTTTCGTTATACTTTCTCTTGCTGCAAGATAAATGAATTGGTATCATTTGTGGCCGGTTAACATACCAGTGTGTGTGTGTGTGTGTGTGTGTGTGTGTGTGTGTGTGTGTGTGTGTGTGTGTGTGTGTGTGTGTGTGTGTGTGTGTGTGTGTGTGTGTGTGTGTGCCTTGCAACCTGGTGTGAGGGATTTGTACTGCCACAGCTTCAGATGCCAAGAGACGGAAGGTGAATGCCGCGGGAAGGTATAACTTAGTTCTTTCACGCATGAATCAGTTTTATCATCATGTTGGTAGACACACACCTCGCTGGGTGCTTAGTGCCTCGCGATGGTGGGAGGGCCAACAGAATGCAGATGTGGTGATCTGCCTGTCCCGTGCATCACATGCATGTTCGCTCACCACGCCACACCACACCAGCTTCCACCCGCGTGCTGTAGCTGTAATGATATGGGTACTTGTAAGGTATTTTGGTGATGAGAAAGTGTAATGTGTGTGTGTGTGTGTGTGTGTGTGTGTGTGTGTGTGTGTGTGTGTGTGTGTGTGTGTGTGTGTGTGTGTGTGTGTGTGTGTGTGTGTGTAATACACACACACACACACACACACACACACACACACACACACACACACACACACACACACACACACACACACACACACACTTGTGCTATATAAATGTAATGGAAGCTGTTAAATAGATGAATGCAAACTTTTCTCCTTGGGTGGTAATGCTTCCTTTGGTCCGTGATTAATTGATAACCTCATGTAAAAGAGAAACTCTATCAAACAAAAATGTAAAGTTTTATCTCAGATTTATGACTGACTTTTAGAAATTAAATTATGGCATAGAGATTTAGACTGAATCTTGTTAACGAAATTGACTTCCCCAACTACGACCAGTAAGTTTTCCTTTCGTTCTGTATTATTTGTATTTTGTTGCCCGCAACGCAATATTTCCAGCTGAGGAAGTGGGAAAAATTTTGTTACATTGAACTCCGGTTACTGAAAAAAGTCCTGTTGCCTTTCGCCTTAATGCTTTGTGCCGCACACGAGCTGCAGGACACTCGGGCACCTCATTGCTGGCGGTGGTGATGAACTGCCAGCGTCAGGCCCGAGGTGGCGGTGCTTCATGCTGCGGGGCGCGAGGCGTGATGACCCACGCTTGATGTTATGTGGCCTGCGAGATGAAGTGCAAACATTATGCAAGCACCAAGATTCACGTGATCCTTGACTCGGCTCGGGTTCCAGCACTACCGCTCGGATGTAGTTGCCAACACATGTATAACGAAACTTTCCCCTGCAGTAAAGATTTTCTCCACCGGTTTTGAAATACGATTGTGAAATGTGTGTGGCGACAGACTGTGTAGGCACCGTCTTTGTAAACCTTTGCCATTTAGCAGTAGGTCGCCTGGAGGGCACAAGACTGAGAGGAGTTTTTGACCATTTGAACAGATGTACCAGTACGTAGTGGCGTCATCATGTGGAGTCAGAGCGGGAAATCGAAGAAAGGAGTAATGTTAATTTATCTAGAACGATAACAATGAAGCTAAAATTTCATGTCTTTGTACACAAAAATATAATTAGACGCTTTCCTTGATCTCTTCCCTTTGCTTTCCCTTGTTCTCCTCCTCCTCCTCCTCCTCCTCCTCCTCCTCCTCCTCCTCCTCCTCCTCCTCCTTTCCCTTTTCCTCGCCCTCATCCTCTTCTTTCCCTCGTCTTCCTCCTCTTCGTCCTCGTCCTCATCTCCCTCCTTAGTCTTCTCTCGTCTTCGTCTCCGCGGTGTTGTTATCTCTCATCCTTTACTGCGTAGTTGCCTTTCCTTTTATCGTCCTCCAGATCTTTCCTTCGTCTCGTCGTCCTGTGCTCGTCTCTTTTTCATTCCTCTCATCAACGGAGATGAATCCTCTTCTTCTTTTTACCTTCTGTAATCTCCACCCCTCCTCCTCCTCCTCCTCCTCCTCCTCCTCCTCCTCCTATTCTTCTTCTTCTTCTTCTTCTTCTTCTTCTTCTTCTTCTTCTTCTTCTTCTTCTTCTTCTTCTTCTTCTTCTTCTTCTTCTTCTTCTTCTTAATCCTCCTCCTCCTCCTCCTCCTCCTCCTCCTCCTCCTCATATTCTCTCTCTCTCTCTCTCTCTCTCTCTCTCTCTCTCTCTCTCTCTCTCTCTCTCTCTCTCTCTCTCTCTCTCTCTCTCTCTCTCTCTCTCTCTCTCTCTCTCTCTCTCTCTCTCTCTCTCTCTCTCTCTCAGTTCTCCCTGCGGTGTCGTTCCTACGTAGCTTAAATAGAATGACCAGGTTATCGAAAATGTTTACCCGCCAGTACGGTGTATCGGATAAACAGGCACGCGGCTCTGGGCGGTCTCCCTTTACCCTCCCCCAAGGCTGAGCTGACCTGCTGCTTCTGTTTCCTTACTCACTTCTTGCCTTCCTTCCTTCCTTCCTTCCTTCCTTTCTGCCTGCCTGTCTTCCTTCCTTCCTCCCTTCCTGCCTTCCTGCTCTCTCATTCTCTCTTTGCTTTCTTGTTTTATGAATTTTTTACTTGTTTTTATTGTCTCTTGCTTGCTTCCTTGCTGTTCTCCTTTCTCTCTTGTTTTTATTTATTGTTTTTATTATTTCAATTTTTTTTATTTTCTCTTTTGGTTCGAGCCGAAGGCGGACTGCTTTTTTTCTATTATCTTATTTTCATTTCTTCTTCCTCCTCCTCCTCCTCCTCCTCCTCCTCCTCCTCCTCCTCCTCCTCCTCCTCCTCCTCCTCCTCCTCCTCCTCCTCCTCCTCCTCCTAGGCTAGGTTCCTCGGCGACTTAACGCTGACCCCATCATAGTAATGGTAAAAGGAATCCAGTCCTTGCAGAGCAACTAACTCATCACTATAGTCATCTACTAAAAATGTGTCCCATTCAGGCAAATTTAAGATAAAGGGAGCGCCTCATCAGATGACACAAATATTAGGATTGTATGTAAATTATAAGTGATAAAAATAGACATCATCTCTTTCTTACTTTCCTCTCAAATTCCACGTTTTTTTTTTTTTCCCTGTACAACATGGTACCAGTTTCTTTTTCCGGCCAGCTTCTGGAGGACGTGGTGGGTGGAGAGGAACCTTCTCCTGTGCTATACTATCTCTCCCACTGATATAGTACAGTAGTTACCCAAATAGCATACTAAGGACCTCAGGGTCTGTTGCTGTTTGGACTTCATTTATATTCCCTTTGTATTCCATTTGTATCATCCTCTTCCTCCCCCATAATTTTCTTTCGCTCTATTCTATTACTTTACTAAGTAGTTAGAATCAATTCCCCAAAAACATGCCTGTTGCTTTTTGGCTAATCTATGTAATCATTCTTCTCCCCCTCCTCCTCTTCCTCTGATACATACCCATTAATATGCACATGTTCTTTAATATTGTGTTTGTTGTTTCGATGCACGGGAAAATTGGTTAAAAAGAACTGTGTATATTTCGAACTGTTTCTTCTGTTTTCTCTTGTCATAAGCGTCATAAGTTGTTTGTTTTCTCTTATCTTTTTCTGAGGCTTTCTTTATTGGTGTGTGTGTGTGTGTGTGTGTGTGTGTGTGTGTGTGTGTGTGTGTGTGTGTGTGTGTGTGTGTGTGTGCGCGCGCGCGCGCGTGCGTGCGTGTGTCCGTTTGTGTGTGAGCATGTGTGTGTGTGTGTGTGTGTGTGTGTGTGTGTGTGTGTGTGTGTGTGTGTGTGTGTGTGTGTGTGTGTGTGTGTGTGTGTCTCTCTCTCTCTCTCTCTCTCTCTCTCTCTCTCTCTCTCTCTCTCTCTCTCTCTCTCTCTCTCTCTCTCTCTCTCTCTCTCTCTCTCTCTCTCTCTCTCTCTCTCTCTCTCTCTCTCTCTCTCTCTCTCTCACCAAAAAAAGAACCAGTATTGAAGATGGGCAACTAACCCAGACACACATGAGTATAAAAGAGAGGCCGAAGGACAAGCAGACAGACAGAGAGACAGAGAGGCAGACAGACAGCCCACACACCAGGAGGAGAGAAATAGAAGGAAATAAGGAATGACTGACAGACATTTGGGAAACAGAAACAGACTCAGGGATAACACAGCTTGTAGTCTAGTTCTTTCCTTCTCTTTCTTTTATCCCTTTCCTGGTTGCCTTTCGAGGGAGGAATAGCTTATGAGGAGAGAGAGAGAGAGAGAGAGAGAGAGAGAGAGAGAGAGAGAGAGAGAGAGAGAGAGAGAGAGAGAGAGAGAGAGAGAGAGAGAGAGAGAGAGAGAGAGAGAGAGATCCAGTTACCGAGAGATGTCTGAAGGTCACTAAGTGGAGTGGACAGGTTAGCTATGGCAAAAAGGTCATGTCGTCTTTCATAATTGACTGTCGTGTCCACGTCCAAGTGCAGATGGTGGTGGTAGTGGTGGTGGTGATACAAGTAATACTCAAACCTTTACCTTGTGCTGTACACGCCTTCAGGGACTTCCCTCACGTCACCTAGTCTGGCATGTTCTCGTTTTTAGCGCCTCTACCCAAGTCGCTCTTTTTCGCTTTACCTGGCGAGGCGTCCCTTCCCGTCTCGTTTCATTTTGTCTAGTTTTGTCTTGTCTTGTCTCGGTTCTACTTACCTTGTCTCCTCTCGTCTTGTCTGGATTTATTTCCTTCAGCTTGACTCGTTTCGCTGCGATGGATAGGAAGGAGAATATTTTGTTATTTTTATTTGCAACTTTTGATTAGGTTATAAATCTTACATAGTGCTTTTAGGTCCTTTATGATATATATATATATATATATATATATATATATATATATATATATATATATATATATATATATATATATATATATATATATATATATATATATATTTATATATACACGAGTAGGGTGTTGCACCAGTTGCTCTAGGTATTGGAAGATAGCAAAGTTAAAGGATGGTCAGTGAGAAGAAAGCCAAAGCTGGTGGTGAACACTGAAGTTTTCAAGAATGGAGATCTCCGCAAAAGGGAAGAGGGTCAGAATGTGCTCCACTTTGGAAGTTAAGTAGTCAA
Organism: Scylla paramamosain; assembly: GCF_035594125.1. Lineage (NCBI taxonomy): Eukaryota > Metazoa > Arthropoda > Malacostraca > Decapoda > Portunidae > Scylla > Scylla paramamosain. Next base: position 8,073,289 of record NC_087153.1, read on the forward strand.
AGAATTTCTTATTGTCAGAGGAGTTAGGTGAGAGGTATACAGCATTGATAATTTTTGTTTTAGATTGACTCTGTAGTCGTAGCCAGATGGTGGAAAAATTCGGAAGATTTAAGAGCGTGGGTGGGAGAGGAGGTTAAGTCGTTGTGCACATAAATGCAACATCCAGTTTTGGATTGAAAATGTGGATAGAGAAAGTAGGAGGGAACAGAAAAGGGGCCACTGTCACTTGTCTCATACACCTGTGTTTCAGTGACGAAAAGAAGATGAGATTTAGTAGAAGAGAGGTGGTGTTCTACAGATTGAAAATTAGATCTTAGACCACGAATGTTGCAGAAGTTAATGAAGAAAAAACTAAGGGGGTGTCAAGATACTTAGGATATATATACCAGAAGAGCAGTCCGACCTGGGGATGTTTGTGGTCCCCTTCCTTATATGGGAACTCCGAGGCTGGTGAAGGAGTCGCCATGATAATTATGAATTTTGAGTGAAGGGTGTGTGTGTAATTAGGTGCATTTCATTTTGTGTAAAGGAAGGGAGTTGTCTTTAGAGGGCAGAGTGTGAATGCCCCTTTGCGTTTTAAGACACAAAAGGAAATGTTCAGTGAGGTCACAGCTGGGTTTAGTGAAAAGTTCACAGCATCCCCTGATCCAGTGCTTAAGACCTCGCTGGGAGTAATTATCGTTTCGGTAGTTGTCTAAGGCCTCCTTAATAATAACGCACCAGATTATCAAAACACACAAAAAAAAAAAAAAAATCGCACAATTAAGGTGTGGCCACAACAGGAAATATTGTTTCTAATCAATTTGCAATTAGTTGAGAAACATTTGATAGAGATTTGGGAAAGAACTGGGAAACATTTGAGAAACATCATGCCACCCATCCATTCTTTCATCCATTTATCCATCCATCCGTGCATCCATCCATCCATCCACTCATCCATCCATCCACCCATCCATCCATCCATCCATCCATCCATCCATCCATCCACTCATCCATCCATCTACCCATCCATCCATCCATCCATCCATCCATCCATCCATATATCTATCATATCCACCTATCCATCCATCAATCCATCCATTTATCCGTTCATTCATTTATCTACTCATGAAAAGTCTTTCTTAACTGTTTCCAAAATATTCTCCAAATGTTTGCAGACTTTGTAAATATTTTGGAAACATTTGAGACCATTAGACAACAATTTTCGAAAGAATAAAGAAAATTGGCCGCACGTTCCAAAAATAGAAATATTTAGACCAATCAGCGAGTGGGAACATCGGTCAGTGGCAGTGTTAACATGCTCCGGTATCTTCAGATGGTAAAAGTACCGTGACAGAATTGGTGAAACAAAATATAAGTATAGTCAGTCAGTCAGTCAGTCACATTGCCATGCACCATGCAAAGATTTGTCTGTGTTCAAGTTTATGTCTGGTTGTTTATTTATTTTATCTATTTTATCTTTTATCAGTTCATCTATCTATATATCTATCTACGTCTGCCCACTTATCTATCTTTTATTTGTTTATTTATTGATTAATTAATTTATTTATTTATTAATTTATTTATTTATCTATCTATTACGTGTAACATGTATCCATTTCTACACGTACCAGGTTGGGGGAACCATCATGAGCATCATTAGCTTGCGTCGCATTCGTTGTGCTTCAGTTGTGCTTCTGGAGTGCTGATAAGTACAGTTGTCTTCTCGTTGACTACGGCACAGCTGCAGTGTTTATGAAGTGCTGCTGCTGTTTTCTATTATAGTTTTTGTGCAGTGCCGGTGTATACGAAGTGTTGGTATTATTTGTTCCTCGTGAGTGTGGTGCATCAGCTGTGTTTATGAAGTACTGCTGGTGTCTGTTGTTTTGGTACAGTAACGTTATACATGAAGCGTTAGTTTTGTATGTTTGCAGTGAATCTGGTGGGGGGGGGGCGGGCAATATTTGTGATATTATGTTGCAGCATCCTTACTGAGAATTTGGCTCATGTTTGTAAATGCTTCGGTGCCTCATTAGGACTACTTTAGAAGGGCAACAATAATGATTAGTTGAGTTCTCATGAGTATAATTTGTTATTCACGTAAACAGTCTTAAAAATCCATACAAATTTCATTAGAGCCTGATTGAAGTAAAATAAATAAGGCTTTGAAATTTTTAAGAATATGGTCCTGCAACGAAGCAACGGTAGGTGCTTGTATAGACTACGCACTGTTTCTTCTCTGTTATTATGACGCAGTATCGGTGTTTATGAGGTTGTGCTGGTGCATCTTTATTGCAATTACGATGCAGCAGGGATGTACATTAAGTGATGGTGATGAATGTTCCCTGAGTCAGTGTGATGCAACCGTTACCTTTATGAAGTGTTGGTGATGCATCTTTCATAAGCCTAGAATAAACAACGATTATCAAATCAAAGCGTTTTGTATTTTCTCTCTCTTACCGTCCCGTTCACCTCGTTTATAAATGAAGAGAAGTTAATTTTACTTTTCTAAGCTATACGAAGCACCTGGATGTATTGTGATTGGAGTAAAGCTGCAGGTAAATGTGTCCTGGCTTAGAGGTAGTCTTCTGCTCGCTTGCATCGATCCTGAGTCGCGGAGCCTGATTTATAGTACCTGAATTAACCAAAGAGGACATTAGTAATATTCCCGCGGCGCTGTTCAAAGAAGTGGCGTGTAGGGAGGTGAGTTACGTGGCACCTTGGTGTAGGTACGTCAAAGATTAAGCTTCTTTAATCCTTTTATTGCTGTGGTCGTCTTTTGTTAACCTAAAGAGCACTGTACACAAAATAAATAATATATAAATAAGATAAAATAAAATAAATAACTAAATAAAAATGAAAATAAAAATAAAATAAAACAAAATGTAATGATTATGAACACAATTTTAAGAGAATCATTGGTAACTATTTTTCTTTCCTTGAACACGTAGTACAAAAATAAGTGTCTTAGAAGCTATGAAATTAAATAATGTACACACAAAATAAAACAAATCATTGGAGACTTTTCTCTTCTTGGATAGAGAAGTATTTAAGAGGCCGTAGTGCAGACAATAAGTGCCTTTAAAGTTGTAGGTGACTATGATAAGAAAATAAATAGAAATTAAAAAAGAAAAATGTCTAGCACTGAAAGAGTTTAAAATTTTCTGACATGCCAAGACCTGTGGATCGCTGTTATGAATTTCTGATAAAGGGCAACAGTTTGTGCGATTTTACTTTTTCGTTTTCTCTCTCTCTCTCTCTCTCTCTCTCTCTCTCTCTCTCTCTCTCTCTCTCTCTCTCTCTCTCTCTCTCTCTCTCTCTCTCTCTCTCTCTCTCTCTCTCTCTCTCTCTTTTCCTCCCGCTATAAAGTAATTGTCTCATGCGTGGATATTAAACGCCACTTGCTGTTTGGCCTTGTTGAAGCAGCGCCTGAGTGTTCAATCCCCGTGCGTCATATTGCCCACCAAAGCGGTGCCTTAATCATTCACAGTTAAGTCACCCTCGCCTACGCACGCCTGGTTAGGGGAGGAAGGTGCTCTGTTCTGTTGCCTGGATACCATTAGTAGGTGCTGCACCTTTACTTTTTTGTTAGTTTATTTAAATTTTATTATTACTATTTTTTTTCTAGCTTTGATTCTCATTATCCATATGTATGTGTGCATTTTGTCTGTACGTATATATGTACTTTCCCATCTGTTTATCGACTTATATATTATATATATGTATATATATCAGTTTACCATCTCGTTTTCCATAATTTTCTGGCACATTTCACCTTTGCCTTAAACTCACCCAGAAACACGTCAGGCATCATCTATTATTCATACTTTTAGTCAGGCTTAACCATCCAACCAGCCAGCAAACCAACAGCAAGACTCACAAGCGTTGATACTTCAGCAACGAAATAAGAGAAACCTCCCACTCCAATAAAGGTAGAGAGCAGAACACTTATCAAGAGGGAGATCAAATTTTCAAACTAATCAGATCGAAAACTAGAAATGCAGGTGAAGCACAGGAAAGAGTCGGACGGTAAATTGGACGCGAGAATAGCAAATGATAAGAAAGAAAGTCATACTGAGCAACAGGTGACGGAAAATTGTGTGGAGCTGCGAAAATGAGAGGCGGCGAGCGAGGGGCGTGGGACAATTGGAAGAAGGCTGGAGGGGACGAGCGTGCAGGTCCCGGGGGAGGACGCGGCTCCCGGAAGGGAATGGTTTGAGGAATTGCAAATCTGTCTTGCTTTTGATGCCTAGAGGTGAGGAAAGGTGAGGCGGCTGTGTTGCAGAGGGACGAGACGAGAACGAGGAGGACGAGCACGAAAACGAGGAGGAGGAGGAGGAGGAGGAGGAGGAGGAGGAGGAGGAGGAGGAGGAGGAGGAGGAGGAGGACAAGGGATAGATGAGTGGAAGCAAAGTACATATATAAGATATCTTTACGACATTTAGTTTTGTTAATTTCGAGCGTGAATTATGAGTGGCGTAGAATCTCAAATGAGTTTTTTTTTCTTTTGTTTTCTGTCATGTTTACTGTAGAGTAGGAGTGGTAAAAGAAGGCACGGCAAATAAAGGTAGGTAAAAGAAGGCAGGGCAGGCAGAGAGGTAGATAACAGAAGGCAGGTTTTGTCTTTTAGTGAGCTGATGATGATGGTGATGACGATGATGATATCGTACATTTTGAAGATAAGGAATATGACAGTGTTTCTCTCGCGGTGTGTTCGTTCTACTGGCAAAGACGCTTTATATAATGACAAGATGCACGTGAAGGTAAGTTGGGTTCGGTCATGTATATGTATCACTATTATACATTAATGGGCAGTACTGGTCACATAATTAAGGCTATAATCATGTGCACATCACTGGTAAGCCTTGGGGGGACGGTACAGGCACGTGGGGCAGTTAAAATGTGGTGGCGCGTCACGCTGGTGTGGGGTTAAGGCAGCAAGTTGTGCTGTTCCAAGACTTTCTGGATGAAACATAATTTTTTTCTCTCTTTTTCTAACGTGAGAAGAATACAGAAATCTTAGAGTGTTTCTCTTACATACGGTTAACGAGGTGAGTTTTGCAGTAACGGTCCGTGACAAATTGGCGTGGTTCACACGACCGTGTTATTAGACGTTTCTGCGCCAAATCTCGACTACATTTAACAGGCTCTAGTGGAAGTTGTTAGGGTTCTCAAGGGGCGTTTTCTCGATTCTAATGGTTTAACAAAGGTTCTACACCAACAATGGAAAAAAAATAAAATTATGGAAACCACTGACCATCGCTGGCACTAACTAATCCCAATGAGAACGCAAAAAGTTGTAGAACACGAGCCATATGATAATGTAATGAATTCGCTCAGTAGCTGTGCATGGGGTTGGTTGTATCTTTGGGCTTGCAGACAAAGGCGAAGACAAACTTTCTTGTGTCTCTTTTGTAGTTTGTCTAAAGCTGAAGGGATAGATTCATGCGTATTGCAGTAAGTGCTGTCCTGCATTATGGATGACAGTGTGCTACCCCAACCACAGCGATTGACAAGGCACCACAATGCTCGTGCGACTGACTCTTCTGTTGTGTGGTCGGTAAAGATTCTATTTTTCGCCCATTGAGAGACTTTGAGGGGAAACTGCAAAGAAATATTTCATGTGTGTGTGTGTGTGTGTGTGTGTGTGTGTGTGTGTGTGTGTGTGTGTGTGTGTGTGTGTGTATTGTATTCACCACCTGCCTTAGCAGGAAATATTGGCCTAACATACTATAGCGTTATTATTATTTTTGTTTTTTATCATCGTTGTTGTTCATTAGTATAGATGATACTTATAACTGATTACAGTATTGAAGAGAATATTATAAATTACTGAAGTAACTGCTGCACTACCTGCATTGTGGAAAGGGGGTGAAAAAAGAAGAAATATAAAAAAAGGAAATACAAAATAAGAAACTTAAGACCTATAAATGAAAACAGTACATATTGCACAAAAAAAAAAGGCACGAGGAGGCAAAGTAGGGTTATCAAAACAACAACAATCATGAATAAGAACCATCAGGATAGAATTATAATTCACATCTTGTAGAGAGTGCATAATTTTCGATTATCAACAAAAACGTTTTACGTATTTACCTTTTTCTTTGGAGAATGGCACCTCAGTGGATTTAAAAAAAAAAAAAAAATTTTGTTGACCATGGCCAGTACCGGTCTTACATAAAAGAAAAAAACTTCAAACATATTCTGGTCAGTAGAACGAAGCAATTAATTATACCAACAATCCTGCCTGGACGTACCATCACCAGCCTCTGTGTTGGCCGTGATTCCCCCTCGGCGGTAGAGCATCGACCTGCAGCTGGCCGTGGAAACATAAAATATTAATCCGCGCGGCGTGAGTCAACTCCATCTATCTATCATTGGCGGGAAGGTCGGGGACGGTCATGCTGCCTCCCCCTGTTCATGAAAGGTCTCCGGGAGCTGCATAGAGAACGCGTGCCTGACCCTCTACCGGCCAGGCGCTGTACATATTGCAGGTGCGGCGCCATATGGGGACGCACAGGTACCGTCATGCTTAGTAGTCTAGCTGTACAACACCCTCTTCCACCGTGTTAAGCATTTTCCCTCAACCGCAACGCCTCAGATCTGTCAGGAGTCAGTCAATTGTCAGGTTTTGTTCGGAGGTTCTCGTCAAATCAGAGGGTTTAAGACTGAGGGAGGACTTCAAGCACAGTGGAAGTGAGTGCTGGAGATTAGTCGAGTAATGACCACGACTGTACCGCTGCACTCCTTTGAGAGGTTCCATAAGAAAATTAAACTGACTTTATTTTTATTTTACTTGTCGGGGAAAGCAGAATCTGTCTCGTGTGTGTGTGTGTGTGTGTGTGTGTGTGTGTGTGTGTGTGTGTGTGTGTGTGTGTGTGTGTGTGTTAATAATAATAATAATAATAATAATAATAATAATAATAATAATAATAATAATGATAATAATAATATTAATAACAATAATAATAATAAACCGTTTATTCATAATGACAGCCATCAAAAGAGAAAAGGGGACTATTAGATGCTGGCAATTGTGTGTGTGTGTGTGTGTGTGTGTGTGTGTGTGTGTGTGTGTGTGTGTGTGTGTGTGTGTGTGTGTGTGTGTGTGTGTGTGTGTGGAGCAACATCCATTGCTTATTTATTTATTTATTTTGTCCTTGATCATAGTCGCTTTTCATTGTAATAAAAAAAAAGAAAATCACACATGATCATAATGAAAACGGCGGTGATGGAGGATTCACATAACAGAAATGGAAGGAGAAACACAGGCCACAAATAACACTTTATCTTATGTAACCTTCCCACTGCTGTCTGGTGGCGTGAAGAGCGACATGAGGAAGGTGATGGAAGGTGTTACAGAGGAGTCGGTTATATAGAGGGGCAGCGTTGGGGCGGCAGTGATGTATCATGTGAGGAGAAGGAAGACAGGTGAGGGAACGTGAAGGGAGATGTAAGCAGGACACGAGGATCTAAGTTGGACTGTGAGCTGTGGTGGAGGGAGTACAGTATATGTGTAGGAAGTTGTGGTAGGGGAGTGTTTGTGTAGGAAGTTGCGGTAGGGAAATGTTTGTGGAGGAAGGGGTGGAGTTGTGGTTGAGGATGTGTTTGTGGAGTGAAGAAATCATGTTGGATGGAGTGTTTGATAAGTAAGGAAGGTGTGGTAGGGAAATGTTTGCAGAGGAAGGGATAGGGTTGTGGTAGGGGTGTGTTTGTGGACAAAAGGAAAAAAAAATGGTTCGAGAGGTAAAGATGGGACGACTATAAACATTCTGTAATTTAAATTACTCAATTAGACAATATGATATACTTGCTCAATTTTGTTTCTGTTTCTAATAAATATGAGTATACGAATTGAGAAGCGCTGCCCACACACCTTAAATTTCGTCCTTTACGTATTTGTCTGTATTTGCTTGTAGAAAGTATTTTTTTCCTTTTCCTTTTTTTTTTTTCGTAAGTGTGTGTGTGTGTGTGTGTGTGTGTGTGTGTGTGTGTGTGTGTGTGTGTGTGTGTGTGTAAAGGGAAAGTAAGAGGCGGTGTGAGGGAAAAGGGAGCTTTTCGTTTATGATTTCTCAGTTTGATAATTGTATTCGGCGGCAAGTGTCGGGGCCGCGTGATGGCAGGACGGGAAATGTAGTGTGGCAAGCTGTGATTTATGTGTTGTCATTTGTACCATAGAAGATATTATCACTATATTTTTATAACGCTTTCCTTCTTCCCAGTAGGATAAGAGTTTGTACAATAATTTATATATTTTTTTCGGCTCATGTCTCATCAATAGGACTGGTTTGTCAGGTAATATAATTGTGTTTTTATTTTACTTTTTAGTTTATTCAATAGTTTACTGCGTCTTTTTATTCGTTCATGATCATAAGATCTTGAAAAATTTGTTGAATAGACGAAAGTGCTAACAATTTCATTATTAGAAAACACATTGTGTTTATTTACATACCATGTGTTGCAGCACAGTGCCATTATTGAGTAGATTAGATCTGCTTTGAGTGATACTCGAACGTTGAACGTCTTGCATGTGACTTGTAACTCAAATCAGAAAACATGTGCCTTGCGTCACTGGAAGCGCTGGATTGTCTGAATACCTCTGGGAGGGTGAAGACGGAACCACACCTTTGTCATCCCAGTGGCCAGGCCTCTGGAGGATAGATTTCAGGTCGGTATAGCGTAAATAATTGCCATCTTGCTGACCTCAGCTAAGGTCTCTTGGGAGATCCGGCATGGGTTCATGCCCTTGGCTGATGCAGGTGTTCGATGTAGAATGTGTTCAGTGTAGGCGAGGCCTGCTGGGAATAGATGATAGAAAATTGTTAAGATAATAATTGCACCTCCGTACGGCACAGTACAGTACTATAAAAGCACTTCATACCATAATAACGAACTGTACTTCACCGCTCTTAGACCGTCCTGTAATTTTGTGCAGTGCAGCACCATACACACACTGTGCTGCAGGGAGCCACCTCACGTGCCGCACTCCTAATTCTCTTAGCCTCCCCCCGGCCTGTCGCTGACACTAGACACCACAGCCCGCCAAAGTTTATTAAAAAAGAAAAAAATTAGGAATGTTGCTGAAAGCCATAGTGTATGCAAACTTCATCTGGTATTCAAATGGACTCAGAAAACGGTGTCTCGTGAGGCGACTAAACTCATGCAGTATGAGTGGCTCGGGGTGTTCTTCCATTACTTGGGTGGCAGTAGCGAAGGCGCGGGGGTGAAGCAGG
>NC_087153.1:8085000-8092500 GCF_035594125.1 Scylla paramamosain
CACACACACACACACACACCTTATGGAATTTTTTCTGTTCCCCGTCACTTCCTTTGCATCTTTAACTCATATTAGCAAAATAAACTCATTTTTTTCCTTTTATTCATTCCTCGTCGGCCATTACCCTGCCAACAGGTTACCGGAAGTAAAATATATAAAAGAAAGTCGAGAAATGTGTCTGTTTACGTTTTACTCCTTTCTCTGTATGCGGTAAATAGTTGTGCTGCTACTGGAGGTTTGTTCTTGTTTTCTCAGCGCAGTCACGAAAGCCCAGTGTGGACAAAGTAAGTGTCTGTTACTTCTAAATCTAAAGTGGACTCGGAAGGGTGATTGAGGCTTGGAAAACGTGGTTGTGAGTATTTGGTGAGTGTATATGTAACGCTGCACGAGGAGACTGGCGACGAAGGGACAGGCAGAAGGTATCCTTAACATTAAGGTAAAAAGTGTAATAGTTACGTTATTATGGTTTTCTGTGTTAATTACCATTAGTGTTTTATGGCGGTCTCGCGTTTCTGTGTGACTTTTTTGTCGTAACGGAAGGAGGACGAACAACAACAGAAGGAAGGCTGTAATGGCACCAATACCTTATCCTCCCGTGACTGTACAAGCACCTGCCAGACCAGAGCTGCTATGCAGGAACAGGATTAGGTATTGATTGAAGCGTGTATAATTAAAAAAATACTTGTTTCCTTTTCTATCCGCGTATTGTTTATCATGGGGAGGAAAGTAAAGCAATAATGTAACCACCATCCTGCTAAAGATGTGGGGATGCCAGCCAAAAAGTTATAGGCGTTTTAGATGACGAGACGCTCTGTGGACGGTGAAGCGTTTGTTATTCTGAGAGTTTTATAAGATTAACATGAATTATACAAGATTCATCGTAGAGTGGGGAGTGTTTCCACCTCATGGATTGTAAGAGTGACGCTGCAAGCACGCGGCAAGGGCGGAGCGATGAAGGTTATAGAGCTGAGGCCTGAGAGGGGGCGGTGCATGTGGCGATACCAGAGAGAGAGAGAGAGAGAGAGAGAGAGAGAGAGAGAGAGAGAGAGAGAGAGAGAGAGAGAGTGTGTGTGTGTGTGTGTGTGTGTGTGTGTGTGTGTGTGTGTGTGTGTGTGTGTGTGTGTGTGTGTGTGTGTGTGCCGGTCATGAGTGCAAGTACTGGCCAGGTGAGTGTTTATTAAAGAGAAGCTCATAAAGTTGGAGGGAACGAACGCTACCAGGAGGAGGAGGAGGAGGAGGAGGAGCAGGAGGAAGAAGAGGAGGAGGAGGCAAAGGAAGAGAAGGAAGGGTGATAATGTCCATTTATATCAAGGTACTGATGATGATGAAGCAGAGTTTCTATTATTAATTGAACGCTCGTGAAGTGATTATACTTATACTCATTCTAATTCTAATACTAATACTGTTAATAATATGTCTGATGATAACAATGATAATGCTAATGATAACAATCCACCGGCAACAAACATGGCGGTATCGCAGCAGAAATGTGCCCCGGGAGTAAGGAATGTTCGCTTCAGTGGTTATTCGGAAATTTTATTAGGACATCTTTTTCCAGGACACGGGAGGGTGAGTAGAGTGGAGTGTCTGTGGATCTTGGACTACCCTGCAAGTTACGATCAGTTATTTTATGCGGTAGATAAAGATGTGGCGTCCGTATGTTTACGTAAAAAGATAAACAGTGAGAGGGAGCGGGGCAGAGAACGAAATATGTGTAAAGGAATTATTATTGTGTTGCTAGGTAGCGGTTATAAAATTTGTTTATTGTACCCTTGCATCTGTCCACCCGTACACACACTGTGCTGTTGCCACCACCACCACAACCACCATTACCACCACCACTACTACTGCTACTACTACTACTACTACTGCTACTACTACTACTACTACTACTACTACTACTACTACTACTACTACTACTACTACTACTACTACTACTACTACTACTACTACCAGTACAGCTGATGCTGCTACTCCTTCTACTATCACTATACCTATTTTATTCCTGACAAAATCCTTATAACAGCAATGGAAAGATAAAGAAGACTATTAGTAGTAACATTATTATTAATACTGTTGTTATTGTTATAATTTTATTAATACCATTATCATTATTATTATTCTTATCATTATTAAAACAATTTAGACTGATGAAGGAACGGAAAGAAATGGAAAGAAAGGAAAGAAGGAAGAAGTGGAACAAGAGAAAGCGGAGAAGGAAGGGGAGGGCAGTTCAGAGAGAGGAGGGAAGGGGAGACATGGCTGGGTGTCTGGGGAGGGGGAAGGTGGAAGGGGAGGCGGGCAGGAAGGAGGAGGGTGCAAGGGTCTAGTCTATCTTGGCGACAAGGGCGAAAGGACGTCGCGGCTCACGGGGCATAAAGCTTGGAGTGTCATCTTGGTGCGGGGCTCATACCTTGGAGATTGTCCTTTTGGCAGACTGATGGAGAGGCGAGGAGAATGAGTTCGCGAGAGAGAGAGAGAGAGAGAGAGAGAGAGAGAGAGAGAGAGAGAGAGAGAGAGAGAGAGAGAGAGAGAGAGAGAGAGAGAGAGAGAGAGAGAGAGAGAGAGAGAGAGAAAATATGAGGAGAAGGAAGAGGAGAAAAGCTGCGAAAAAGACGAAGGATAAAAATGTGGAAGATAGAAGATAGGAGGAAGTTGTTTGTTCGTGCGAGAAGAGAGTGTGAAGAGAAAAAATAAGAGGAAGAAGAGTTTTTTTTTATGAGTGTTTGTTAGAAGAGGCGGAGGGAAAAATATGTATATTGTGAAGGAAAAGTAAACATAAAACCAAGACTGATGGGAAAATGTATCTTGCAGTAGAGGGAAAATTTCACACAGACACACACACACACACACACACACACACACACACACACACACACACACACACACACACACACACACACACACACACACACACACACACACACACACACACACACAAATGCTGAATTTTCCTATGCTTGGTATCAGAAAAAAAAAGAATAAGGAAAAAAAAAACAAGAAAAGATCAAGTATATAAGTGGAGGAGAACATAAAAAGGCAGGAGAGAAAGATCAAATGAAAAAGAAAGAAGAAAAGAATAAAGGTAATGGAGTAATGAAGAAGAAAAGGAGGAGGGATGGAGCCGAGTGAGAAAATGACGAGAAGGGAATTAGAGTTGGGAGAGAAGAAAAGGTATGAAAATGAGTGTGACAAATGTGGAGGCAAGGAAAGAAAGAAAGGAGGAGAGAATGGAGGAAAGAGTGAGTCGGCCAGTTAAGTGAAGGAGACTTGGAGGAGAATGATGTGACCCTGGTTTGACAGAGAGAGAGAGAGAGAGAGAGAGAGAGAGAGAGAGAGAGAGAGAGAGAGAGAGAGAGAGAGAGAGAGAGAGAGAGAGAGAGAGAGAGAGAGAGAGAGAGAGAGAGAGAGAGATTCCTATAAGTTCATGGTTAGATTTTAAGAAGGCGTGGCTGCAATAACACAAAACCTCCTCTTACCAGACAGAATATCGTTGCCTATATTTCCAAGCATTGATAAGCGAGCGACACTTCAAATTACTTGGAAAACTTACAAAAGAATACTTGGTAATTCCTTCAATACCCGAGTGACGTGATGGAGATTTGATAGATGGAAATTAGGTGTAGGAAAAGTTGAGTCGAAAATCTCCTCCATAATGAGTTGGGCTGCTTGGCTTCCTGGTGGCGGCTGATGGGCAGGTTTTGATCACTTATTGAGGCTGAGCGGCGGCAGGGAGGAGTTGATAGCCTGCAGTGGAAGACCGAGTGCTGGTAAGATATAGGTTTACTGAGGGTCATTGTTTTCGTGTTGTGCATTTTTATTTATTTATTTATTTTTTTCTGTGTACATTATCATGGCACTCTGCGTACACTGTTCTTCCAGATCCATGTGTTAGTGTATTATGCGAGGAAGCTTTCTTTTCATCTCACATTTTCAGTTGAAAGTTAGCCCGACTACGTGAAAACCTGTAATAGTGTTGCATTTTTTCTTCTGTGTACATTATTATGCTACTCTGCGTACACTGTTCTTCCAAATCTGTGTATGATAGTTTTGCGGTAGGCCAGGTAACTTTCACTTCATCTCACATTTTCAGTTGAAACTTCACACGGCTGCCTGAGAACCTATAACAGTGTGGTGTTTTTTTTTCTTTTCTTCTTCTCTGTACATTATTATGCAACTCTTCGTACACTTTTCTTCAAAATCCATGTATTAGTTTTGCGGAAGGTGAATTAACTTCCACTCCATCTCACATTTTCAACCGAAAGTTAACATGGCTGCCTGTGAACATGTAATAATGGACCCTCTTTTTCTTAACCACTTTTCAGGGAACAGTAATTAAGTGGGAATGTTTCTGCGTTTTAGTGCCATTTGCCAGCCTCCTTCACACTTGAAAAAAATATCCTCGTTCTATAAATTTTACTCCACATCACCACCTAGACGGCGCCACAAGATCCCGGTTCCTGTGACACTGAAACTTGCCAAGCCATAAATCAAGCTGTCAGTCAGTCAGTCATTCATTCAAATCAATTCGTGGTTGAAAATAAAAAGAAGCACAGGTGCATGCAACCCATAAGATATTCTACAATGGAATAATGGAATAAACTGCCACCCTCACATGTGCAGTGTAACGCAGTGAATTCAGGCAGAAAATAACTCTTAGCCACTGACGGAACGATCCTGTTCGTCTGATATCGCTTACCAAAATAGGCATAGAGGTGGAGGCTTAGTGTGCGGATAGGTTCTGTAGGTATAGGATCGCTGGGCTCTCTCTCTCTCTCTCTCTCTCTCTCTCTCTCTCTCTCTCTCTCTCTCTCTCTCTCTCTCTCTCTCTCTCTCTCTCTCTCTCTCTCTCTCTCTCTCTCTCTCTCTCTCTCTCTCTCTCTCTCTCTCTCTCTCTCTCTCTCTCTCTCTCTCTCTCACACACACACACACACACACACACACACACACACACACACACACACACACACACACACACACACACACACACACACACACACACACACACACACACACACACACACCATAATCAAGGGTCTCGGCCGCCGCGTCATCTGGAACACTTTACGTCCTAACTTAAATTGGGGTTCCCGTAACACCGTGTCAGTAGCTGCCTCGCCGCCTGATTGCCGTCCCTCTAGGGAGCCACATGCCGCCCAATGCCACACACACACTTGCCTTGGCTCAAATGATAAGTGGTGAGCAGGATAGGGCCGAAGGGAGGGAGGGAGCTCGAGAAAGAGGAAGAGAGAGAGAGAGAGAGAGAGAGAGAGAGAGAGAGAGAGAGAGAGAGAGAGAGAGAGAGAGAGAGAGAGAGAGGAGGGGAGGGAGAGCGTTAGTCAGCTTGGTAGTACTGTTGGCTCTGCTCCGTGAATGTTCTTCTTGATGGTCAGGGGTGACTGAGTTCAGGTTCGCCCGCAGTAGTGGGAAACAAAGCAGTGCTACTCCCCGCCGCTGCATTCTTTGCCTCAACGCTTCCTGTTACACGCCACTCCACGTACTCTCTCTCCTCCACCGCCACTCCTTTCCTTTGACCTCAAACCACAGCTCACTATTTCAGAGCATTGCACCTTTTTCCATTTCTTTTACTCCAGGAGAGAGAGAGAGAGAGAGAGAGAGAGAGAGAGAGAGAGAGAGAGAGAGAGAGAGAGAGAGAGAGAGAGAGAGAGAGAGAGAGAGAGAGAGAGAGAGAGAGAGAGAGAGAGAGAGAGAGAGAAAAAAAAAATTCTATAGTTGAATGTGATGTATACTTAAAAAAAAATCATGTGTTACGACTGTCTGTTGTTAGGGTTAGGGTTTGACCAACGGACGTCATTCCACACACTCGAGTGAGAAAGTTGGAAAGAGACAGCAAGAGACAAGAATCCTCCACCAAACCAGCTACCAGCACCCGCGTGACCATCTGCCTCCATCACCACCACCGCCATCACCACTACTATCACAACAACAACAACAGCAACAACAACAAGAGCAAGAGCAACAACAACAACAACAGCAAGAGCAACAACAACAACAGGAGCAGCAGCAGCAGCAGCAGCAGCAGCAGCAGCAGCAGCAGCAGCAGCAGCGACGACAACAGCAGCACATCCTGGCAGCGGAGGCGGAGTCCCGAGTCGGCGGGTTCTCGCCACACACCCAACAGATGGTCCTCGTTAGGCAGTGTCGGCAGGACTATAAGCGGACAAAGGAGTTCTGGGGCACCGTGGACAGGACATCGTCTGGTGCAGAAAAGCGGAGGAAACAGTTGGACACGGACTTCATCTTTCCTTGCATCAGCCGGGTAATGATCAGCCATTTACCCGGTAGCTGCCTTGCCAGAGATTGCTGCCCCTTGCCAGGTCGGCGTGGGTGAACGGCCGTAGGCTAGAACTGCGGTGCGGCTGTCAGAGGGACCTCAGGGCCTCTTGTCTACATCTTGTACAACTCTGTGATTACTGGTGAAGCTGGCGATTTATTTTTATTTATTTATTTTTATTTCGGGTATTATTCTTGAACTTCATTATTCGAACTTGCTTTGTTGTCACTTTTTTTTATCAGGTAATATACATTGTACCACCACCGTGTGGAGAAGCAGACACTTCTTTGGGGCATGTTTCTATACGCGCTCTGTCGTTGGCAATTATGTTTTGCGTGTTTGTGAAGCACCTCATCCAAGGATCAATTAGGCAGCCAAGTTGCCGCGCGGGGCCGTGGACGCGCCTCCTCAGGTGGTGCTCAGGGGTCCCCAGACACTCGGGTCTTCCGCCAAGGGTCGTTAAGCGAGGAATAAAAGCTTTGATTCTCCTCAAAAGCTCCCGGCCTGCTCGTCAGGGAGGCGGGAGCAACGAGGCGGCGTTGATGGTCTTCATGATAAGCCATTCATCTCCATCCTGTGATTCCTGGAGGATGCAAATTCCATTCCTGGTGTAGAAAATTTTCTGGGCCGCTCGCTCGACTGCAGGAAGTTCGGCAAGGTTGCCAGTTCCCGCGTTGTCCTTTCTAAGTCACTGATTTCACTTGGCTGCTTGAAGGATCGCCATCGCTGCCACTGAGCCTAGAAACGTTGACGTTGCCTCCTCACACCTCACCGCACCTGCTGGGCGTTATCGCGGCCAGTCGCCGGTACTTGCTGAGGAGCTCAAATAAGATTTCCGGAAATTTCAGCAGAGTTCGTTAAGCTTCTCAAAAGTGGAGGTAAAAATATAGTATAATAATGATCTGGAGAAGAAATGTGCTCGCGTAGAAGTCAGAGTAAAGAAAACGTTAGAGGAAAGTCAGATAACCTCGCCCCTGGAATTCCAGGCTGTCCATCCTGCAGGGAACTCAATATGTTGCTGCTCCGTGGAGAAAAAAGCCTTCGCAGTAATTGCTTAGAAAACGAGTGAAAGAAGCATCGTTGAAAAATTGCGAAACCAAATCTTTTCCGGAGGAATGAAAGATCTGCATGTTTATTGCATTCCATTAGAGCGTCTTGAAAATGGTGAGGAGAAGCATTCCGCGGCCGCCACGGGGCTGGCGTGG
>NC_087153.1:8100000-8112500 GCF_035594125.1 Scylla paramamosain
CGTATTCCTGACCGTCTTGGAGATACGTCCAACATTCTTGGTCTAATCCTGCTTATGCTGTCACCCTTTCTTCTCCGTTGGGCTCCTCCGATCACAATCTCATATCTTTATCTTGTCCTGTCACTCCAATCCCTCCTCAGGATCCCCCTAAGCGAAGGTGCCTCTGGCGTTTTGCCTCTGCTAGTTGGGGGGACCTGAGGAGGTATTTTGCTGATTTTCCTTGGAATGACTACTGCTTCCGTGTCAGAGACCCGTCTTTGTGTGCTGAGCGCATAACAGAGGTGATAGTGTCTGGCATGGAGGCGTACATTCCTCACTCTTTTTCTCGTCCTAAACCTTCTAAACCTTGGTTTAACACAGCTTGTTCTCGTGCTATACATGATAGAGAGGTGGTCCACAAAAGGTACTTAAGCCTTCCATCACCAGAATCTCATGCACTTTATATTTCTGCCCGGAACCATGCCAAGTCTGTTCTCCAACTAGCCAAAAACTCCTTCATTAACAGAAAATGTCAAAACCTTTCAAGATCTAACTCCCCTCGTGATTTCTGGCATCTAGCCAAAAATATCTCTAATAACTTTGCTTCTTCTTCTTTCCCTCCTCTACTTCAACCAGGTGGCACCACTGCTATCACATCTATTTCTAAAGCTGAACTCTTTGCTCAAACCTTTGCTAAAAACGCTACCTTGGACGATTCTGGGCTTGTTCCTCCCTCTCCTCCAAACTCTGACTACTTCATGCCACCTATTAAAATTCTTCGCAATGATGTTTTCCATGCCCTCGCTGGCCTAAACTCTCGGAAGGCTTATGGACCTGATGGGGTCCCTCCTATTGTTCTCCGAAACTGTGCCTCCGTGCTTGCACCTTGCCTAGTCAAACTCTTTCAGCTCTGTCTGTCAACATCTACCTTTCCTTCTTGCTGGAAGTTTGCCTACATTCAACCTGTTCCTAAAAAGGGTGACTGCTCTAATCCCTCAAACTACCGTCCTATTGCTTTAATTTCCTGCTTATCTAAAGTTTTTTAATCTATCCTCAACAGGAAGATTCTTAAACATCTATCACTTCACAACCTTCTATCTGATCGCCAGTATGGGTTCCGTCAAGGCCGATCTTCTAGCTTTCCTTACTGAGTCTTGGTCATCCTCTTTTAGAGATTTTGGTGAAACTTTTGCTGTTGCCTTGGACATATCAAAAGCCTTTGATAGAGTCTGGCACAAAGCTTTGATTTCCAAACTACCCTCCTACGGTTTCTATCCTTCTCTCTGTAACTTCATCTCAAGTTTCCTTTCTGACCGTTCTATTGCTGCTGTGGTAGACGGTCACTGTTCTTCTCCTAAATCTATTAAAAGTGGTGTTCCTCAGGGTTCTGTCCTGTCACCCACTCTCTTCTTATTATTCATTAATGATCTTCTAAACCAAACTTCTTGTCCTATCCACTCCTACGCTGATGATACCACCCTGCACTTTTCCACGTCTTTTCATAGACGTCCAACCCTTCAGGAGGTAAACATATCACGCAGGGAAGCCACAGAACGCCTGACTTCTGATCTTTCTAAAATTTCTGATTGGGGCAGAGCAAACTTGGTATTGTTCAATGCCTCAAAAACTCAATTCCTCCATCTATCAACTCGACACAACCTTCCAGACAACTATCCCCTCTTCTTCAATGACACTCAACTGTCCCCCTCTTCTACACTGAACATCCTCGGTCTGTCCTTTACTTATAATCTGAACTGGAAACTTCACATCTCATCTCTAGCTAAAACAGCTTCTATGAAGTTAGGTGTTCTGAGACGTCTCCGCCAGTTTTTCTCACCCCCTCAGCTGCTAACTCTGTACAAGGGCCTTATCCGTCCATGTATGGAGTATGCTTCACATGTCTGGGGTGGTTCCACTCATACTGCTCTTCTAGACAGGGTGGAATCAAAAGCTTTTCGTCTTATCAACTCCTCTCCTCTAACTGACTGTCTTCAGCCTCTTTCTCACCGCCGCAATGTTGCATATCTAGCTGTCTTCTACCGCTATTTTCATGCATACTGCTCTTTTGATCTTGCTAACTGCATGCCTCCCCTCCTTCCGCGGCCTCGCTGCACAAGACTTTCTTCTTTCTCTCACCCCTATTCTGTCCACCTCTCTAACGCAAGAGTTAACCAGTATTCTCAATCATTCATCCCTTTCTCTGGTAAACTCTGGAACTCCCTGCCTGCTTCTGTATTTCCACCTTCCTATGACTTGAATTCCTTCAAGAGGGAGGTTTCAAGACACTTATCCACCAATTTTTGACCACTGCTTTGACCCTTTTATGGGACTGGCATTTTAGTGGGCATTTTTTTTATTAGATTTTTGTTGCCCTTGGCTAGTATCCTTCCTACATAAAAAAAAAAAAAAAAAAAAAAAAAAAATATATATATATATATATATATATATATATATATATATATATATATATATATATATATATATATATATATATATATATATATATATATATATATATGTGTGTGTGTGTGTGTGTGTGTGTGTGTGTGTGTGTGTGTGTGTGTGTGTGTGTGCATACACATGGAGACGCAGTGTGATGCCACGCTTGTATGCAAAGAACTGCAGTCTAGTGTCTGATCCAAAAATAGAACTTCACTGTGACTTTTACCCGAAGAGAGCGTCTATTTCTGAACTCCCGTGTGCTGCACTACTACTTTATTCTGATTCCCATAAACATTCCTTCCACCTGCCACCAAATAAATATAGCTGGGGATGAGGATCGGAGCATGTGGCCCTCTTTTTACCGAGTGTAAGGAGCATGTAAGTCTTTCAAGAGTTAAGGAAGTAGCTTTTCCTTTCTTACCATTTGCAGGTGCATGAGCACCTTGAATCACATTACGTTGTGAGGAGATGGTGTTCCGTAAGCCGGTCATCATGTGAAGTCGTGCATCACACGTGTCAAGAATTCCTCATTATTCTCTCCTGTCTGCAATTTTGGCGTGGTTTAAGTTTGAATTACAAATTCTTTTCTTATTCCTTCATTTGTGTGCTGATTTATTTCTTCATTTACTTAACTGAAAACTATCACTAATTCTTTTCATTTTATTTACCAAATATCTTCACACTCGCCGTGTTCTGAGGTGAGCATGATCTTCCGGTGCGACAGACAACCGTCCGGGCAGGAACCACGAGCTGCTACAGGAACATCTACAAGACTCATAAATGATCCCCTCTCCCTTCTACTCGATGAGCGAAGCAGAGAAAACTTTGCTTTTGACCTTAATGTATCATTTCTTTGTTCATCAAGCAGCTGAAACTTTCTGCATCAGTATCCTTTCTGCACCAATTATGTATACAAATAACCTGAGCCTGGTTATTAGTCTGTTCCATATCCTCTCTTGAAATTTTACGTTAGAAATTACATCATCTTTAAAGTTCCAGAGTACTCCAAAGTAGGAATACTCTGAAGCTGCTGCCAACTCACAACCAGATTTCTATGGGTTCCACAAAGAGGTATTTTCCTGTTAAATTTCTTGTCATCCTCTCAGAGGAGCTTCAGTGAAAATTTTGTTGATGCCTTGAGCGTAAAAATATTCAGTAGAGTTCAGCTTCGCAAGATATTCATTTCACATTGTATTCTGTACTTTTATATTCTTTTCATGGAGCTTTCTCCTTAGCGAGTCAGGTCCACGGTCCACCCAAGTTTATCAGTAGTGGTGTCCGTAAAGTTATGCTCTACCACTCGCTCTATTTCTAATATTTAACGAACACCCTCTCACTTGTACGCAGTTTCTCATCCATTCCTAAGATGACCGCAATTTTTCGTAACATTTTCTTCATCACTGACCAGCAGTCCTCACACTGAAGCGAGAGAATCACCTAGAAATATCATAAACACTGGATATTTTACAATTAAATTAACCTGTATATGGCTAAGTAAGAGATGAATTGTCTCTCAATCTTTAAATAACTTCCCAGATATTTCCCTTTTCTTTAGTAACTTAAATAACTTTCCGTCTTATCATATTCTACTCTGCCATTTAGTAAACACATCAAGTAAAAATACCTCATCACATCTCGTTTCCAGAGAGAGAGAGAGAGAGAGAGAGAGAGAGAGAGAGAGAGAGAGAGAGAGAGAGAAAGGTAATGAAGAAGATGGTGAAGAGGATGGGAGGGTGGGGGTAGCCTTGTCTTTCAGATCTCACGGACACCCTTGTTAATTACCACACACACACACACACACACACACACACACACACACACACACACACACACACACACACACACACACACACACACACACACACACACACACACACACACACACACACACACACACACACACACACACACACACACACACACACACACATCTGATATATATTTCTGTCTTCCTTTGTATTCCTTTCCCTATTGTGTACCTCATTTAATCTCATTTTTCTCCCTTTAACTTTTTTTCTCTCTCTCTCTCTCTCTCTCTCTCTCTCTCTCTCTCTCTCTCTCTCTCTCTCTCTCTCTCTCTCTCTCTCTCTCTCTCTCTCTCTCTCTCTCTCTCTCTCTCTCTCTCTCTCTCTCTCTCTCTCTCTCTCTCTCTCTCATTGTACGCCTGCCTGCCCTCTCCCCTTCTTCATTCCTGGATGTTCTGTCACACTGTATTCCCATTGTTTTCAAGTACATGTCAAGTGTTTCCTCTTCTCCCTCTCCCCTTAATCTTTCATGGCGTCTCTCCTCTCCTCTCCTCTCTCCTCTCTCCTCTCCTCTCCTCTCCTCTCCTCTCCTCTCCTCTCCTCTTCTCTTCTCTTCTCTTCTCTTCTCTGTTCTCGTCTCCCTCCCTACACCCCCTTTTCCTCCCGCCTGAAAAGCTCCTTTTCAGTCTACGGTTCACCTTTTACTCTGTATTTTTTCTTCTCGTCACTCCTGCGCGTCCCATATTTTCCAGAGAATACAGTTCTTCCCCCTTTTTTTCTCTCTCGCTCTCTCTCTCTCTCTCTCTCTCTCTCTCTCTCTCTCTCTCTCTCTCTCTCTCTCTCTCTCTCTCTCTCTCTCTCTCTCTCTCAATCCGTTCGTCCCGCTCTTGTGCTGTCCTAATTTTTTTTCTTTGTCCTCCTCCTCCTCCTCCTCCTCCTCCTCCTCCTCCTCCTCCTCCTCCTCCTCCTCCTCCTCCTCCTCCTCCTCCTCCTCCTCCTCCTCCTCCGTGCCCTCTCACCCGGTCTCCTCTCTATGGACACTCATAATTAAGAGGAGAGGCGCAGAGGAGGAGCTCATTAGGAGGGAGGCGACGAAGGCAGCGCTGCAGAGGGTCAACAAGCCGCTTGGAGCCTCGTGTGTGGCGACGATCTCGAGGGAAATGCACAGCGGCAGCGGCACAACGAAGGAAAGTCAGGTTGCAGTCTCTCTCTCTCTCTCTCTCTCTCTCTCTCTCTCTCTCTCTCTCTCTCTCTCTCTCTCTCTCTCTCTCTCTCTCGCTCTCGCTCCCTCTCGGATTAACTGCGTATGCCTTCCAGAACAGTGTTTAGAAAGTATCATCCTTGTCTTTCTTTTTTAGGGAGTTTTGTCTTCTTTTCTTTAAATTTAGTGCCGTGTGTACTTAGGCTTCCCGTGTGTGGACGGGCGATGCTGCACGTTGGTTGAGCCCCCCTCCCCCTCTCTCTCTCTCTCTCTCTCTCTCTCTCTCTCTCTCTCTCTCTCTCTCTCTCTCTCTCTCTCTCTCTCTCTCTCTCTCTCTCTCTCTCTCTCTCTCTCTCTCTCTCTCTCTCTCTCTCTCTCTCTCTCTCTCTCTCTCTCTCTCTCTCTCTCTCTCTCTCTCTCTCTCTCACACACACACACACACACACACACACACACACACACACACACACACACACACACACACACACACACACACACACACACACACACACACACACACACACACACACACACTGCACATACTCACAATTGCAAGACTTCCTCGTCGGCATACAGAAAAGTACTATTGATGTTCTTCCCTTGATACCATAATATTGTACGCGTATTTACCTGTTACAGACAAAAAAAAAAAAAAAAAAGAAAAGCAGTGTGAGATCTTTTGTTTGCCGTCGGTACATGATAAGACAACTTTCGATAGAATGAACTGCGGTGGCTAGAAAACGCTGGATTAAGCTGGGAGTCTTTATTTCTTTCACGTTTCGACGAATTTGAAAAGGTTATTAGTCGAAACGTCAGAGGAATAAGGATCTATTCCGTCCCGTGTTGTCTCATTACCACAAGGAACACAGTCAGCATTACAACAGCGTACGATAAATGTGCTATCAGTTACCTTGATTACATTTTTGCATTAGTTTCTCCACCAAGGCTAGCTGTGTCATAGTTATTGTGATTGCCTAATGAAGTAAGGATGGAGCAATGTACTCGTGTACTCGGAGGTCTGATGGCTTCTTACAATTGCAGCGTCAGCGTGTCCTCCTCTTCCTGTTGTCTAGTACTTGGGAGGAGTGAGCGCATAATTTTCCTTAGCATTTTTTTGCAGCTGTCAACCGCCGTGTGACGCAATATTTAGGATGGTTTTGGGAAGAATGTTTGATGTAAAGAAGCTTGGAGAAGGTCCGAAAAATTACCTTGGGAGTAGACACAGAGCGGCACATTCAAAGAGAGAGAGAGAGAGAGAGAGAGAGAGAGAGAGAGAGAGAGAGAGAGAGAGAGAGAGAGAGAGAGAGAGAGAGAGAGAGAGAGAGAGAGAGAGAATTGCACTTTGACATTTCTTTGTGACAGTGATGAACTTCACACGACCGTCACATACATCAACCAGGTCCTCCTGACCATTGTCTCATGGGATCGGCGATGGTAAGTGACTCCCGAGAAGATACAGGTGATGATGGTTTCTCGGAGACATCGTCTCCCTGACACTCCTAACCCCACCATCGTACTCGACGGGCGGCAGCTGCCCTTGCTGACGTCCATCTCCATACTGGGTGTGGCCACGTCAGGACCATCGCCAGAAGAGCCGGCTGGAAACTTAGTTGTGTTTGGCGTGTCTCTCATCTCCTACACTCTCAGAGAATCACCGCCTTATATGGAGCTCTCTATGTCTGCTCTCTTATAGAGTACGCCACTCTCACCTGGTCGTCTTGCCCGCCTTCATACTTGGGCATTCTTGACGGTTCAGAACAAAGCCCAACGCTTGATACGTCTGAAGGCCTCGCCAGACCAGCCGTCTCCTCCCATGTAACCCCTACAGCAGTGCCGTGACGTTGCAGGATTCTGCGTCATGTACAATACCCAAACCAGTGTGCCCTACACTTGGCTGCACTACGCCTGCCATGGGCACTACCTCTCGGCCACACTACCCGAGCTGCCATCACCAGCAACTTTCAACTCTTCATCCCTTTCACCTGGACAGAAACATTCCTCCGTTACTTCCTTCCACGTTATACACGAATGTGGAACCAGCTCGTACAGCAGACACAGCTTCGCCGGACCAACTCCTTAAATACTTACAAGTCTACTGTAAATGCATGGATTAAACAACCGTAATAATGTAATAAAATACTGTATTTAAGTATCTATCTATGATGTTACTCTGCTTATTCACATGTACTTTTCATTCGTCAAAGATAATTCCCAGTAGCCCTGCTGGAGCTCTTGAGAAAACAATATGTCTGTACCTTAAATAAAGTAAGAGAAAGAGAGAGAGAGAGAGAGAGAGAGAGAGAGAGAGAGAGAGAGAGAGAGAGAGAGAGAGAGAGAGAGAGAGAGAGAGAGAGAGAGAGAGAGAGAGAGAGAGAATAAAGCAAATGCCATGAGTTCATACTGACGTGATGACCAAATGTCTCTTGCCGCAGGGATCAGGCCAACAAATCCTGCAGACCATATGATCCCATTACCAGTAACCACAGTGCCAAATGACCTGCATCCCTGTGTGCGTGTTGTGGGGACCTGGTGAGGATAGAATACAGTTTAAGTAATCTTAGTGAGATGTGGTTGGCTTGGAGCGCGTTTTGAGGAGCTGATATTGGAAGTTTTCTCAGCCTTTTAATTGATTCGCTCAATTAAAGGCCTACTGTGTACTTGACCTGGCTACATCATCTTGTGTACAGTTCACCTGAGTAACGTATCGAAGATACGTGAAGGGTTAACTTTACTATTCATACACTCATTACGTTAATTTGTCATCACTAACCCTCCGGTAGGGGATCAGTGCAGATGAATAGCACCTCAATTTTTTTTTTTATATGTTTGCTAGTACTTCATACGAGTGCACCTGCTCTTCCTCTTATTTTCTATTTGGTTTTCCATCTGGGTTACGGCAAGCAAATACCTCAACAAAAATACAAAGCAACCCACGAAATGTTTGACTTTCTTCCCTCTCCGTGATGTATTTATTACATGTGGTGTATTGGCGACTCCTCTTTTTCCGGGAAAGATTACATCTCTGAAAAAAAAGGAGAACTACACTGTAATGGTGTTGGACTGTCTGGAGACAATGAAGTCACCGTGGTACCTCAAGGTACTACACTGTGACTCTCCGAGTCCAACTTCGTGCTGGCATCCACACTCTCTTGCAGCTACATTTCTGTGCTCCCCGAGCAATGCGTCCCATTGCCTTATCTGGAAGGAGTGGTGTTATTCATTTTATCTTTATAATTTCAGTCCCGAATTTAGATGACCTAAAGTGCATCGTCCAAGGCACAACAGTTACCTTTGCTTTTTGGTGTCCTCGGTGCTGCTTCATGAGCTAAACTTGAATAAGTGGAAGCACGCCTGAGTTTGCTGCTGTCCGCAGTTTGCTGATACAAGTTCTATCCAATATACCAGTGTGGATGACAAAGGCGAGGCCGAAAAACTGTTTTTCTCTGTCAGTGACGCCATAATTCAATTGTGAGCCTCGGTTACTCGCCAACAGACGCTTTTTACCAAATGAGTCTAATTTTACCCTCGGAACTGTGGAGCGTGACGCCTGAGGCACAACGTGGCTTCCCGCGCCACCAAGCGGTAAGGTACAGCGACACACCGAGGGGTGGGCCGCTGCTTAGCACTGAGGTGCACCTGACGAGGAGGAAAGTGATGTGAAGGCAAAGGAGTATGTAACTTTAGGGAAAATTATGCTCGTAGAAAGTAAGAAAATGTTTAGCCTTAATTTAATGAAACATTTTCTCCCTAACACAATATTTTCACTAAAGGTCAAATTTGTAAATAGCTCATGAAGGAATGTTTTTCATAATTACCATTTGTGTCAAGAAATTATGTAAACAGATGCTTGATTTACGTACGCGTGATTAGTTATTTGTTTAGTTATTTTAGGTTTATATTGAGTTTTTCTGTCATGTGATTCAGTGATATTTTTCGTTAGATTATGAAAATCTCCTCAGCAAGGTGCACTGTCCTTTGCTCAAGGTGACCCTTAACACCGGCCAACAGTCTGCCCGGGGGTTTTATGGCCCGCCCCAGGCCTGAGTTGATGCTCGCCTTCCCTCCCGTGCACGAGAACCAGGAGTCATAACCTTGTGGATAATACTGCTCCGAATATATCCCACAACAAGGACTATTATTTGTGGGAAAGGGGAGACCAGGAAAGGGAGGAGTGGGGCGGCGCGCAGGCCTGCCTCAGACAGACAAAGCCAGCGCGGGAAATTAATGGCAACACTCGTAAGCAAGAACTTCTTTTCTCTTGTTGATGATGAGCAGGTCATTTGTTAGAAACTCGCGTTTTTCTGTGCAGCTGCCTCGCCGCCAGGACTGCATGATTTTCCCTGCCACTCAAAACTAATGAACATATCCTACATGCACCTCCGTGATCTTGTCCACCTCAAAGGCACTGCTGCCTGTACTCCCCCGCCTCTGCCACGATCCTTTCCCTGTTTGCTGACGCCATATGCCCTGCTGTCGCAAATCAGTCAATCAGTCTGTTCTTCTTGTCCCTCCTGATCTGGGCTACGTCAGACAACCACAGTGTCACACTCCTGTCAGGTCGCCGTGCCTTCAAGATACGCGGATTTTAAGATGCCATATTTCATAACTAATTCCCCTTTTTTGTATATTTATCCGCCTCCGTCACTATTACTATATATTCTATATGTGAGGATGTATGAACACCACGTTAAAATTTGGCTTCTTACGTGTGTGTGTGTGTGTGTGTGTGTGTGTGTCTGTCTGTGTGTGTGTGTGTGTGTGTGTGTGTGTGTGTGTGTGTGTGTGTGTGTGTGTGTGTGTGTCACATAGTTGCATCATGAAAGTAATTTCCCTCATTCTTGGAAGAGAAAGGTTTATAATCTATGTTTTCTTCCAGTTTCAGGTTATTTATGAAAATTTTGAAGTCTTACAAAAGTTATATGACATAACTTGGAAGCGCCCGAGGCAGATAAAGATGTTGGGAGCCAGGAAAAGAGACAGGAAGGCACCAGCGTGCACGGAAGGGCAAGGTGAAAGGCAGGATCTTCCAGATAACATAAATGTGTTGTGATGTACATAAAACTGGTGACAAACGAACCACAATAACAACAGAATGAGAGGCGTGTTATCCCAGCCCCGTAGCCTTCCCTGAATCACAACACGTACACAAACATCCCCATGATCTGCCTTGACAAGCAGGGTCCAAGTGCACGCCCCACAAACCGTCGACAAGCTGAATCAAGAAAGAAAGAGCCTCGATGCCTCGGGGACTGGAAACTTACAGTAAGACGTGCCGGGGCAAGAAGACACTCGCTATTTTTTAAGATGCGCGCAAACCAGGCTTAGGCTTTAATTACTGGCAGGTAGCCGAGACGGAGGCGTCGGGCCGCTGACGAGGCGGGAAACCGTGGCATTATGCTCTTAATCACCGTCTCTGGAGTCACTGATGAGAGAAATGTGCTGCATCAGCCACGTCTGGACGGGGGTCGGTGGCCCCCAGCTACATGCAGAATGTCGAGGGCTGAAGGAGGACGCCTTGACTTTATATTGGAATTCATTGGAGTATCACCCCTTCCTCCCTCAGCCTTAAGAAAATTATAGTAAAAAGGAGATTGTGCCGGTGGGAGGGTCTGCCCTGCCGGCGAGCAGTGTACTGTAGCAACTTTGATATTTCCTTGACATTCCAGCTTACACGCCTGCCACACGTCATGGTAAACCTTTACGTCAGTCAGAGTTCCAGGAATGAACAGCCGTCAGTAGCCTCGACTTTTTAAGCTGCTCCCCCTTCGCCAAAGACTCGTGTTACTGTCCGTCTAATTCACTTTGACCTCGACACTTGTCCAAACAACATCTGGCGCGCCGACAAGGCAGGTTTATTGTTTATTTCATATTACATGTCGTTGTAAATGTAGAAAACTTATTTTTTATGTAGTTTTATTCAGGTATGTATACATTATTTTCTATTCTTCAAGACAATCTTTGTTTATGAAATCGGCAGTCTCATATTTTCTGCTGTCTTTTTTTACGCTATCTAGTCCAGATTGTCTTTCTTCCTTCTTTTTTCCTCCTTGTCGCCTTCTTTGTGCGCCCCATTTTCCTTCTTGTACTTGTCCCCCTCTTCATCTTCCTTTTCCTACAGATGCTATAGCAGGAAATTGCGGTAAGAAGCGCTTTATATCAATACTTCGTGAAGGCAAATACTGTCTCGTTGTATTCGCTGCCGTTGGTGGGAGCGCGGCGATGCTGTCTTTAAATAAGCTCCTTAGTATCTGACGTGACTCAAAGCGGTGGAGCTCCCTGAAAGTAGACGGCTCAAGGTCTCTTCCCAAACCACCACACGTGTCTGGCGCAGCGTTGTTCGATATAGAGACGTCCCTTTCCATCGCTTTTCTCGTCCCTTGACTGTTCGGCATGTATTTATTTTATGCTCCACCCTTAGGGTACTTCCACGTGCGAGTACATTCTCTGAGTGCAGGAGGGACGCTCTCTCAATGAAAGAATAAGAGTGTTACTTTATTTTGCGGAGGTTGTAACTGTTTTATTACATCTGATTTCATTGATTTCTATTACTATTGTCTTTTAATCATTTGTAGAGAATCTTGAAACTATACTTATATATATAAATATATATATATATATATATATATATATATATATATATATATATATATATATATATATATATATATATATATATATATATATATATATATATATATATATATATATATATATATATATATATATATATATATATATATATATATATATATATATATATATATATATATATATATATATATATATATATATTTTACTTTTTAGTTGCTAGTATTCTGGTTATTGCATCGCCTTAAAACCCTAATTAGTTAATCCTCCTCCTCCTCCTCCTCCTCCTCCTCCTCCTCCTCCTCCTCCTCCTCCTCCTCCTCCTCCTCCTCCTCCTCCTCCTCCTCCTTCTCCTTCTCCTCCTCCTTCTCCTCCTCCTCCTCCTTGATCCCCTCATTTTCTCCTTTTCTTCCTTCCTGCAGATTAGAAAGTTTTTACCAATACGAGCAAGATTTCCCCTCGGCCTTAGAGAATCGAGTAAAATGGTCTTATTACCGCTGATGAACGCCCGCCTCTCTGAACACGCGTCTTCTGGCTGGCCTGCG
>NC_087153.1:8115000-8117500 GCF_035594125.1 Scylla paramamosain
TCTCCGGCCTGAATCTACGAGTCAGTCTCTGCCTCCAAGCCCCACCTCGCCTCTCTCCTCCACGCCTCCCGTTCCATACCCCCACTACTTCCAGCACTGCTGGAAGCACCTCTGACAGGCAATTTTAGGATCACCAGAAGCTGATCAGTTGCATTTTCCTGAAAGGCTTCCACATCACGGAATGATTTTTCTTTTACTGTTTTTCTGAGAAAGAGAGAGAGAGAGAGAGAGAGAGAGAGAGAGAGAGAGAGAGAGAGAGAGAGAGAGAGAGAGAGAATGTTGTGGGCAATTGTGTTGATTTCGTACCATCGCGTCAGTGTTCCCTTGATGGCAACACACGGCGGAGTAACAATGTTCCCTTTGATTTCCGTCACACCACATTACTGATCCGCCTGACTACTGCTTACCCTCGCTTCTGATTGGCTGTCATTGCTGGTGCAGTACGCTGATCATTCACGAATTAGAGCTCTCCACAGCCTGCTCTGCGGAGTGGACACCTGCTGGACACTCTAATTGTCCTGGAGGGGTGTTGCCTGCTTGGAGTCTGTGCGTGGGCACACCACAGGGAAAGTCAACAGTTGTTTGTTTTCTTAAATTTCACTGTTCATATTCCTTTTGAAAATCGCGCAGAAAAAAGAAAAAAAATGTAATAAATTTTCACTCGAATGTTAAGCTGCTTCGATCAAAACAGTCCTGCTACACGAGCAGCAAATTGCGTCAATTTTAGAATTCCATGATGGTCTTGATTGTCTTATTATTTTTTCGTAGCCGTTGGTAACAGTCGCGTGACAGACTGCTGCCACACAGAGAAGTTGTAAGATTGTCGCGTCACGAGTGGACTGTATTTTTTTGCGCAGATGATAGGGGTGTGGTTATATTAGTAGTGAATGAAGCTGTGCAGTGACACCACAGATGTTTGGTTATTCAACTCTTGTTCCTCATGTGGCGTGTAGCTCTCGTCTCACACTCTTATGCTTCGTAATACGGGTTATATAATATAGCACATGTCTTTTCATGTCGACTCGAGGTATTTCATCTGTCGATATAGTCCTTCACGGGCTTTACGTCTTCTTTTCGGTTCACCTTTGTCACAGCAGACCGCTTCTTTTCAAAGAAACTTTTATCCCCGCATGGCTCAGATACATGCCGTAATAACAACGTTGAATTGAGAATGGAGGTTTCCGAGGAAGAGTTGCTCGAGGATGAGGCACGGTGACCCAGAGACAAGCCTGCTGAGGCGTGACACAAGTGTTTAGTTACCTATTAGAAGAAAATCCCTTAATCTGAATGGCAGCGGGAAATGAGAGTTATCTGTGTTGACGAAAATTTTAAAGTATGAAGGTCCCCTCCAGAACACAGATACTAATGTATGAGTAATAAATACATAATATATATGCTTTTAAAGATTCATACGCTTTAAGCCTTGTGAAATCATTATATTTTCAAGCAGATACTCAAGGCTGTTCGTAGATACCGTATTGACATTGAAGGTTTGACATAAGACTTCTTCACTGCTGCTTTGAGAAGCTCTTGGTAAACTGAATGACTGATACGAAGACAATAATGATAAATAAGATACTAGTAAGTAAAGGTTTTCTCAAAACATGAGAAAGTGAGGGCATAAGAAACTTATAGAAATTATTTTAAATGAAATGTGAAATCGTAGCCATTTTTTACCTATTTTTAAAGTCACCAAAATTACGCTTTTATATTTCTGGTATTGTTTCTATAATTATGGAAAAATGTTGCTCTGTAAGGTCAAATCTTATAAGAAAGGCATCTTACCTTGATGATTAATGGGTGAAATCTGAAACAATGGGCCACGTGCAGAGCCTTGCATTGCTAAACAACTGATCTTGTGTGTGTGTGTGTGTGTGTGTGTGTGTGTGTGTGTGTGTGTGTGTGTGTGTGTGTGTGTGTGTGTATATATATATATATATATATATATATATATATATATATATATATATATATATATATATATATATATATATATATATATATATATATGGTTATGGGCTGTTTATCCTGATTGGTATTATTTCATGTGAATGATGTAATAGCAATAGCTCTAGAAAGTAGGCACTTCTGATATACATTATTGCCATGAGTAATGCTTACAGGTAGTCTAGGAAGCAGCAAATGTAATGATTTAAGTTTCTGAAATTTTTTACAACCCACTTTAAGAATTAAGATTTTCAGATTCAGACAGTTTGAATCACACGGCTTCGGGTTGAGAGACTTTTATTGTATTTGTGACGCAGGTCAGGTAACTTCCATCATGTAAGAATACAGCAGACTGGCAGGGAACAACAGCCTCCTATACGAGTGTGTGAGGGGCGTGGCGTGTGGGTGGGTGGGTGCATCACCCAAGTAGTAACAATCGCTCTTCTTGGTATTTCACCTTCCTTATCAATGAATATAACCGCCATTTCACTCTTCGCTCATCGCATCACTACGTACAAAAATGCTGCTACCGACCTCGAACCGCGTCCTCAGA
>NC_087153.1:8122500-8135000 GCF_035594125.1 Scylla paramamosain
AAAATTACGAGCTTATTAATAAGTAAAGATTAGGCTGCAATAAAAAAATAAAATAAAAAATAAAAAATGTCTACTGAGGTGCCGGTCCCCGAACAGAGTCGAAATCGGTTGTCATAAATTATAAGTGTCTTGAAACCTCTCTCTTGAAGGAGTTCAAGTCATACGAAGGTGGAAATACAGAAACAGGCAGGGAGTTCCAGAGTTTACCAGAGAAAGGGATGAGTGATTAAGTATACTGGTTAACTCGTGCATCAGAGAGATGGACAGAATAGGGGCGAGAGAAAGAAGAAAGTTTTGTGCAGCGAGGTCGCGGGAGGAGGGGAGGCATGCAGTTAGCAAGATCAGAAGAGCAGTTGGCATGAAAATAGCGGAAGAAGATAGCAAGAGATGCAACTAACTGAAGACAGTCAGTCAGAGGAGAGGAGGACAAAAAAGCTTTGATTCCATCCTGTCTCAAAGAGTGGTACGAGTGAAACCCCCCCACCATACATGTGGAGGATACTCCATACATGGACGGATAAGGCCCCTGTACAAAGTTAGCAGCTGGGGGAATGAGAAAAACTGGTGGAGACGACTCAGAATGCTTAACTGCATCGAAGCTGTTTTAGGTAGAGATGAGATGTGAAGCTTCCAGTTTAGATTATAAATAAAGGACAGATTGATTATGTTCATTGTAGAAGAGGACGGTTGAGGATCATTGAAGAGGAGGGGATAGTTATATGGAAGGTTGTGTCGAGTTGATAGATGGAGGAATTGAGCTTTTGAGGCATTGAACAATAGTCAGAAATTTTAGAGAGATCAGAAGTCAGGCGTTCCGTGGCTTCCCTGCGTGAACTGTTTACTTTCTGAAGGGTTGAACGTCTACGAAAAGTCGTAGAAAATGCAGGGTGGTATCATCAGCGTAGGAATGGATAGGACAAGAAGTTTGGTTTATAATATCATTGATGAATAATAGGAAAATGGTTGGTGACAGGACAGAACCTTGAGGAACACCACTGTTAATAGATCCATGAGAAGAATAGTGACCGTCTACTACACCAGCAATAGAACGGTCAAAAAGGAAACTTGAGATGAAATTACAGAGAGAAGGATAGAAGCCGTAGGAGGGTAGTTTGAAAATCAAAGCTTTGTTCCAGACTCTATCAAAAGCTGTTGATATGTCTAAGGCAACAGCAAAAGTTTCACCAAAATCTCTAAAAGAGGATGACGAAGACTCCGTAAGGAAAGCCAGATCACCAGTAGAGCGGCCTTGACGGAACCCTTACTGGCGATCACATAGAAGGTTGTGAAGTGATGGATGTTTAAGAATCTTCCTGTTGAGGATAGATTCAAAAACTTTAGATAGGCAGGAAATTAAAGCAATAGGACGGTAGTTTGAGGGATTAGAACGGTCACCCTTTTTAGGAACAGTCTGAATGTAGGCAAACTTCCAGCAAGAAAGAAAGGTAGATGATGACAGACAGAGCTGAAAGAGTTTGACTAGGCAAGGTGCAAACACGGAGGCACAGTTTCGGAGAACAATAGGAGGGACGTCATCAGGTCCATAAGCCTTCCGAGGGTTTAGGCCAGCGAGGGCATGGAAAACATCATTGCGAAGAATATTAATAGGTATCATGAAGTAGTCTGAGGGTGAAGGAGAGAGAGGAACAATCCCTGAATCGTCCAAGGTAGAGTTTTTAGCAAAGGTATGAGCGAAGAGTTCAGCTTTAGAGATAGATGTGATAGCAGTGGTGCCATCTGGTTAAAATAAAGGAGGGAAAGAAGAAGATGCAAAGTTATTGGAGATATTTTTGGCTAGATGCCAGAAGTCACGAGGGAAGTTAGATCTTGAAAGATTTTGACAATTTCTATTAATGAAGGAATTTTGGCTAGTTGATCAACAGACTCTGTATGATTCCGGGCGGAAATATAAAGCGCATGAGATTCAGGTGATGGAAGGCTCAAATATCTTTTGTGGGCCACTTTTCTATCATGTATAGCACGAGAACAGGCTGTGTTAAACCAAGGTTTGGAAGGTTTAGGTCGAGAGAAAAGAGTGAAGAATGTACGCCTCCATGGCAGACACTATTGCCTCAGTTATGCTCTCAGCACACAAAGACGGGTCTCTGTCACGGAAGCAGTAGTCATTCCAAGGAAAGTCAGCATAATACCTCCACAGGTCCCCCCAATTTGCAGAGGCAAAACGCCAGGGGCATCTCCGCTTTGGGATATCCTGAGGAAGGACTCGAGCGATAGGACAAGATATAGATATGAGATTATGATAGGAGGAGCCCACCAGCGTTGACAGCGTAATCACAAAGATTAGAGGTGAGGAAAAGGTCAACTATAATGAGTGAATTTAAGGAATTTTATTTAGATCATTTTAATGGTGCTAGAAGAGATGAGGATGACTGTGGTTTGGGAGTTTCACAAGCATCTTTTTTTTTCTCTTTTTTTTTTTCATTGCAGAAGTGAATGAATAGAGAAGGCCAAAAGTAGTCAACTAGGCTTTTTCGTATGTTGTTTGTAACTGATCGTATATATATATTTAATGGTCAAATGATGATTTCTTTTTTTTTTTCATTAGGCAACCATTGCATTTTTCGACAACACACTGAACCTGGAGTGGCGGTCGGGAACCATTAAGTTTTCAGACGATTTTCGAGAATAACATGGAAAATTTTGGAAGCCATTGCTACGGGTGCTGTGGAAGGAAGGAGAGATGGTGTAGGTAGATACGAGGAGAGAGGCCGTGTAGAGATTGCTATGACGTAGATACGGCTCCTTACATCGCTAAGCTAAGGCCTGCTTGGGTGAGCGAGGTTGCAAGAGGGTGAAAGGCAAGGCTAGCTGTGGTCTTTCTCACCCCGCCACACCAGAAGCCGAGACCTTCCCCGCCTCCTCCCCCTGCCGTGCTCGCCGCGGTGAAGATAAAACTCCTCCGCGATGCCCGTCGAGGTTTTGGCTGAGTATTCCTTTCTCTGCCGCCTTTCGCTTCAAAGGGGGAGGAAGACAAAAAGCAGCACCAATGTCAACAGCAGCCTTCACGGTCACTCCAGGCAAAGGCACCATGTTCCCCTGGCCTCCGCCCCCGCCTTCTCCACCGCCCTGAGCCCCTCGCCCACACGCCTCGCGCCAGATACGAGGGGAAAACATCCTATTCACCATTTGTCTTAAACTTTGGTACATTTTTATACCTGTTATCTATCATTCTACTGTGTGTGTGTGTGTGTGTGTGTGTGTGTGTGTGTGTGTGTGTGTGTGTGTTGGATTGCGCGCGTGCGTATGTGCGTGCTTGTGACAGTATGTGGTGCACCCAGACGTAACGTTCACTCCAATAACAAGCGGCTGGGCGGGTCGCCTCAGGAGCCACCCGGAGAGGACTTTCAGAAAGCCAGGGAAAAATGGTTTGTTCACTCTCCGTCGGGCGGCGCGGCGAGGGTCGTTTATTGCCCTGGCGGGGGAGCGGTGGGTCGAGGATTGCAGGGAAGGAGAACGAGGATGGGAAGGTGCCGCGCCACTTGTGGAGAGCGGCGGCGGGCTGGACTGACAAAGCGGGGGCTGTGCTGGCTGAGGAGCGTGTCAGGCGGGTTGGAGAAGTCGAAGGCTGTGAGGCAGAGTAAGTACACGCTGCGATGGATGACGGCAAGATGAGGAAGACAGGGAGGTGCCTGGAATCTATGAAGGAGCCACAGCCACTCTGATGCCGCTGTCTTCTGGAAAGTGAATGGCAATAACGATTTTTTTTCATTGTGTGTGTGTGTGTGTGTGTGTGTGTGTGCGTGTGCGTGTGTGTGTGTGTGTGTGTATGTGTGTGTGTGTGTGTGTGTGTGTGTGTGTGTGTGTGTGTGTGTGTGTGTGTGTGTGTGTGTGTGTTGTAAAACCAATACCCAGCACTTGCACATGTAATTTTGTGGTATGAGTGGATCAAAGTATTGCTGAAAACTTGTTTGTAGTGAATCCTGGACATGAAGCAGCCATAACACGCCTCCGCCCGCCGCACTCACGCCTCCACGCGGCTGAGTCTCCGCCATTGAGACCTCAGCGGGGCGGCTTAATGCTGAGGGCTGGTCATGTCTTTTTACGATCCCGGTTAGGATTTTGTTTGGAGATTCCCTTCACTGCGGTACAGACCACGCTCCCTTCCCTGATACTCGCTTGCGTCTAGTGTCCTCTTGAATATTACTTGAAATGTTATAAACTCTTAAAGGAAATAATGCTGTGAAAAAAAAGCAACTAATCTAACTTAATGAACTTAAACAATTTTATCGAGTACAAGAAAAGCTTCCTCTGCTCTCACCTGCTCGTCGTTTGCAGGTAAAGAAGTGGGTGGGAACGCACCGCCGCCCCATCAGCGCCACATTCTCGCCGTGGAGTTTCGTAATTATAAGTATAAGAGAAGGCGGGGGCGGCACAGGCGGTCTTCACATCGATCTCTCGCCTCCGCGGCTCTTAATCTGAGAATCTCTTGCCATTCTGCGCCGCCCTCGGCCAGGCAGACCCATGGGAGCGCTTCCTCTGATTGGCCAGCGTTGTTCCTAGACGATAGAGAGAGAGAGAGAGAGAGAGAGAGAGAGAGAGAGAGAGAGAGAGAGAGAGAGAGAGAGAGGGAAGACCAAAAACTTTTTCTAGCCTGGATGGCGGAGATCATGAAGATTATTGAATTAATCTCTTCCATTACCTCAACCACCAATCTTATTTTTTCTCGCCGCTACTCGCCTCCTCGACGCCATGTCTCGATCCCTTGATTCATTCCGTTATATTCCTCGAATCTCATCCTTCATCTCCTCTCGCTTTTTTGTTCCCTTTCTACGCTTTCCTTCCCACGCTGTTCTTCCCTTCTTTTGGGCTCTCCTTTCCCTTCCTTTTCTCGAGGCTCTTTCCCTTCAGAGCTCCGTTTTAATGGTCGCCTTTTGATGTCGTGTTACCGAAGAGTGTTGGAATGAGAGGCTCCGCTCAGTCCCATTTAGCGAGTCTGCCGCTGTGAAGTCCACGGACCAGCGAAAGAGAAGAGACTCTTCAAATTAAGTAATCAAGTTTGAGTGGAGTAATTGTATTATTTTGGCACTTTGATATATATCTCGTGATGTAAGTTGTTATTTAAATGTGCCTCAACATTCGTACTTGTGACTTGGAAAAAATGTTTCTTAAAGGAGTAACGCCAACCAACGTGCGGACGCTATTGTTGAATGGTACCGACTACCGAGGCTGTGGGACCCGCAGAGGCCATGTTGTCCAATCTGCACAATCTGAACACTTTCTTTTTTCTGTACTGTATAAATCAGTGACTTTCATGTTGGTCAAGAGACGGATCAAATTTCAAATATAAACCATCAATAATAATTGATAATAATAATAAATAATAAACCTTGTTCCCCCTTCACTTGTATATCTTATTATAGCAAAGTTTCTTAACATTGTAACCTCCAATGCTTTGCTGAGACTGAATAAAAAAGAAACACCGTCTCTCCAGCGATAAATGAACAAATTCGTTGCCGTGTTATGATGTATGGAACTAAACCTTAGTCATATGTGGTCCTGAATGTCTAACATGTCCTCAGCGTACGTAAAAACTTCACGGTAACAGTAGTTTGTGGCAGCTGTTCTTTTACGGTAACAGTATTGCACATCATTATGAGTTTTTGTGCGATTGAAAAGGACTGAATTGCTGGTGTGTGTGTGTGTGTGTGTGTGTCTATATATATATATATATATATATATATATATATATATATATATATATATATATATATATATATATATATATATATATATATATATATATATGGAGATGGAGAGAGAGAGAGAGAGAGAGAGGAGAGAGAGAGAGAGAGAGAGAGAGAGAGAGAGAGAGAGAGAGAGAGAGAGAGAGAGAGAGATCATCTTGTCAGGACCACAGAGCCAGGAGGAGCCGGCGGTCAAGATGCGTAGAATTATATTGATATCTGAGCTTCTGACGTTTTGAGGTCGCCGAGTCCCGTTGCAATATTCTACAAAGGAGACTAACACTAATGAGGGAGCTCCCGCCACGCTGACAGGTGAAGCGCGTCTAGCTGCCCGAGGCCAACGCATGAGAAAAACTCTGTCTAATAGTGGTTATGGATCATATTTATAACATGGTTTCTGACAGGCACACGATTACAATACCCTCCTAATACATAAAAAGAGAAAAAATCTAAATACGGAAACCGTGTTTTAAAGAAAAGACTGGAATTATTAATTCAGCAAGTAGAACTTATTTTTCATAAGCAGAAAAATAATTGGCCTTTCAACTACTGCGAGATTTTATCACACAGCCGGCGTGAAGTAGCGAGTGTTGGCAGGAGTGAGGTCACAATGGATATGGTGGTGAGAAAAGAATGTCATTGGTCAAGCAAGAGATTTATTGTGCTGTGATTTAACTCCCAGGCCGCCTAGAAGTGCGCGCCCACTGGATAGGATCCCTGGGACGCCTGTTATTTATTGCTCCCTGCTTATCTCCAACTCCGCCAAATGGAAGAAATCTTTTGACAACGATTAAACTTGACTTTTGCTTCATAGTAAAACATGTAATGCAGGATGGTGAAAACTTTTTCTCTATGTAGAAAAACTGCGAATAATAATCTAAATTCATGAAGTCATAACATATTATAGGTCATGAAGGTAACATCTTTATCACGAGCATTGCAGTAACGTGCCAGAAATGGATTCCAAATAGAAATTAAAGCGTGACAAGAATGTGTAATGCCCTTATGATTGTTTATTCCCTTCACTGCCAATGACATTATAACACTTGTTGCTATATTTTAGTAATCCTCGACGATTTTACTAAGAATTAATATGCTTGAAATACTGGATCACTGTCTGTTGTCAGCGATGTCTCTGAAATTATGTTCTAAATTTGCACTATACTGTATTTTAAACTTGAGGGAAAACCGTAGCAGTCTGAGGTTTGATATGTGTCGATACTCTTGGAGTGAAGACAAGAACTACGGACACGTGTGGGGACGTTAAAATTTATCCTTGCTTAATGAGATCGTAGAAAGTGGACATACCCTTAGAATTTTTTTTTTTATTTTTTTTTTTTTTATGTAGGAAGGATACTGGCCAAGGGCAACAAAAATCTAATAAAAAAAATGCCCACTGAAATGCCAGTCCCATAAGAGGGTCAAAGCAGTGGTCAAAAATTGGTGGATAAGTGTCTTGAAACCTCCCTCTTGAAGGAATTCAAGTCGTAGGAAGGTGGAAATACAGAAGCAGGCAGGGAGTTCCAGAGTTTACCAGAGAAAGGGATGAATGACTGAGAATACTGGTTAACTCTTGCGTTAGAGAGGTGGACAGAATAGGGGTGAGAGAAAGAAGAAAGTCTTGTGCAGCGAGGCCGCAGAAGGAGGGGAGGCATGCAGTTAGCAAGATCAGAAGAGCAGTTAGCATGAAAATAGCGGTAGAAGACAGCTAGATATGCAACATTGCGGCGGTGAGAGAGAGGCTGAAGACAGTCAGTTAGAGGAGAGGAGTTGATGAGACGAAAAGCTTTTGATTCCACCTGTCTAGAAGAGCAGTATGAGTGGAACCCAAGACGACGATTTGATGATATCTGTTGAATATAATGAGGTTAAAAGACACAATAAATTTATAAGTAGTAAATGTAGGAAGTGAAGTAGTTATGGTGGTCCGGATGTGCTTAGGGTACTGAGGTGAAGTGAAACGCTTTGAGTGGTAGAATAGTTTGCATATGTAGGTGCGTAGAGGGAAACCTGTTGGAAAGGTACAAGAGAGACTAGCAGGGTGACATGTATAAACTATTAATGGCCTGATGGATAAAGGAAAGGCATGCACAGAGTTGTATACGAAGGAATTCCGCCTCTGGTACATGGAGGATGGAACCGTGAGTGACAGGAACATGGAATCTGGAAGGTGAGGGCGATGGGAAGGAACATACTAATATACCTCAGGCTATGGAGAACGTTGGAAGGCTGAGAAAGGTGAGGCTTGAGGAGTGTGCGGGTTGTGTGTGTGTGTGTGTGTGTGTGTGTGTGTGTGTGTGTGTGTGTGTGTGTGTGTATGGTGTTCGGGCGTCAGGACACGGAATGCACGTGTGGTGATTGACGGAAGGGATGATGGGTGGAAAAATGAACGAAGAAAGCTTAGAAGAGGCAAAAATATCTGATAAAGCGACTACGTTAGAAGATAATGATGGAAACAAGGTATCAGAGGAACTGCTTGATGGAAGGAGGTAATCATGTATGTGGTATGTCTTGTGGCGACACTGCTTTGAAGCGTCATGCCATTTTTTTTTTTCTTTTTTATGAAGTCACTACCTAAACTCATGGTAAGATATCGACAACCACGCCTTCAGTGGTGTGGGTATGGTTGTTTGGCTCATTGCTTTACATCACCTTCCTCCTCAGGGCAGTATCTTTAATCTCCAGTCTACCAACAAGACGCTCACTCCAGAACACAAAGATGGATTTAAGATTCAGATAAGTATTTGCTTACTTGTACTTTCATATTGATGTCTATAAAATGGTACATAATAGGCTGAAAGTAGCATTTTCACTAAGTTCCAGTGAGCAGCTCGCCATTGTTGGAGAACTAAGAAGCTCATTATTTTCATAATCTCCTAAAAATTTCTCCTCGTCCGTCCTCTCAGCTCACTCGGCGGTGCTCAGCGTCCCAGCTGGCACAATGAGGGTCACTTCCTGCCCATTAGCCCCTTTGTGGAGCAGCGGCGGGACAGCAGGAGGAGCGGAGGCCGCCACCACCTCCGGGCCGTCCCCGCCGTGCCCCGCGTCAGGTTTTGGAAGCGTGCGGCGCCACTCGAGCCGCTGAGGACCTGAGTTGACTAATGGGTTATAAGGGTCCTCCCGCATCTAAACTGAGTGCCGCCTCTCACCCTGCTGCCCCTCTTTGTGTTCACCCTCGTCGCCCCTCGCCGCCAGGCCGCACCCTGGCCACCCTGCACCCAGCCGTGCCCTTCATGCCACCAAAGCTGTAACGCTGTGCTGGACATTCCCTAAGCCTTGGACAGTGCTGCTTCACTCTCCTCTTGGACTAGGTGGCTTTTCATCCCCTTCCCAAATACACACACACACACACACACACACACACACACACACACACACACACACACACACACACACACACACACACACACACACACACACACTGTTGCGTCTCGCCACCAGGCCACCGTGGAGTGTTGCATCAGCCTTACATTCTCATAACACTGCTATAGTTTCTATGTACACAGGATGCCCAAAGCAAGTTTTTATAGAGTTCTTACATAACATATCAGAAAGACAAAAAATTAGCAAACATTGCAGGCAACATTCTTGAGGGCACCTGCATGTTCAAAATTGTCTAGAGAACAATATTCGCATTGTCTATAACTCAGTATTGAATTATCATTATTGGTTCTTCTTTCTCAGAGGTTCGCTGTAGAGTGCTCGTCTCGTGACTGAAAGGTTACAAAGTTTGATCGTGGCTCACAGCATTTTACTGATTAGAAGGGCACCGCTCTCTTTCATCACTAGCCAGTGCCATATTCTTGCTATCCAAAGAAAAAATCCTTCGCGGACGAGTAGTAGTGAAGTGAAGTGATGACATCGTCAAGATCTCATCTCTGTCACTCACCCATCTGGGGATTGTACTTACTGCATCTATTCCTTCTTTCCTTTTAGATGGCAAAGATATTTCAGGTTACTCCTATTGAGCCCTCTCTCTCTCTCTCTCTCTCTCTCTCTCTCTCTCTCTCTCTCTCTCTCTCTCTCTCTCTCTCTCTCTCTCTCTCTCTCTCTCTCTCTCTCTCTCTCTCTCTCTCTCTCTCTCTCTCTCTCTCTCTCTCTCTCTCTCTCTCTCTCTCTCTCTCTCTCTCTCTCTCTCAGTATATATTGTTATGCAGTGTACCCAGACAGTCAAGTACTTCGAGTGCATTACTATTTTCTGCGTGGCATTTTGATATTCCCACAGACCTAAAGAATTATTAAGTGGTTTGCAGTGTTTCGTGTTGCAAAGTGTTTTTATTATCTAGTGAGCGTCCAGCCCACGTTTGAAATCCATTTTATTATATTTGTAGTCAACCGAACTCCTTTCTTTTCTTTTGCTTTTATCATCACTAATATTAGCAAAGTATACCTGTAACTTTTCATTTAGGTATGCTTTATATTTAGCTTCGAACATTCTGCAGAGTTCTGTGGTGCATGTGAAGTCTCTTTATTTACCCAAAAAGTTCATTAATCTTTCCCCAACGCCTCCCTGAATTTCGCTGAATTGGTCGTGGTTTAAACAGTTTCGAGGGACATGTATAATTTCCATGGCGTTGCGGACGGGATACTTACTTAACCACCACCACTCTTCAGGTTTTTACAGAATCATTGTGCTTAAAATTGAACGCTGACATTTATACTTTATTCCTTGATTTTTACGTGAACACTTACCACCAAAAGGTTACTGACACACCAGACTGTGAACTGCTGGCGACGTGAGCCATGAAATTTTCTGCACTTACTATTGGAGACTGACAATTGACCTTACTGCGTACACTTCTCTTTTTCCTGCCATTCTCTTCTTGTCTTCGCCCTTCTTTACTTCCTTCTCCTCTTCTCTTCCGCCTTCATATTTTTATTGTTCAAATTAAACCTTCCTCTTGTCTTTTCCCTCTTCCACATCTTCTTTTCTCCTCCTCTTATTTATATGGAGAAAAGAGTCGGTGATATTAAGTTGTGTGCGTGTGTGAGATGCTTTCTCTCCTTGTTGACGGCGGATTTAACAAATACAAGAGATTATAAAAGGATAGAAATTTTAAAATGAACCTTGCTTGCTATCATAGGTAAACTTTGTTTGCCATTATAGATAAACTTTGCGTGTCAGGATAGATGAATCTTCGGTGCCATTGTAGACAAACTTCTTGTGCCATCATAGTTAAACTTCGCGTGCCACCGTAAATGAAGCCTGCGTGCCACCTTGGACCAAATGACGGACAGACGGCAGTAAGAAAAATCCACATGAAAATCACATTTTTTAACTACATTTATGCACGTTGGAAACCACGCTGGTTTGTTGGGAGCGTCAGCCCGTGCTTTTATCATCCGCCAGCACAAACTATTACCTACGGTCTCTGCACGCCATGAGGGTCCACAGAGGACGTCCGTAAAAAGTATTGACTCGTAACGTAAGATTTCAAATAGCACGCCGACCTATGGAGGTGGTGCAGTATATACGTAGTGGAGACACCGTTGCTGGTGAGGTCAAATTCGAAGCGTCAATGATTTT
This sequence comes from Scylla paramamosain, assembly GCF_035594125.1. Classification (NCBI taxonomy): domain Eukaryota; kingdom Metazoa; phylum Arthropoda; class Malacostraca; order Decapoda; family Portunidae; genus Scylla; species Scylla paramamosain. The sequence goes on from NC_087153.1 coordinate 8,133,733, forward strand.
TTAGTACCAGTTAGAACATATAAGAAACGGACACTTGAAGAGAGGAAGGGCATATTAAAAACTATAAGTATCGTTTGCAATTTGGCAAAAAAAAAAAAAAAATGTGAAGTAAAAAGAAACAAAGAAAGAAAATAAGAAAACCTATTTCAGTATTTCAGGTGTCATGAAAGACTCAAAAACTAAGTGACATAGAAGTATAAAAGAACTTAAAAGGCTGTCCTTCCTGTATCTCGTGAGTGGGATATTGCTTTGGGTTGCAATATGAGCTATCTTAGGACAAAGTGATAAGATAACAAGTCTGTATACTCGTCGTCACAAAGTTCCGCGATCATCCCGTTAGAATATTTAACTTCGGAAGAGAGGAGACCTCAAATATCATCTGCACCGCACGTAGACATGCCTCAATAAATGATGTGACGCAGCTGGTTACGTCGCTGACAGGTAGGTGGGAAAGGTTGCGCCTTTATCAATTATATAGCAACGTTGATAGATGTGAAAAAGCGAGTCTACTGATAATTTGCTTGAAATCAACCGACTGAATAAAATGTTACAACTTCCTCGTCCTCTGTTTCATAGTCCTACAAATTGGAGCAGCTGCGTAGTAGATAAATATTCATACTTTAGCACTGATGACCCCGTGAGTGATACAAGTGAGTGTTACGAGGATATTTTTGAGCGAAGTGATGGGAAATGTTTATTGTTGAGAGAGAGAGAGAGAGAGAGAGAGAGAGAGAGAGAGAGAGAGAGAGAGAGAGAGAGAGAGAGAGAGAGTGCTCCTCCACAACCACCACCACCATACATGTCTTGTCCCTGCCTGTACATCCCCGGCATCTCTCCTTTTTTCTTTATCTCCATCCCGAGGCAGACGGAAAGTTGTCCTGCCCTGCGTATCTCCCGCTCCAACGACGCCTCCCCGCCCCAGCCTCTCTGAACCACCTATTTCCCTGGATAAACTCCCAACTCTATTTGCAGTTTTCCTCTCCCTCCCTCCCTTTCCTCTCTTCTTATCCTCCCGCCCTCCCGCATTCTTAGATGGAGGGGGAAGATTCTCGCCCGGCGCCTGAAGGAGAAGAAAAAATGGTTATCTCTCCGATTTAGAAGAGGAAACGTCGATTTTATGCGATTTTTGCTTCTCGACTTTGAATTGATTCCTCCTCTCAAGTTCGCGCTCCTCAGGAATTTAAGGATGTAATTACATTTTCCTTCCTTTTCCTGTGCACTTTTTTTTTCTTTTTTTTTCTCTCTTCTTCAGAATAGTGTTTTATTTT
>NC_087153.1:8137500-8157500 GCF_035594125.1 Scylla paramamosain
TCTACTGTTCCTTTTCATTAATTTGACTGTGCAGGTGTGGGAAACGGCAACTGGAATAACTGACTTAGTTTGTTACTGTATGTTTAAGAGCTCACCTTATGTAACCTTCCATCACGGTAGGTAACATGTGCTGGTGTTAGGAGGAGGCAGCCCACAGTCACACCAACACCCGCACATCAAAAGGAGCAGCAGGAGGGTTTGCTAAAGGTGAGAGTGGTTGTGTTGTGGTGGCGGGTGACTCATGGAGAGGGAGGAATTGTGTTTTAAGCCTGAATGGCGGACAGACGAGGATTGCAAATTGTGTGTTGGAAATGTGGTGTAAAGTGTTGGTGGTTTGTTGACATTGGTGCGGCATCCTTTTTCAGGAATTTTTTTTTTTCTTTTTCTTTCTGTGGCGTGTACTGTTGCTTCTGTCTCCTTTGTCGAGTTGCAGCGTTCAACAGAAAGCTCGTGTTTAGCTTGTGTTTAGGTGGTTCTCTTCTCCAGCTTCACCTACATTGTCCTCCACTCTTTCTTCTTCCTTTTCCTCTTCCATCAGTACTCTTCATGACCTACATTTATCTTCCTTTTTTTCTAATCTGTTCTCCGCCATCTGCCTCTTCTCTGTCTACTACTGCTATATATCCTCTCTCCCTCCCTTACTTTCCTTCCCGCCATCCGCTCCCTCTTTTCCACCCTTCCCCCTCCTCTCCCTCGGTGGAGTGAGAGCCGTCCAGCTTCCCGCGCCTAATGCACCGTAACTCTCTCACCACGTCTAATGCTTCCGCGGCCCGGCCTTCCTGCTGCCACTACCGCTGCCGGTGCTGGTGGTGCCGCTGTATGGCTCACCTGACCACAATTAAGTTACCCTTACTGAGTTCGCACCGGCCGCCTCTGTCTAAGTTTCAAGGTCTGATTCGTAGTAACTGTCAGCTCTGTGTTTTCTTGGTGATGGTTTGATGTCCTAACTGTTTATTACTGAAGGTTGATTTTGTGAGCAAGGAGTTAGTAAATTATGTGCGTGAATATCCCTTAGACATACGCACACACACACACACACACACACACACACACACACACACACACACACACACACACACACACACACACACACACACACACACACACACACACACACACACACACACACACACACACACACACACATGAGCGCCCTCGCACGTCATATATTTGGAGACAGCAGCACTCCTAATGAAGTAACATGTATTACACTCTGGTCTGTGTCAGCGTATTTAGCACAGTGCACGTACAAGCTGTGAATCATTGGCAGACTTGTATATAACTTCTGGCAAAAGTGAAGAAAGCTCTGTATAACTGGATACACGAAGGTCTTGTTGCGCTGATATATTCATGATGGTAGATTGCATGTGTTGTGTAAAATATTCTTAGACCATGTACAAAACATTCATTACTGTGTGTATGAATCAAAATCATCCTTTCACATAACACTATTTTTGTTCCTTCTCCTTAGTCTTTGATGCTTTTAGACCAATACAACACTTTTATTTCCCATTATCTTTTTTTCCGTCCATGTGTATACCTGCTTCCTGTTTCACCCGAGGCGTCAATAATTCCAGTGATGTACACTGGGGAGTGGTGAGGCGGCACTGATGGCACCGGTGACTTTTCTTTTCCTGAGATAATAATATTGTGTTTGTGTAAGAGATTGCCTTTAGCTTTTTGTTATTATTATTTTACGGGATCGAGCCATCTGCGGAAAGATTCATTCCAAGCAGAGAGGAAAAAGTGTTGATTTAATCCACTATCCTTTTAACATTTCATAATTCTCATGACAAGAAATGTTTGTACTCAGAGAGAACAAGTCAATTTGAAGGGGCCATCACTTTGCTTTCATTCTCTCCTCATGATTTCAACGTTTACAGAGAAAAAAGATATTGTTTTTACTTCTATTATATAATTTGGAAAATAAAATCCTGCTATTATAATTTGATTGCTTCCCATGATTTTGACGTTTAGTGAGAGCTAATTTCTTTTTACATATCCTTTAACTGTTTTCGATGAATATTCGGCACTAATAAAACTGAACCTCGCAACTTTTGGGTGGAGGCTTTGGATTCTCTTTGTCTGGTTTCCGGAAAACATCCTTACTTGGTGTTGGTGCGCAGGAACCGTCAGGAGGAGGACGGAGGGATGATAGTTCTGTTCTTCCTTACTCCTGCTGGTGCTGTGACGAGAGGGACGATACTGGTGGACTTGCCTACGTGCTGCGGGTGCTCTAAAACTTGTCGGGCAGAGGGTAGTTTGGTGCTAATCAAAGCCAGCACGTCTCAGGAGCAGAGTTTATCGGTCAAGGCGGGCGTGTGTCGAAAGCCTTGAAGGCCTGGGTGGCGAGCGGAGATGTGTTGTGTGCTGTGTTATAACATGGCGCACGTCCAACACGTGGGAGGCATAGGAGCGCAAAGTGTGCCCGATACGGGATGTGGGATGGTTTGAATTCGTGCTGCGTCTTGCGTGGCCGAGTGGCCAGGTGACATTACTCTCGTGTTGACTGCTGCCAGATAAAATAAGCGTCTTTTTTACTATTTTTACAAAGTTTTAGTTACTACCGTTATTACCCTTAGCGTTATCGTTATCACATCATTAATGCTATTATAGTCACCACCACCACCACCACCGCCACCACCACCGCCACCACTATTTTACCTTCAGGCTTTCCTGATTTTTGACACGTCACATCTTCGCTTCTCGCCGACTGACTCGCGCCTTCTCATGCTGCTGGAGTGACGCCCTTCAGCCACCCACTCACACGTCGCGGCCGCCTCGATGGAGGCAACACAAGGGTAACCCACCTGCCGTCAGCCCGCCCGCCGCAGATAATGAGAGCGCCCTCCTGACAGCCTAAATAGAACACAATTTTCTCTCCCGTCATCAACCCAGCCGAGGCGCGAGGCGAGAAAGGGTTGCGAGAGTTATTGTTATTAGCTCAGAAAGGAGGGCGGGTGGGGACAAGGCGGGCGTGCAAGGCGGGGCACGTCTTCATGATCGGGAGCGTCTCATTCACTGGGAACTATGAATGTGTGCTTGCCTTGATTTATTACCGTCATCACGAACCTGTTTCCTGCTCAAAAGCGTACTCGATCTATACCATCAGTATACTGCATGTATAAATAGATAAATAAATAAATGAATATATATATATATATATATATATATATATATATATATATATATATATATATATATATATATATATATATATATATATATATATACACACACACACACACACACACACACACACACACACACACACACACACACACACACACACACACACACACACACACACACACATATATATATATATATATATATATATATATATATATATATATATATATATATATATATATATATATATATATATATATATATATATATATATATATATATATATATATATATATATATATATATATATATATATATATATATATATATTTTTTTTTTACACCTGGTAAATGAATTTACATCTCTGAGTTGACAGTCACACCCCTATAGGGCCATATTACAGGATGAGACAGTTCCTTGCCCTCCTAGGCTAAGGAGACTGTCCATTAAGGTGGATTACCTTCCTGGATGCTCCTCTGCGACGCCTCCGCCCCGTGCGAGCCTGGGGTAGGGATCAGCCTCCCCGTGTGGCCAAGATAAGGGTAAACTCAGATCTTGTTAGAAAACCTTTAGTGGAAAAGATGTGAGAGGCAGGCCGAGGTGGCAGGAGACAGAGTGCTTGCTGTAACACTGTTCATTAGTAGTTCATTCAGCGTTCATTAGTAGCAATTCTACCATAAAATATTCTTCCTCCCACCATAAGTTTCAGTGGTAGGTCTCTCTCTTGAGGCCACTGTGATGTGAAAGATAACGGTGCAGCCTTTGAACTCAACGACGCACGCTGGTCAGAGTTATAATCTTACCAGTGTGGACCCCAACCCTCTGATGCCTCGGCCGTCCCTCCGCCTTTCAGGGATGGTCGGCAACACAGTAAAGAGAATAATGCAGCGGCCACGTCCCGGCAGAGGGAATGAATAATCCACCACACCCTCCCACGCCCTATACACGTGTGCACCTAATCAATGCGCCTTATATCAGTCTATGGTATGCATCGCCACATGGCTACCTTACGTTTCTTTTTTTCCTTCATTATTTTCTGCTTGGATTTTAACGAAGCTGTATCTGTCATAAACCACATAAATAAAGCGTCTTCTCGCGCCGACACTTCAGCAGAGAGAAGCAGCGCTTCGAATCATTGACGTCACCGATATCTTACATATATGTCTTACATAAATACCTCAGTGTTTTCGTTCGGGTGTCTTTCCTCACTCTTCCGCCTCATGTTACTGCGGCATCTTTTAAAATGCAACAACTCAACCAGCGTCTGGGATCCGACTGTGATATTGCACTTCCATCTGTGTTTTCACTCTGGCGATGAACTTTTCCTGCTCATGCCCAAATATTGTGTTTCCATCAGTACTCGTGTGCTTTCCAACCATGTCTATTCGCCTGTCCAAATACCGGCTGCCTTGTCTCTCCGCGGATGAGTTTCTTCGTTACGTCACACATGCCTTGCATCGTCTCAGGGTTTATCCGTCTCGTACATTAAGTTCTTTTGTCTTCCGGAGACTCGTATTGAACGCTTCACTTCAATACTAAATTTAAAAACGGTGAGTTACTTCCCCTTTGTGTTTGTGGTTCCCAGTCGCTAAAAGTGTTCCTGGAGGCGTTGCACGAGGCCATTTGAAGTGGTAGAGTGCACTCCCACACTTTCGTTCACCTGTCAATACTCTTAAAAGCCACAAATATCACGCTAATCTCCACCTCAACATATGAAGACAACCTGACCAAAACAGCTCGGGCCAGCGAATTATTTTTGTTATGCGTCTGACAAACTGCCATGTGTGCGCCGCCGTCCCAGCATCTGCCACCGCCACACGCGCTCCGATGAGCTGCTGGAGGCTCGCTGGGCATCAGGTTATTTCTCCATGGTGGTGCTTGATTCCTTATGCTGCACGTCATGGAGGGCAGCCGTCACGTGAGGCGCTGCCATTATTCTCCTTCCCACCCGACCTCAAGCCCCACTCCCTGTGTTTTGTGTACGGATATGATGCCACTGGTCAAAACAGTATACAAGACTATCTATCATATGCACACACACACACACACACACACACACACACACACACACACACACACAAAAAAAAAAAAAAGAGAGAGAGAGAGAGAGAGAGAGAGAGAGAGAGAGAGAGAGAGAGAGAGAGAGAGAGAGAGAGAGAGAGAGAGAGAACACGCTCTTGAAGACACGGAGACACATACCCACACACACAATGAGAAAAAACAGAATTGCTAAAATAAATATCACTGCAAAAAGATGGTGTAGTCGATAATTCCATTAAATATTAAGGAATAAGTACAAGTCTAGGACAAAGTTGGCTTACAAATGTCCTAGTTTTTATGTGTGGCAAGAAACAGAACCATCGAATAACTTTCGCTCTGAAAGACGAAAGTCACGGATAGATTAGCGATACGAAGCAAGGAGAAAGGCGAGCAGTGTTTGAGAGGCTGATGGTGTCTCCGCTTGTCCCGCTGGTTGAGGCGAGCTGAACCTGCAATTAGTATTATCAGCCTGGGAGAGAAACGAAGTAAATGCGTTTGATCACGAACGTGTTGGTGAGGATGAGTGTTACTTTTTTGGTTTGCCTGGGCGTGTTCGTAGACGAGGCGTAGGTGTTGTGGCTTGAGAAGCCTCCAGAGTGAAAAATATGGGTTGTGCGGTTAGACAACCGTGTGTGGCGGTGTTGCATGAAGTGATATGAAGGAAAATATTAGAGACTGCTGCTCACAGAAAACGTGTAATTTGGGAATAAGACCGACATTGCCAGAAAACTTATCGCCACGCCATACGCGCACCGTCTCTTGAAATGTAGGTTTTTATGATAACTTTCGGTTCAGCTGCTATTCTGGGAAATCTGGCTAATTTTCGGATATGCTGGGTATGTTATCGAGTGTTCTGCGTTATTTTTTCTTTTTTTTTTTATCTACAAATTCAGTGTCATTGTCGTTAAGAAATTAATCAGACGAGCAGACCTAGCACTCATGGTAATATAAACTGTTTATTCTATTCACCAATAAGATCATGGATGGTTGGTTCGCCAGGGTCACAGCGGCACTACAGCCACTGTGAGGCGAGCAGAGGAGCGTTTCACCATATGTTCAAAGAAATAAATTTACATTGAATACGAAACTAATTATCAAGATAAACAAAACCTTTGTTATCTGGTTTTCAGTTTACGTGCGACTTGCAGGCGGTGAGGCAACAAGACACAAACGCGACGAGGTAAGTGGCAGTTTTTACTCACCTTCGTACTCAAATAGCGCACTGCACGCTTTGCTAGCTTTCAGACATCGTTATTTTTGTGAGTGTGTAACTCCTCTAAGAACACACACACACACACACACACACACACACACACACACACACACACACACACACACATACACACATTTATTTATTTATTTATTATGCGGGAGGGAGCAATATGAGTCCAGTAGAAGACCACATCGTTGCGGGGCGTAATAAGAATGAGTGAAGCAGTCAATCAGTCAAGCAGCAGACGGCCACACTTCTACACCAGTCTTATTAATTCCAGCAACAACTTGTAATGTCTCTTTTTCACGTTCAAGTGCGACCAAGAATCTCCCGAAACTTGAATCTATATTTGAAGACATGAAAGTGTTAAGACGCTTTTATGTGTATGTAGTGTGTCTAGTTAGCAAGAGGGGTCACACATGTACTGAGCGTATTTTCTCCATGTTGTTACCTCGTCTGACCTTTGTCCCGCAGGAAGGAAGGAGTGCAGGCTGTGGGAGGGAGGTTGGTATTAAGCATATTATCAATTAAACCTTTTCCCTTGCACTCACAACCAGCAAGGAACATTCATCCTTACGAGTTCCTAAATAAGAGCCATAAATTGCTACCCGATGAGACTCTCCCGGGAATTGGTTGTTTAATAATGGATGGGTGTTAGCCTCGTCACTGGTAAGTCTTTGTACCGGAGGGGACAGGAAATGAAGGAAGTGGAGGTGCATTTTATTTGCTTTACACGCTTAAATGTTTTTTTCTTTCTTTTCTGATGTCTGATAAGGTTAAAGTCTGAACATTTTTTTCCCGAATCATTGTTAGTGTTATTATTATTATTATTATTATTATTATTATTATTATTATTATTATTATTATTATTATTATTATTATTATTATTATTATTTTATTTTATTTATTTATTTTTTTTTTGCGATGTTGCTGCAGTCAGGTTATTGATGATGTTGATAGTGACGGTGATGGTGATGGCAGGTAGACACATTAGGGATGATGGCAGTAACGCCGATGGTGAAGATACTAATCAATGGAAAGGGTTATGGTGGATGATGATTATGGTTGTGGCGGGGGCGGTGGAGGGGCGGAGGCAGGTGTATAGGAAGATTAATTCCGATGTTGTGTTTTCCTCTTTAGACTCGGTAACATTATTTTGTTTGTGGCAGTGGCTGGGATTGTGTTTCAGATCGGTGGGAAACGATGAAATTGGATCGAGATGAAAGATTAGGAAAGGGGAAAATTGAAAAGGAGAGGAAATCAACACCGTAGACGGCAGGAAGAGAGAGAGAGAGAGAGAGAGAGAGAGAGAGAGAGAGAGAGAGAGAGAGAGAGAGAGAGAGAGAGAGAGAGAACATGAATGGATAGAAACATTTGTTTGGGGAGGAGAAATTGGTGAAGCGAGGGTGCACAAGAGGATGGTGGGAGAGGGCAAGGGAACTCTAGATACACAGCGACGTGCAGCAGCAAAACTGAACGCCCAGAGCGAAAATACACGAACACCAGCTCAATACTGGCGGGAGGGCGAGAAGGGGAGGAACGGGGCGCCGCGAGAAACGACAAGCGGCGTGCTGACCAACCTAAGGCTCCTGATGGTGGGCTATGTGGTTCTATGTGGTTCTATCTGCTGCGTGAGTGTTTGGAGCTGTGTAAGGGTGTGCTGTCCTCCTCAACTGTTGATGAGTTCTGTAGATGGAGATTCTCGAGAGCAGGTAAGGAAGGTGTTACTCCTTCCATCACAGTGCAGCATAACACAAGGATTATGTCACTAGGATGTAAATGTAATCTGTCCTTATTGCTTTATGACAAGGTTTCGATGAGAGGCGTCTGTCTCTATGGTACAGTAATTAGCTGCCGGAACCTGGTACTCAATCCCAGTTCATGGTGATTTCTTGATGGGAGAAATAGCGCCCTCCCGTAACTTCGACATATTCTTGTTGTCGCGGTGTCGTAACTCAGTCAGTTTACAAAGCTTTCGTTTTTCTTTTGTGTTCATGGAACATCTCTTGAACACCTCTTCTTACTTGGTTCTGTTTGGCACCCCTGCTGAGAAGGAAGAGAGGATGGACATGGGTGCAGCAGTGGGTGGAGCGTTGCTTAGTGTGTTGCGAAGGTCTTCACTCATCTGACTTTCATGTAGGTTCACAGTCACTTATGAAGTCACGGGGACTCATACCCTCGTGGTTCGTGCCTAGTGACAGCATTCTGTTCTGAATCCTTGGCAATCTCTTCTTACTTTTCCATTGCCACAGCCAGCCCTCCACTCCGCCACATCCATTCCTCACTCCTGCCACATCCAGTCTTCACCACCACAATTCAACCTTCACCACACAACACAACCTTCACCGCCACAGCACAACCTTCACCGCAACACAACCCTCACCACCACAGCAGAACCCTTACCACCACAACACAACCATCACCTCCGCAACACAACCCCACCAAGCCTTGCCTGTAACATGTCTCGTCATGGTCAATACTCACGCGCCCTTGACACGTGCTGTTCTCGCGGCCCTCAACCTTCCCTGCTTCTCATCCTTCTCCATCCATCCCTTGCTCACTCCTAACCCAACATCCAGCCAGCGCTCTCCACTCTCTCCTCTCTCCTCTCCCTTTCTCCACGCCTGCACTTCTCCTCCAACCTGTCTATATCAAGTTCTCAACCCTCACTCCCGCCCTCTCTTCTCCTCCACCCCTGGCCATCCCTGTCCCCATCAATTCCTATCCATTCCTTCCCAGTGCACAACTCACACCCTCACCCTTCCCTCACCTCCCTGCCCGTGCCCGCCTCTCCCTCCCTGCCCACCATTAACTCAGTCACAAAATACGAGTATATCACTACAGTCTGCCGCCGCCAAGATATCTCCCGCCTCTCTCTCTCTCTCTCTCTCTCTCTCTCTCTCTCTCTCTCTCTCTCTCTCTCTCTCTCTCTCTCTCTCTCTCTCTCTCTCTCTCTCTCTCTCTCTCTCTTAAAGTTCTTCTTCTCCACATTTCTTGTGCGTCCTTTTCCGTCTTTTTTTGTTTCACTTTTTTTTTTCCTTTCTTCGTTCATTTTCTGTTGCTTTCTTTTCTTTCCACTTTCTTATCCTTCCTTTGGCTTTTTTCATTTCTTCCTTTTTTGTCTCTCTTCTTTTCATTTTCCTTCCTTTTTCTATTCTTTCCTTCCTATTTCTTTTTTCCTTCCCGATTTTTCCATATTCTTCGTTTTGCTTCATTCCTTCTTTCTTCCTTCCTTCCTTTCTTTCTTCCTCCTTCCATCATTCTTTCCTTCCTTCCTTCCTTCCTTCCTTCCTTCCTTCCTTCCTTTCCTATTCCTTTTTCTTTTTTCTTCTGTTCTTTTTCTTCGTCTTGCCTTCTTCCTTCCTTTTTTCCATCCAGTCTTTCTTCCTTTATTTTTTCTCCCTTTTCAAATTTTTCCTTCCTTTTTTCTTCCTTTTCCTTTTTCTTAGTTTTGCTTCCTTTCATCCTTCCATCATTTCAGTCTTCCTTCCTTTCCTCTTTCCTTCCTATTGTATTTCCTTCCTTTTGCCTCTTCCCTTTTTTCCCTCCTTTTCCTTTTCTTTGTTTTGTTTTTCCCGTCTTTTTTTCTTTTTTTCTTTTTTCGTCCTTCCTTTAATAAATTTTAAGGCAGTGGCATTTTTTTTATTACTGTGTTAAATATTTTCACGCTGTGTTGTCCTATGCCGATAATTTTTCGTGGTTAGTCTTTTAATATCTACCAGGAAATCATTTTTCAGCTTAATACTACAGTGGAAACCAAACGGAGGCCTTATACGAAGGAAATCTTGTATTATCCTTCAATTTTTTTCTTGTATATATTGTGGTTTAATTACTTTCTCTCGATCTACGAAGCAAGGCCCTTGTAAGCATCAGTCTTACCACAATAAGACGAAAATGATGATGATGATGATGATGATAATGATGATGATGAAATAGCCAAACCGTCTTTGATTTCAGCCTAAACTAAGACTGTGTGTGTGTGTGTGTGTGTGTGTGTGTGTGTGTGTGTGTGTGTGTGTGTGTGTGTGTGTGTGTGTGTGTGTGTGTGTGTGTGTGTGAACGAGGGACGCCAAATACACACACACACACACACACACACACACACACACACACGATAACCAAGTGGTTATTGTTCTCAAGACAAGATGCGGCTGATAAATAGAAATGTCATTATAATGGGACTGAGGGAGACACCCATGCCAGTGAGAGCAGATAGAGACAACTGAACTACCTGTGGCTAAGAAATTGTCAAGAGGATAATCTTGCTGTTCATGGTGAAATTGAAGCAGTTTATCGACGAGGTAAATTTGAAGAGGGTTGGAAAGCCAGTGATGTTGAAATTTTGGTCTCATGTTACGGTAAATGAAATAATGAACTAAACATGGAAACTTGTTGGAAAAAAAAATAATGATGTGGTTGAAAAGAGATACCACATCTCTAATGTTTCCAGTCAAGATTATGAGACGTTATAGAAAAGAGGGATGATTAAATGGAATGCCCCATAAGCAATTGTTGTAGAAACTGGAGTTTCAGGGAGGATTACATAGATGCGAGTGTCTTGAGATGAATAAAAGACATCCTAGAAGAGGGATCGATGAAAATTGCAATAAAGGATTGTGCAGTAGGATGGAAAAGTGTGACAAGGGGTCCACTTCAAGGATCGGTATTAGCGCCAGTTATATTCTTGATATGATGGAATATATGAAAGGAGTCAAAGGTGAAAAATGGAGGATAACACATAAAAAAGTGTAAAATACTGGATTTGCTAATAATACAGAAAGGATAACATGGGATTATAAAATGGGAAGTGAATCTATTACCAAAGCAAACGAAGAAAAGGATCTTGAAGTAATAACCCAGGATGACTTATCATCAACAAAATTACCAGTGCAGCATACAAACTCACTACAGGCATCCAAACAGTCCTTACCTTCATGAATGAAGACATGCTGAAAGAACTGATCGTTTCCATGATACAACCTAGACTGGAGTGCATCACAGTAGTTTGCTCTCCACACAGGAAATGGGACATAAAGATGGCGAGAATACAGAGAGTAGCAACAAAGATTATTCTCAGTCTGGCAGATGTAACTTGTTGTAAGAGTTTGGAGAAATGGATTTGCCAACATTGGAAAAAAAAAGAAGATAAAAAGGAGTGATAGTAGTGTATCGGGATAACAAAACACAAGAAATAAAAAAATAAATAAATAAATAAATAGTTCAAGCAACATGAGCCGACAGTTTCAACAAATGTAATTAAACAACATACGTTATTAACTGTTGCTACTAAATCTACTGTGGCCAAATTAGATCTTTAATCTTGGTTTTATGAACTTTCAATATTTTATATATAACAGAATATCTTTCAGCATTATTGTATATATCTGAGAATAAGTCTGGGGTTTCATAAAAGTTGTATGGGACTCTTAAATGTTGAGTGAGAGTGCAGTGATGCGTTACATGAGCTTCAATTTGTATTGGCACAATGTCTCTTTTAAAGGCAGTCTTCACAAACACACACACACACACACACACACACACACACACACACACACACACACACACACACACACACACACACACACACACACACACACACACACACACACACACACACACACACACACACACACACACACACACACACACACACACAGGCAGGCAGGCAGGCAGGCACCCACGCACGCACGCACGCACGCACGCACACAGAGGCACGTTCCTGGGGTCGTCCTCGTATGACTTTCAAGGGTCAGTGTGCTGCGCTTTGTGAGCCTCCTCTTCCTCTCTCACTCTCTTCTCGAGCCCTGGACACGATTTCATCTGCTCCTCCACCCAGTGAGCGCACAATGAAGCTTCCGAAAGAAAAGTAACAGTGAAGGATGAACCCTTGGCATGGCAATGGGGATGGTGTTAGACATGGTGGTCGGTGGTGGTGGTGGTGTCTCGTACTATCATCAGGGTTGTGTGTAGCTGTCTCTCTTCTCACTCAGGTCTTGTAACTCCTGCATTTACGTATCGATCTTAAGGTTTCTATGAAGGAAGGCAGACATCAAAGCTCTAGACTGGTAATGCGAAGAGCTTCCTTTGTTTGAGTGCGTGCCTGCCTCCTACATAAATGGAATGATATAAAAGACAACAAGAAGGAGGTTTACGACAGGAGTCCAGATGAAAGCATGACTATTTTCATCAACGTAGAGGGGAAGAATGCCATCGTGCAGAATCTTACATTATTCAGGAGTCAAGCTAAGGAAGGGGAGAAAGAACGTCTTCAGAAGATAGTTTACCTGCAGGCACAGCTGAATTACAGGGTCGAGAGGGATGGAGGAGGGAAGACTCCGACTTATGCAGTGATGAGTGGAGAGGAAAAGTCTGAACAAACGTGTGTTGTATTCTTAGCGGGAGAGCAGACGGTTGCATCACTTGTCTACACTGATAGGGGAAGGGAACACGAGGCTGGAGAAAGGGGAAAAAAAAATGTATAAGATTCCTAACTCTGCGAGGATTCTTATTTATATGATACTGTTTCTTGACGTAAGCACGTTGAACACTTTCTCCTTCAGACTGGGAGTCATTTAGTTACGATATTGGGCGGTGGTATCAAGACTCAAAGTTTCATAGATAGGAGGTTGCTGCACCGTTTGAGACTCGCTTCCCTGCATTCGATACCAGTAAAACACAACCCTGATGGGATTCCTGCCGTTTAAGATCGGAGAAAGTTTTGTAGAAGAGTGTCGAATTTTTGCTATCAAACCACTGAGCCACTCTACCGACTAGGAATACAAAGGAGAGTAAATACCAGCCGATTTTTGTTCTTATGGTTTGGGAAAGTAGAGTTAATTGATCACGAGATCGTTTGTGAACAGTGAGGTTAACTGAAGTAAAAACTTTTCATTAAGAGGAACAGATTTCGATTTGCATTAGTCTTGACACCAAGTGATGAGAAAGTGTAAGTGAGATATGCGTAGAAGGGGCAGATAGCGTACACATGATAAGGATCATCACAGGGAAACATGAGGCACATGAGAGAAGCGTGTCGTCTTTCAGGATCTTGAGCAGAAAAGTGAACGGGAAGTGTTTGCACGACGGCCAGCTATTCTGTGAAGCTTAAGGTAGACAAACAACCATAGGCAACTTCCGATTGTCTGTATTCCAAAACCTCTGTGCTACACATGACTCAAGCTTTCTGATGAAAAGCAGACCGTGGTGAACCACTTCATATTTTTTTCCTCCTTTCCGCCCGCCCCCAGAACGCTCGGCACACACTCCTGGGAGCCGCCGACCTTCAGACTTTTTTGTTATGATCTTGGATAAAAAAGTATAGTTGCCTGGAGCGAGAAAGGTAGATAGGGATAGATTTTTTCTTTAATTCTCAGGATTGAGAAACACACACACACACACACACACACACACACACACACACACACAGTGTATATGCATATAATATGATATTCTGAATAACAGAAAACTGTAGCTGATCTTGCAAAAGTTTACGAAAAAGAAGACCTTAAAGCTCAAACAGAAACATGAAGAGACACACAAAGCAAGATGGACGATCGGAACAAACGATTCACAAAGAGAAAACTGTCGTGAAACGGCCGCGCTCCACAGTCAACAGCGGCTCAGCGGCTCAGCGGTGCGCCGTGCCGGTGTGCCCAGCAAACAAACCGCCAAAAAATAAAGAAGGGCCTGAACGGTCGCGAGTATTTGAGCATAAAAAAAACAGCTGTTGCTTTTTTTCGTTAAGACTGTGAAGGATATACAAGTTGTGGGCAAGACTTGGAGGACGAGTGAGAGGAAAGGACACGCACGGATTGAGGGACGGAGAAAGTAATAAAGGAAAAGAGAGAGGGGAAAAAAACGAACAACAAATATATGAATACGAGAAAGAGGCTCAAGAGAAAACAACGAAAGGGAGAAGGGAAGGAGAGGCAAAACAGTCGTGGTCAGGAGGCTTTAAAAACGTGTATGTGTATCACGACCACACACACACGCACACACACACACACACACACACACACACACACACACACACACACACACACACACACACACACACACACACACACACACACACACACACACACACACACACACACACCATGCAGCAATTAGACTGCGTACAAGACAGACAAACGGACAGACAGGCAGGCAGGCAGGCAGGCAGGCAAGCAGAGAGACAGATATACAGTCAGACAGACAGACATACAGGCAGACAGACGGGCAGACAAACAGAGACAACTTTACTCAGTTTTAAGTAGCAGTAATGTTGGAAAAAGAAAAGAAAGAAGATAAAGAATAACTCTGTAAGTTACTTAAGATAAGAAGCTTTCGTTCAATTGAGACGAGAGAGAGAGAGAGAGAGAGAGAGAGAGAGAGAGAGAGAGAGAGAGAGAGAGAGAGAGAGAGAGAAGGGAGGGGTGCTGGGTAGCATATGCATCTGTCCCAACATTTCAAAACAACCCTGAATGATCGCTTGTGTTCACTAACGCAGAGCAACACACTTGCCAATGAAAATATAGACAAAAAATAAATAAATAAATAAAAATTATATCGTTTTAATTCCACCTCAAATAGCGACTCGTAAAGGGGAACGTCTGGTGGGGCGCCGTGGAACAGATGGTGAGGAGCAACGGGAATTTTTTTGTGGTGCTGCTGATAAGCTTGAAGCAGAGCCGCTAAAGCCTCCCAGGTGAGCCGCTCCTCGCCCCTCACACGTGTGCCCATTAGTTACCGCGCCTCGCAGGGAAAGTACTGCCTTGGGAGGACACGGTACTGGTGATCTCGGGGATTTCCTGCGCAAAAGTCCGCACTTGCTTAAAAAAAAAAATTAACAACTTGAGAGAACAAGGAGCAATATGAGAGAGAGAGAGAGAGAGAGAGAGAGAGAGAGAGAGAGAGAGAGAGAGAGAGAGAGTCGCCCACAGGAATGAAACTACAGCTGCCAAAGTGCCTTGACTTGCACATTCTCGAAATTTTTACTAAATACGGTAATTTTTCACAATCAACCTCGTTAGGATCAGTAGATGTGTTGCTGTTTGCTCTTCCTTTTGTGTTGCTCTGTTCCCACGTGGTTCCTTACGTTTGACCCGCGGTTCGCTCAAATGAGAGCAGTTTGTTGATTGTGGTGACGGTGGTGTAGAGATGAGACCGTGAGAGTAGTGGTGTGGTGAGGAGAACGAATGCATTGTATAGTGTGATGGTGTTGGTAGTGGTGGTGGTGGTGGTGACTTATCAAGGGAAATATGTATAAGGGTGGTGACAGTGGAGCAGGGGGATAGACCGTGACATTAGTGATGCGGTGAGGAGAATGAATACATAGTGGATTGTGGTGATGGTGATGGTGTTGACTGTTCAAGGGAAAGATGTATAAGGGTGGTGAACTGTGCTGATGGTGGTAGAGGAAAGGAAAGATAAAATGCAATGAGAATACATGAAAGAAAACAGATATAAAGGAAAATGTTTGTCTATAACGAGAGTGCTAATGTATTTACTATCATTAATAAACTACACGTGGAGACGGTGACAGGAAAAGAACATTCTCTCTCTCTCTCTCTCTCTCTCTCTCTCTCTCTCTCTCTCTCTCTCTCTCTCTCTCTCTCTCTCTCTCTCTCTCTCTCTCTCTCTCTCTCTCTCTCTCTCCGGGCCCGCCTCTACCTCCGGCAACATGGCAGCGGGAAGCAGTTAGAAGAGCACCATGTAACGCGCAGGAAACGTGTACATGGATATTTTACAGTGGAGAGAATGGAAGAGTGGAGGAAGCGAGGTAGTGGTGGAAGATATGGTATGTGAGGGTAAGAGAGAGAGAGAGAGAGAGAGAGAGAGAGAGAGAGAGAGAGAGAGAGAGAGAGAGAGAGAGAGAGAGAGAGAGAGAGAGAGAATGGTGCTTGGTGAGCTTTGTTACCGCTGCCAAACACTGCTCTGATAAGATCACTGGCAACCACTTATTTCAAATTGTTTCTACCCATTTTCTCTGTTAACCATTTGTTCTGGATGTAGAGGTGATGTAACTTCAGAGGTGATAGTGTCTGGCATGGAGGCATACATTCCTCACTCTTTTTCTCGTCCTAAACCTTCTAAACCTTGGTTTAACACAGCTTGTTCTCGTGCTATACATGATAGAGAGGTGGCCCACAATAGGTACTTAAGCCTTCCATCACCAGAATCTCATGCACTTTATATTTCTGCCCGGAACCATGCCAAGTCTGTTCTCCAACTAGCCAAAAACTCCTTCATTAACAGAAAATGTCAAAACCTTTCAAGATCTAACTCCCCTCGTGATTTCTGGCATCTAGCCAAAAATATCTCCACTAACTTTGCTTCTTCTTTCCCTCCTCTACTTCAACCAGATGGCACCACTGCTATCACATCTATTTCTAAAGCTGAACTCTTTGCTCAAACCTTTGCTAAAAACGCTACCTTGGACGATTCTGGGCTTGTTCCTCCCTCTCCTCCACCCTCTGACTACTTCATGCCACCTATTAAAATTCTTCGCAATGATGTTTTACATGCCCTCGCTGGCCTAAACCCTCGGAAGGCTTATGGACCTGATGGGGTCCCTCCTATTGTTCTCCGAAACTGTGCCTCTGTGCTTGCACCTTGCCTAGTCAAACTCTTTCAGCTCTGTCTGTCAACATCTACCTTTCCTTCTTGCTGGAAGTTTGCCTACATTCAACCTGTTCCTAAAAAGGGTGACCGTTCTAATCCCTCAAACTACCGTCCTATTGCTTTAATTTCCTGCCTATCTAAAGTTTTTGAATCTATCCTCAACAGGAAGATTCTTAAACATCTATCACTTCACAACCTTCTATCTGATCGCCAGTACGGGTTCCGTCAAGGTCGCTCTACTGGTGATCTTCTGGCTTTCCTTACTGAGTCTTGGTCATCCTCTTTTAGAGATTTTGGTGAAACTTTTGCTGTTGCCTTGGACATATCAAAAGCTTTTGATAGAGTCTGGCACAAAGCTTTGATTTCCAAACTACCCTCCTACGGTTTCTATCCTTCTCTCTGTAACTTCATCTCAAGTTTCCTTTCTGACCGTTCTATTGCTGCTGTGGTAGACGGTCACTGTTCTTCTAAATCTATTAACAGTGGTGTTCCTCAGGGTTCTGTCCTGTCACCCACTCTCTTCTTATTATTCATTAATGATCTTCTAAACCAAACTTCTTGTCCTATCCACTCCTACGCTGATGATACCACCCTGCACTTTTCCACGTCTTTTCATAGACGTTCAACCCTTCAGGAGGTAAACATATCACGCAGGGAAGCCACAGAACGCCTGACTTCTGATCTTTCTAAAATTTCTGATTGGGGCAGAGCAAACTTGGTATTGTTCAATATCTCAAAAACTCAATTCCTCCATCTATCAACTCGACACAACCTTCCAGACAACTATACCCTCTTCTTCAATGACACTCAACTGTCCCCATCTTCTTCTACACTGAACATCCTCGGTCTGTCCTTTACTTATAATCTGAACTGGAAACTTCACATCTCATCTCTAGCTAAAACAGCTTCTATGAAGTTAGGTGTTCTGAGACATCTCCGTCGGTTTTTCTCACCCCCCCCAGCTGCTAACTCTGTACAAGGGCCTTATCCGTCCATGTATGGAGTATGCTTCACATGTCTGGGGGGTTCCACTCATACTGCTCTTCTAGACAGGGTAGAATCAAAAGCTTTTCGTCTCATCAACTCCTCTCCTCTAACTGACTGTCTTCAGCCTCTCTCTCACCGCCGCAATGTTGCATATCTAGCTGTCTTCTACCGCTATTTTCATGCTAACTGCTCTTCTGATCTTGCTAACTGCATGCCTCCCTTCCTTCCGCGGCCTCGCTGCACAAGACTTTCTTCTTTCTCTCACCCCTATTCTGTCCACCTCTTTAACGCAAGAGTTAACCAGTATTCTCAATCATTCATCCCTTTCTCTGGTAAACTCTGGAACTCCCTGCCTGCTTCTTTATTTCCACTTCCTATGACTTGAATTCCTTCAAGAGGGAGGTTTCAAGACACTTATCCATCAATTTTTGACCACTGCTTTGACCCTTTTATGGGACTGGCATTTCAGTGGGCATTTTTTTTTATTAGATTTTTGTTGCCCTTGGCCAGTGTCCTTCCTACATAAAAAAAATAAATAAATAAATGATGACGGCAGCACAGATGTCATAATTACCCGCTTGAAGTTCTCCGAAGATGTAGATAATGGTAGCGTGGATTACGTGGTTAAGTGGTTTATTGTGTAAGTAAAGGAACACAAACACTGATCACCTTTTCTTTTCTTCCTTTAATGATGATATAAGTGATATACACTTTGGACGTCTATATAAACAGTACAAACGTTAAGAGCTAAGACTGAATTGAAGGATATCTCAGACTGGAGTGAGTTGATGCTCTCGACTCTCTCTGAACTGAACTCTCCGATGACTGAGTGTGCTCTCTGAACTGGTGACTGAATGAATGCTACACCCACAAGTCTTATTTATGGAGAAGATTCCAGATTACGATCGGAAGGAAATGACCAATAGTAAGATGAAAAGATAGCCAATCGTGTGGCTGGAAATGAAGTATTTAGGCCAATCACAGATGACCTTATTATAGCCAATGACCTAGGAGGGACCATGCAGGTGTTTCCTCAAGGAACACTGGCGAGAGGGATGAGAAAGTGTGGAATCCCCTTGAGAGTGAGAAGGAAGGAAGAAATAGCAGACTCACCACGTGGAAACATACTGAACTCGTGGAAACATGCTGAACATGAAATGATGAAATGAAATATTCATACAATAATAATGTTACGACTGATACAGGTTTGTAAGAAGAAAATTTTTAGGTTGATGCTTTTTACACATACGAGTAATGTGTTGTGTTATGTTGCAGTAAGGAACACACACACACACACACACACACACACACACACACACACACACACACACACACACACACACACACACACACACACACACACACACACACACACACACACACACACACACACACACACACACACACACACACACACACACACACACACACACGCACGCACGCACTCACTATCTTCCTTTCTCAACAAAATAAAATTCCTAAACATCAGCTGCAACTTTGCTTCCTCGTCCTCCTCCTCCTCCTCCTCTCTCTTTCTCTTTCTCTTTCTCTTTCTCTTTCTCTTTCTCTTTCTCTTTCTCCTCTTTCTCTTTCTCTTTCTCTTTCTCTTTCTCTTTCTCTTTCTCTCTCCTCCTCCTCCTCCTCCTCCTCCTCCTCCTCCTCCTCCTCCTCCTCCTCCTCCTCCTCCTCCTCCTCCTCCTCCTCCTCCTCTTCCTCCTCTTAATGCCACATTACGTTAGTCTCCTGAACAAGGTAAACTTCCAAACAAACATCATCACTCACACACTACTACTACTACTACTACTACTACTACTACTACTACTACTACTACTACTACTACTACTACTACCACTACTAGTATTACTACTACTACTACTACTATTACTACTACTATTGTTATTTCTGTCTAGTATATTTGCAACAAAAGTAAAAAGCACCATTACCATACTAATACCTGATAATTATTCATATTAGTGCCTTTGGAATTGCATATCACGAGAGAAATTAAGAATGGCAGTGGCGT
>NC_087153.1:8162500-8272500 GCF_035594125.1 Scylla paramamosain
AGAAGGTGTTCTCGGCAGGCCTTGTGTCTCCAGGGTTTTCCTTTCTTTTCCTGACAAGTACTTTCTCATTGGGTAGAATAGACAGGATACAACTGTTACTGCTGCTGCTGCTGCTGCTGCTGCTACTACTACTACTACTACTACTACTACTACTACTACTACTACTACTACTACTACTACTACTACTACTACTACTACTACTACTAAACATTGTTAATAATAAAAATGATAATAATGATAATGATAATAATAATAATGATAATAATAATAATAATAATAATAATAATAATAATAATAATAATAATAATAATAATAATAATAATGATAATAATAATAATAGAATCATCAACCCACTGCCACCGCTGCTGCTGCTGCTGCTGCTGTCACCACCCTCACCACCGCCACAGCCGGGGATAATGTTCAGGCTCTGTGCCTGCCATGACTGGGAACGAAGGGCTGAAGGCCGCGACCAGCCTGAGTCTCGACAGTAAAAGGGTGGGTGCGGTGTTTTGAACTCCAGCCATTACTCAGCGGCAGGGCAATGGTCCTGTTTTTCACGCCTGACTGACCCACGCGGGAAGCGACGGAAGGCCTGCACTAAACGCTCCTCTCAGAATCAAGGTACTGCGTCAAAATGGTCTCAATTTAATTAGTAGAAATAGAAGAGCAAGTAATGTGGTACATAGGTTTGACATGAGTATTACAAAGAATACGTATAATTCATGTTGCCTGACATCATCCGTGAAAAGTACTCGTCGTTTGTGTTGTAGCTATGATTGGTTTTTAGTATCATGTATGGTTTTCAATTCCTGACAAGATTCTTAGAAAGGAGAGCAAAGGTCTGAAGAGCTTAGTAACGCTTGATACACCCACAACAAGGGTGCCAGATGGCAGTAACCACACGTAATACCACCAATAATTTTTCGCTTGATATTTTAATAATTTATACTCTAGTTGTCATGTATTACTATTATTTTTGTAATGTTCCATTAGTTTTGTAACCTCAGACCTTTGGAAGAATGTTGGTGGAAGATGGAGGCCGCACGGCTGGTATTCAGGATGCGCTTCTGGTGCAGAGCTCCAGATAATCAACTGATCTGGGCGGGGAATGGTGCTAGTGTATCATTGCTTTCTTTTCTCTCCTTCGCATTTTTCTGAGTACCTGGGAATGAAAGGATTGACCAATGCAACCACACCATCACACACACACACACACACACACACACACACACACACACACACACACACACACACACACACACACACACACACACACACACACACATTTTTTTCGATTTTATTCTAGGGCTAGTTGTGTCAGTCAAGCCATCTGTGTTTCCATTTATCTCGTGGAAGAAACGAACACGAGTGACATGAGTAAACGATGAAGACTGGGAGCAAACCAGAGTCCTGATGCTCCGCCGCCTCGTGCATCATCTTATATCACACCTTGGGGCTCACACTTGCCACACGCCGGCCGCTGCAGTGTGAGGAGGAGTCACACCTGTCTCGCCATTGTTTGGGTGTTGTCTTGTTATGCGAGTCAAAAGTTGAATGAGAACGTGTATTATTCGTGAAAACCTTCAGTTTTTATAAAAGGAACGGTAAGAAAAACATGACGAATTGATGCTTGATACGAAATTACACGAGAGAGAGAGAGAGAGAGAGAGAGAGAGAGAGAGAGAGAGAGAGAGAGAGAGAGAGAGAGAGAGAGAGAGAGAGATTGTTTATGTGTGAGCAGTACCTTAAAATCCCCTTCCCCGTCAGCCGGTCACCAGTTTGACGCCTACGTGTAAACCCCCTCCCCTCCCCCCCTCTCCTCAAAAGGCTACCCCAGTTCTAGGCCATCAGGCGGGGGGACGGTGGGCGGGGCTTTTGGGGTCTTACCCTTGTCTTCCGCCGTTGAATAGAAGGATGCAGTGATAAAGTTTACGTGTGTGTGTGTGTGTGTGTGTGTGTGTGTGCCAGGCATAGATCTGTTATAAGGTTGATATCAATATTACTGGTGTTAAATTATGTTTTTTTTATGATTTATAGTCTAGTTGTAATCTTTTATTATAGCTAGCGTTATTACATTTCAATTATATTTTACCTCCCATCGATTAGTATTACTACTGGTCACTTAGTGTCATTACTATATAATGCGATACTAACGATAACGGAGATTTGTATTTATTGTTTATCCTTTTATTCTGTCTGCATCTTTCAGTAATATATTTTCTTGCATAATGCAAAGCACACTGGGTATTGCTATGGCACAATCAGAGATATTGATTTCTTTGTTGAATGTATAACCAGTGATGTAGTACCTGAAGAAAAGTGACTGGCCTTTGTTGTCTCTAATATAAAATATTATTTTACCTTATTTTGCCTTCTGTTACTAATACAGTGAAGTAATTGTTGTCTATTACTATTAACATTAATGCACTTAGGAAAAATCCTGTAATAATCTTTTACTGTTAGTATAGCAACAATACGCCTAGCTGATGTAGAAGTCAAGCCGCTCGATGCTACCTCTTCGCTTCAGGTGGGACATTTGATTGCTGCACTCTTGCTATTTCCACAATTATTGTATGTCCAAGGTACAGTGGTGACCCGGGCGTCCGAACGACACATTGCTCGAACAAATTGGAATCCGAACCATTTTTTTTTCGAGAAAATTTTGCCATATTTTCAGAAACCGAACACCAACGTAACGTAAAAATTATGAATAATGAAAGAATAATAAGCAAAATAAATACAAACAATCCTAAAACAAATAAACAACATCACAATATTAACAAGACAACCGCAAGGCAACGGAAACCCGGCAGTGCCCTTTGTATTTTAAAACCGTTACAGGGAGTGAATCAAGATGGCGACGGGCAGTGAGTGAGTGATAACGATAACCTTGTTATTGATAAGATTTACTGGTAAACCTCTTCAACATACAGTAATTTTACTTCTTTTATCACTTAACAATGTTTCTTTAAAGTTTAGATGTTTTAGTCAATATTGATGCACAACATGTAAAACAACACTCGTCAGTTGTCTCGTCTGTCATGCTCTGCTCTTACAGGAATGCATTTCTGTGATTGCGTATAGGTATTTTTTTACGATACTTTTATTTATTTATTTATTGAAATACACTTCATTGAGAGACCATGTACGGGAGTTCAGATTACTGTCTGGGGTGATGGGTTTTCTTGGGGTTCAGAAACTGTTTCGTTCACTTTTCATTTCCATTTTCAAATCTGAACAGACTCTTGGAGCGAGCGAACACGCATTCCGAGTCACCACTGTATTTTCAGCCATGTTGTCAATTACTAGCCTTGCCGTAAGATGACTTTCAAAAAAAAAGCAAATAAGATGCTGATTAAAATCAAGAAAGAAGCATTTTGTGGAAAGGTGCATGTTCAGTTGACCAGCCAATGGACGCCTGCTGGATGCACCACTATGAAACTGCGAATGATTTAAGTGATTTCGACCTTATTACGAGATGGCTGTTATTGAACGACGCGTTACTTAGCGATAACAGCAGCACCTGAGGACAATATGGGTGAAATGTTCAATGTTGTGAGGGGCTGCGTGACGTCGTCGCCGAAGCGCGTTGGCAGGGGAGAGGGAGGGGTAGGGGTAGGGAGGTCCTCGCCCCTCTCTCCCTCTCTTCATCCGAGAGTAGCACCTATAGGGGTGGGGTTATATAAAGTATTCATCATTCGTTTATATATATATATATATATATATATATATATATATATATATATATATATATATATATATATATATATATATATATATATATATATATATATATATATATATATATATATATATTTTTTTTTTTTTTTTTTTTTTTTTTTTTTTTTTTTTTTTTTTTTTTTTTCTGTAGGATTAATACTCTGACATTGTAGATATTTTCGTGTTGACATTTTTGAAAATCCTCTTAGGGCAAACTAACTGATAATATGATTAAAATTATCTGATATATATATATATATATATATATATATATATATATATATATATATATATATATATATATATATATATATATATATATATATATATATATATATATATATATATATATATATATATATATATATATATATATATATATATATATATATGGGGAAAGGTTTCTAAGTCAGCTTAGTCTACCTTGCCAAAATGAATTATTAATTATTGGTACCATTACTAATTTCCCATGTGTGTGGATGGGTGGGTAGGCGGTGAAGACGCGAAGCCTCAGCAGGCACATGGGGAATGGATGGGTAACAGTTAGTGTATCGGACACTTGCCACGCCGGCGCGACATTGCACCGCCTCAGCAGCGCCTCAGAAACAATTCCCGTGATATTGGGGATCACTGGGTCACGGGAGAGGAGGAGAGGCCTGAGGAGGAAATAGACGGGGATCGGAGGGAAGAACGCCGCAAGAGGCTTGGGGATACCAGAAATAGATCGATCGGTTCTGTGATGCGAGTGTTGTGGGCGGGACGCTGATCCTGTGCCGACGCTGCGGGGACGCGCCCGTTCAGAGGCTCGGACGCGCCTCTGGAATAATCTGCTGATCTCTCAGCAGTGTTTTGTTTCCAGCAGTTCAAGGAGAACAGCCCGACTTTTGGTGCTGTGAGTGTTCTTTCTGTTTCTTCACACCGAGGCTTTCGTGCGCAAGGACAAGCATCATGAATTTTACATATGTATTTGAATTTACAGCTACAGTCTGCACTTAAAGCTTCAAGGAAGGTTTGATGCAAGGCTCGTGGGCGGCAGGATTTGAGAGGCTGGAGTGAGAGGTGCGGCAGATATCACCGCCACATTATTAGTTTGCATATATATCTTTGCTTCCCCTAAACCATTTTTGATGATTTTTTCCTCGTTTATTCTTTTATGGAAATGGGAAAAAATACTGTTACTTCATCAGCTTCGAAGCGTTCACTTGAGCGAGCATATAAACAAATCACCATAAAGTTGAGTTATTGTAGTTAAGAGCATCAGAGACGCCCTTGTTTCTCCGTGACCTGGGATTCATAACCACGGACCAGCCTCTCGCCACATTACAAGCTGGTCTTAGCGGACATCTCCATCTGCGTCCCTCTCATTGGAGGCTCAAGTGTGTCAGCTGAAGAGGAGGGCTGACGCACCCATTAATGTATATTAAATACAAATATGTCTGCACTGGTATTTCCATGTCAGTCTGCCTGTTAGTGCATCACAGACTTTCTTATTCCATGCCAGTGTGCGCCTGAGTGGCCAGCAGCAGGACTAATGTGTCTCAGGAGCAATGTAATTAGTAATGTTTGTGGCTTGTTTTGAAATTTCTGCCGCAGACTCTATTTGTCTCTCAGTGCTTGGTTTCACTAGATCAATTCCCCTGTGTTTCGCAGAAAATGTTTCCACTATTCTAGGACGTTACATTGGCGTTGACCCAACATATTCTGGACATAATGGGCGGAAGGAGGCGTCGTGCTTACAAGGAAGAAGCTCCCACGAAAGCAGGTAATTAGCAAGAGCATGATCACACAATGGAGAGGAAAGCCAGTCAGGGTGAGATGCACCACCACCTCCTCAACTCATCCCCTCTGGTCGTACTCGCTCTCGCAGCTGTCCATGTCCCAGACTAGAACGGGATGTGAATTTGGAAGCGAAGTTACTATCAGAAAACCATCGCACTGGCAGGAAAGGAAAGACTAGTGGTAATGGAAGAAACAGATATAGAATTTTGTGTCGAAACTTGGCCTGAAATGAACAGTACATACCATATCTTACACTCTTTTTAAGAACAGCTCTAGTATATATATATATATATATATATATATATATATATATATATATATATATATATATATATATATATATATATATATATATATATATATATATATATATATATATAAAGCATTCTTAACTTTTATAAGGCTCTATGCCAATCACAGTAGACGTGTTATTTCTTCACATGTAAAACTCTCTCTCAAGAAGCGTGTCATAAAGGGAAAAAAATAGAGAAGGAAAATAATTCTGTAAACCAGGGATGTCAAACTCATGGCCCGCCGGCCAAAAGTGGCCTGCGAGGTGACAAGAGATTTTTCAACTCGAGTTACTATAATTGTTATAACTGAGGAAAATGTAACTAAACTGTTGAGACGAGACATAATAACTTTTACCTTTCAATCTTTCATTCATATGACTGATTTATTTCATATTATGATTGCTAGTAATAACACTCTTTTATTGGAAATTTTAATAAATGAACCTAACGAATCTGTCTGAAGCCGAAGACCCAGTCAGTGCTGATATCTGAACGCATGAGTCGCATAAAAGAAGTGGCAGAAGTGTTAGTGCCTGATAAAAAGAAACTGTTTGAAATGGTGAGTCTGTCACGGAATACAGTGGTGTCAAGAATCGAAGAAATGAGTGAAGATGTTGGTGAGCAGTTAAGCAACAAATCGAAGGAGTTTGCTCTCTTCGGTCTTGCATTTGATGAAAGTAATGATATGACTGATACTGCACAACTTACTATTTTCATCCGAGGTATCACAGAGGAGTTTGCTATTCATGAGATATTCTTTCCTTTGAAAGTCTCCATGGGCAAACCTGCAGTATGAATGTGAAAGAGACAGTTATGAAGGCGGTTGCAGAAAGATTGCCATAGCTCTCGTGGAATAAGCTGGCTGGATTGATCACAGATGGAGCGCCAGCTATGATGGGCAAAACAAATGGGTGTGTAGCCCTCATCAAGAAATACGTACAAAATGAAAATGCAGATCAAGACATTTAGCAGTACATTGCATTGTTCATCAAGAAGCTTTGTGTGGAAAAACAATGGACCTGACTCATGTGATGGATGTTGTTTTGAAGTGTGTCAATAAAATTCGTAGTAAGGGTCCGAAACAGAATTTCAAACTTTTCTGAAGAAATAGATACCGAGTTCAAAGATGTTCCCTACAACACTGAAATTCGGTGGCTGAGCAGAGGCCTACTCCTGGAACGTTTTCTTTCACTGAGGAAGTATATCGAGATGTTTGTCAACGACAGTCTTAACACCAAGCTGCAAGGACTTGACCAGCTAATCAGAGAACTCATGAACCTCGTCAAAAGTTTCCAAAAACAAACTTATACTGTTCCAGAAGCAGCTAGAAAAGGGCATCCTTTTGCAATTTAAATCAATGCAGACATTTCTTAGTGAGACTAAGCAGATTTGTCAAAGATTGTGAAGACTTGAAAGTAAACTTTGAGAAACGCTTTCAAGATCTCCATGGAAGACAACAGAGCCTATCTTTGTTTGAAATCTCCTTCCTTGTGAATGCAGAGGACTTTAATGATGCAGATTTGCAAATGGAAATACTTGATATCCAGGCTAATTCTGCTCTTCAAGGATTCTTTACCAACCACCCTCTTTTTGCGTTTCATGAGAGAGTAGACAGGGAAAAGCCACTTACTCATCACAATACTTGCTTTTGGGCTGTTCAGTTTGGTAGCATCTACGTATGCGAACAATCATTCTCTCGGATGACGGTGAATAAGTCCAAGTACTGCACCAAAATTACGGACAAGCACTTGAATGCCATCCTGTGACTTGAAATATCTCCACTGAAGCCAAATGTGGAAAAACTTCTTGAAGAAAAACGTATGCAGTGCAGTGGAAAATAAAGTCAAAGATCCGAGTTGTATTTTTCTTCTTTTTTTATTACGTACATACCTTATACAACAAAATTTCTATT
The DNA here is from genome assembly GCF_035594125.1 of Scylla paramamosain. Lineage (NCBI taxonomy): Eukaryota > Metazoa > Arthropoda > Malacostraca > Decapoda > Portunidae > Scylla > Scylla paramamosain. Next base: position 8,170,205 of record NC_087153.1, read on the forward strand.
TTGTTTCAAAATTCAAAGAATTTCAATAATATACTATAGTAACTGTATTCCCAGAGTACTGCATATTATGTTTCTTTCTTTGTAATAATTAGTGTTGTATTTATTAGGTAAGACCAATTTTACATGTGTAAGTTCAGATGAACCCAAATAATGTATTTTTGGTAAACCAAGATGCCCAGCAAAATAAGTTGTAACTTCAGTCTTGCCAGTAAGTAATTACCAAATCTTTGATGGCCCTCGAGACCATAATTAAGTGCATAATTGGCCCTTAAAAGAATTTGAGTTTGACACCCCTGCTGTAAACTGACTAACGAAGAAAGTACAAGAAAAATCAGAATGAGAATATTGTTAAATTGATGAATATATGAAGTAAATAATATGAAGGTACAGCAAATATACATTTTGATAATTTGTTGATTTGTACGAAGAGACCGCGTGTCATGATGACGAGAGGATTATGAGTTTAGGCGGGGACAGGTGGACCGCTGTGGTGCTGATGTGATGACTTCACGTGACATGCATGGGGAGATTAACCTTCTGGAGGCGAGAATCCCTGTTATTATGTTGGATAAGTGAAATTGCGAATGTTTATGTGTGGAAACTTTCTCAGACACTTTGTGTAAGGAAAGCCTGTACTACGTAAAAACAAATAGATAAATAAATAAATAAATAAAAAGAACAACAATAAGAAACAGGAAACTTCATTGTACAAAATGAGGTTTTGTCTGGTGTTCATGATAAAAGTCATCATCGGCAGATAGTAAGGATCCGGTGTACAGTGAAAGTTTGTGCTAACATTTCTCCATCCATCTGTCAGCTTGTCACCTCTCCCGGTGCACTCCAGCCAGCCTTCATATGCAATGGTGTCTGAATATTATGTGATGCGCTGCGTCCACCGTTTCATCGGACACTTTATTCTCTCTTTTACAGGCAATGCCCTTTAAAACGTCCAGGTAGTCGTCCGTGCGCGATGCTCCATTGTAACAGTGTGTGTGTGTGTGTGTGTGTGTGTGTGTGTGTGTGTGTGTGTGTGTGTGTGTGTGTGTGTGTGTAAAATATTTTCAATCCCATTATCACTCCAGCCTTCCCTAAGAGGATTTTCAAAAATGTCATCACGAAAACATGAATAATGTCGAAGTATCAACCCTTCAGAAAAATTATGGAAACCAATGAAAATATTTTACACATAATTCCTCCCCTATGGATGCGACTCTCCCAGATGAGGAGGGAAAGAGAGGGGTGAGGACCTCCCTATCCCTACCCCTCCCCTCTCAACGCGCTCCGAAGATGACGTCACGCAGCCCCTCACAGCATTGAGCATTTCACCCATATTGTCCTCAGGTGTTGCTGCTTATCGCTAAGTAACGCGTCGTTCAGTAACAACCATCTCGTAATAAGGTAGAAATCACGATGAAATAATTCACAGTTTCATTGTGGTGCATCCAGCAGGCGTCCATTGGCTGGTCAACTGAACATCCATCATCTCACAAAATGCTACTTGCTTAATTTTTATTTACAATGTATTTGTTTCAGTAGGATACAGTTTTGGTAAATAGTAGAATAGTATATTTTTTGCAGTCCTCCTCCTCCTCCTCCTCCTCCTCCTCTTACAACCACTATTTTTACTACTGCAGACCCCACCCGATGTGTATAACATGTCTTTTTATAGAAGCTTGAAGTATCCCACAGACTCTCATCTCACCGTCACCTACCCGTCTCTCGCCCTGCACGGTGCTCGTACAGAGGCATACGTAGTGTTTTAGGAACAAGTCAGGTAAATGCCGGCAAGGAATAACGAGGTAATGTGTAGTTATGAAGCACAGTGTTATGTCAGTCGTGTTTGAGAGAGCCATGGACGGAAAAGAATAGTTATTGAAATGGCCGCCAGTTCCTTTATGCTCGATAATGACGCAGATTATACTCACGTGCCAGGCAATGGGCCCCGTGTTAATAGGGAAAAAGGTAGAGGTAAGTGAGCTGGCTTGAGTCATGAGGAATGGGGATGAGTGCGTCGAAATATTGTTTGCAGTGTCATTCTTTTCTTCTTTTTTTTTCTTTTTCCCATGTTATTCTGAGTGTTTGCCAAATTTACGTTCTTTCAGATTTTTTTATTTTTTTTTATTTTTTATTTTTACTCTGATGGATTGAGAGAACAGTCTAAGTCACGTCACGCAGGAGGGATTGGGGTGGACGGAGACTGAAGACAGTGTGTACACAAGTCAAGCAAGTTCAAAGGCAAGGCAAATACAAGCACCTCACGAAGAATGACGAGTGGCAGGGACAAGCCGCAGCGTGTGTGGTCATATATATATATATATATATATATATATATATATATATATATATATATATATATATATATATATATATATATATATATATATATATATATATATATATATATATATATATATATATATATATATATATATATATATATATATATATATATATTGCATTTGATGTGCATGCGTTGTGAGGCTAAAACGCTTCGCAGACAGGCGAAAATATTTTTATGGCAACGTTGTATGTATACAAATACAGGGCCTGTGTCACTTGTTCCCTGCCTCATCACAGATAAGCAGCGCGGAGCGTGCTGTAGATCAATCGAGTGATGGTTCTCATGCGGAGCTGACCCATACAGCATAAGTAAAGTGAGTGTAAGGAAGTGCGACTCTTGTGTGGTGGTGCCGTGCATCTTCACTACCAGGAGCAGGTGACCTGAAGACAGATTTCTTTGAGTTTATTTTTATCGTGAAGGAGGTAAATGAATGACACATTCCAGTCGGCAGCCTTTATCGCGTCACCTGAAACATCGTGTGGTCGTTACCAGAGCATGCACGTTATTTATGTACATATACAGTACGTCACTAGTGCTTCTGTCACACCACTTGAAATTACACGTAACATTAAGAATTATATCCATTACAATCGTTGCGTGCAATCCAACTACTATAATAAGTAAGTCACCGAAATGAGAGATTATTACTACATTTTTTCTCGCCAGCAGCCACCCAGCAAAAACGAAAAAAATAAATAAATCATATCGTCAGCGGTGCATGGCTGCTGCCGGGCCATGTAGACCTGCAGGATATTGGCCTGCGCGAATGCCTTTCTGTTGACTTGCGGTAGAGGCTAGAATGTCATAACACGTATCGGTCAGCCGGGTTCTAGAATTAAAAAAAGAAAAAAATGTAGTTAGCGCTTGGCGGCGCTTTTCTCCTTTGGCAGGTGTGTGACGTTCCCGTGACCGTCCTCACCCTACATGCCTATCTCTGGGCTTTGCATTTACGTAATTTCATATATATATGTGTGTATGAGAGAGAGAGAGAGAGAGAGAGAGAGAGAGAGAGAGAGAGAGAGAGAGAGAGAGAGAGAGAGAGAGAGAGAGAGAGAGAGGGGAGGAGGGGTAGCCTGTCTGGTAAGAGGGTGGTCACACTAAGAGGCTCAGAGTTCAGTAAAGCTCCAGCATTCCCATCCCCTTGAACACGCTGCCCCACCGAAGTACATATCGTCCCACCCACCCCACCCACCCCACTCCTCTCGCCCATTACTGAGGCTGCTGTAATGATGACGAACCGCCACGGACGCCGCCTTGGGTCTCGGTTGCCGCTAAAAAACTGAGCCTCAATCCACTGTCCACCTCTGCCCTATTTTGATCACTAATGACTAAACCAAGAAGTGATATTTTCAACTTTTTATATTTCTACTTCGGTTCATACAAGACCGCAGTTATATTCACCTTTGACTGGTCGCTCCGCTTTATTATTATGTATTTTAAATGAGGATATGCACACACGGCCATGTCATTCTCCTGTGGAAATGTCAAAATGCGTTAAATAATTCGCGAGCTGCGCCAGAGCAACAGTGATGGTGACGGTACTGAAGTATATTAATTGACAATCATCTCACAGTGAAGTATATAATGTTCTGCTTTATGAAGGTAGGTTAGAACTTTAGATTAAGCAAAGGTTTTGAGGTGCTAACACTGAAAGTTCAACGAAACACACACACACACACACACACACACACACACACACACACACACACACACACACACACACACACACACACACACACACACACACACACACACACACACACACACACACACACACACACACACACACACACTCCAATCAAATCAATACCTAACTAATGATACATATTAATATTTATTCATACACTCCTACGTGAGGCTAAACATAAGAGTTTACATAAATTACATGCGTATTTTTATTCTATTTTACTTCAGTTATTATCTTTTGTACTCTGTGGCGGTGAACGTCGAACATATGATGGTATTAGGTTACTCGGTTTTTCAATTACTCGTCTGGGGGATCAGTTTACTTTATCTTTTTAGTCAGAAACAACGCTACGGATAAAGGAGTGTGGGTTTGCAAGTTTTATCGTATCTGCTTCCACGCGAGAAATTTGCGTTGTGTTATTCTTACCGTTCGTCGGATAACTTGGCTCAAATTAGCTCTTTCACAATTCACAACCCTGACATACATTGTACAAAATATTTACATGTATTTAAAAGAAATAAAAAGGAAAGAATATAGCTATAAAAAATAAAAAAAAAAGAGGGGGGATGAGTGGAAATTCTCAAAATGGCTTGTGATGAAGAAACTGCGTGGGTGTTAAATGACCATGAAAGGCTAAAGGTGTATTATAATATGATATGTACAATAGAGTAAAAAAAATAACGTATTTGCCAGTCAACCTTTTGACGTGAGATTTATACTACAACAGGATAGAACTCGCATGCACCGCTTGCTCTCCCAGGCCAGGTGATGAAGTTTTCCTCTGTCAACACGCACTGGGGAACTCCACTGACCTCACCCATTCCGGAACTCTTTTACTCTGCTTTGGTGGGAGCTGCGCCTAGGAAGTTTTATTTATTTTTTTTTCTTCTCTCAAGTTTCATCAGTAGCCAGTGTCATTTTTTTGTGCACAAAGAAAAAAAAGAGTTGTGTGGCAAGCTACGTATACCTTCTCACTCTTTTTGGCCGCCTCACCATATCCGAAGTTATGTGGTGATGGGGAGACAGGACGCTCAAGGCATGGGCATGGGGGTGTGGGGGTGATGGGGTAGGGGGTGAGAAGCTATAGTGCCTACAAACACACGTATCATCAGTCATTCTTTGTAGTTTTTTTTTTTAACTCAACTCCATCCACTCACGTCTCACAGCTGTATAAATAATGCGTAACTTTTTTCATAACGTTTGAACTGCAAATGAGTCAGTAGTTTTGAAGTTTGGAATGAATAATCCTCGTGTGCCGCGTTTCATCATGGCTCAGAAAGGTTGTAGCGCGTACACACACACACACACACACACACACACACACACACACACACACACACACACACACACACACACACACACACACATACCATCCTCCATTTTATTTTTCTTTTATCTTTTTCCTCGACTAGAGAATGTCATAGCATGGAGGCATTTTGAAGCTGAAGTGTTGCGAGTCAAGTGTTTTTTTTTTTTTTTTTGTTTTTTTTTTTTTGTGTGTGTGTGTGTGTGTGTTGCAAACGATATCTCCCCGCCGGTCACGAGTTTGTACGAAGCCTTGGTGTCGCTGCCCAGGACCACCGTTCCTCTATTACCCTTATACAGAAACTCGTTGCTCTCACACCATGACTATTTTCAAAGGCCACAGAAATGATGAGGCTGGTTCTCAACACGGTTTCCCCTCTTAATAATGTAGCAAAGTTGTTAATCTGTCACTGGAACCGTAAAACATTCTTAAAAACCCGTGTAACTTCAACTAGAGTCCTTTGAAATTTGTGGAGGTGTGGCGTGGAAATGTTTTAGAATATTGTCTTAGGAATGCTGGAGCTGCACATACCAAGTTGTAGTTTACCTGAACCTCATCCCCCACAGACCTCCCCTGCCCCTCTCTCACCCTCCTGCTTCCTCTCCACACCTGACTCACTTACCGCCAAGATTAACTGTTTACATTACGGGACCTAATTAACTTGTTCATATTTAACGCGTCCGTGTATGTAAATGTTGCGCTATTTAGGGACCGTTGTCAACAGAGGGTGGTCGAGAGAAAGGAGGGTTAAGGAAGGAGCAGGAAAGGTAGCAGAGTGTACTTAAGTGGAGGGAGGAGATTATAAAGGATTGTAAAGCGTTACGAATAGCATCGGCCCTTCAGGTTCATTACTCCTAACTTGCTAGTAAGGAAAAATATATATTATGACAGAAGATCTTATACAACTTGTTCATCCTTCTTGCCGAAATTGCTCGTAGTACTGAAAAATTAACTTAAAAGGATAGGCAAGTTATATAATATGCGGCTTCTTTTGTTTTGTGAAGGGAACTTTTGAATGATCGGTGAGTTGATGCTATGTTGTTTGCATTGTATAAATGTAAATATGGAGGAAAAGGACAGACTGGAAAGGTATGGAGTCTGAAAAAACGATTATGTTGTTATTTAGTTCTTCTTGTTCCCGTAAGTCATAGTCTAGTCTTCTTTTCTAGAGTTGAATAAACACACACACACACACACACACACACACACACACACACACACACACACACACACACACACACACACACACACACACACACACACAGACGTGGATGACGAAGGGACACTAGCTCTCCAGCCCAGCCACCCTTTCCTGCCGTACGCCTTGCCGACGATCTGCAACGGCGCCTCGCTCTACCTGACTCAGGGCGGCGCGACACAACGACTCGCGTACCCGCGTAAGGAAAGGGGGGGAGGGTGTCTGGAGTTACCTGGGGACGTAAGTGGTGAGGTGAGCATCGTGGCGGCGCCTGAGGGAGACATCAGCGTGGGCGGATGGCCTCGTTATCTGTCTCAGTGCGGAGCGACGCCTCCCTCCCCTCCTCCTCTCCTGCCTTTCCTCCTTTCCTCCTCTCCTCCAGTCTCCCTTGTTTAACCTGCCGCCGGCGTTCCCTCATTTCCTTTATCTCCTCTTTTCCTTTTGCTTCCTTGCCTTTGTTTTTCTTTCCTTTTTCTTTCTCATTCATACATGTCCCTCCCAGACTTCCGCAGCCTTCAGACCCCAGATCCGTACTGCGGCGCGTCCTTCACCAACTTTTCTGCTTCCGCCGTCGGGAGAAGTAACTTACTGCCTCGCCCGGTACACACCTGTCAAACAAAGGACCCTACGTCACCTTCCTCTTAGACACCTTTCTCCCCACGTGTTTGGTCCCCGTCTCACGTAGTGGCCGCTCGTGCTCGTCCAACCCATGCAGGCCGTCGCCCTCATGCAGCTAACTTTAATCCTCATTTACATTATTCACACACACAGTTTTCTCGCACCGCCGCGGGAAAGAGTATTATGTGGTCGCGGTTTATTGAATTTCACGTTTTGTGTACCGCTGGTGGCCCTGGTGAGTACTCACTTCCTGCTCCAGACACTTCGTACACCTTCCCTCCACTTCTCGTTCACGTTGTCAGGTTTCGTGGAGTTCCTCGCTCTGTATGTGATAAGTGCTAAGCGTGACAAGTGTAATTTTACATAGTGCCGAGAGAAAAGAATAATTTTACAATCTTTATCTCACTTTTGTCGAGTCTGGCAGTCACCCAGCCTTTCTTCCCGTCAAGTACATGTCTTTAAAGTTCCCAAACTAAATTTCAACTTCCTTAACGTACTTTAACCTTTCTTCTTACCAAACTCTCACGTTATTCACCGAAATTTGCTTCAGACTTTCTCCACCGCACATCCATCACTTTGGTCCACCCACCCACACACCCACCCAGCCATCCTGCCTCCACTCCCCTGCCCATCCACACCCTGCCTCCATCCTTTCACCCTGCCTCCCATCAATCCTATACTTTATTCCCTCACTGCGCCTCACTTGTACCCCACATGTTAGATTCATCTCTCAGCAGCATTACTTCGCATCATTGTATTTTCCTTTTTCCTTTTTTTTTTTCTATCTTTCCTCGTGTATTTGGTAGCTTCATTTACAAAGATCAACCATTTTTCACTCATCCTCCTACATTATACTGGGTCAATAGGTCAAAAAGGCCATTACACGTTGCGATGTGGCGAGGTAATGCATTATGTACTCGTATAGTTATCGCAATCGTGAATCCCGAGTCATACTGCATGACTGCATACAGCCTGGTGAGGTTTCGGGAATCGTAGAGTAAGTTTAGCCTGGCTCTCGACTTTTTACTTTTAACTCTTTTATAGATTTATGTAATCTGCTACCACATGCGTGCTACATGTTCAGATGTTTCTCACACGCCTCCCTTTACACTACAATGACTGAATGAGTAAATAAGTATGTAAAAGTAAAAGCTGGTAATATGTCAAGAAGATATGTGTTGCTTCTTTTTTTCTTCTTCCCTTCGCTTTTCTGCGTTTTTATTATGAAAAGAGGATTGGTTGATGACTACGATGTGAAAATGAAAATGGGTCTGTTAACTACCATTTCTTAAGAAAATATATATTAGAATGTATAGTAGATGTAAATGCACGTAGAAGAGACTAGAGGTGATCGCACAAAATTACAATTATAAAATTTTGTTGGAACGTAATAATTGTGGCTCGTAATCACACCTGAAGCCTCGCAGCTGGACTTCCCGCTGCAGTATTACCGACGCTCCTCCCGTGTTCATGATCTCTAACATTTTAGCTTTTTGTCTCCACGTGACCAAAAATTCATGCTCTTCGTAGGCCTTATAATAATATACCATCCCTTACATTTGTTATACTAGCGGTAGTAATAAGTAATGATGCCTTGCTCTACTAAATAACTAGAAGCTCCAACTTATTGTCGAGTAGCATTGATTAATATGCCCCTGTCAACATATAGATAACACTAGGTGGTGTCACGTGGGAACTACCTTGGCAGTATTTATTCACGTGGCCAAGAAATATATTTTGTCATGTGAATATTTTGACTCCGGAATGCATTTGCTCTTAAGCCGCGATCTAATTACTAATATTTATTTTTCGTAGTGTATTTGAATTTCTCGTCGCAGTGATCAAATCCTGATTTTCGAATAGCTTCATGACTCCACAGAACGCACTTCACAGCCACGGGTTAGAAGATTCCTGTTCCGTGGTGATCCTAAAACCCATATCATCCTTTCGGGAAAAGCAGCGTGCAGCGAGAGTGTAAACAATGAGAGTTACGTAAAAGCCAACAAATGAAAACGTACAGATGAAGTGTTTTTCACTTGGTTCAAGCCAAAAAGTTGCTTGCTGTGGTCTGGTTAATTACTTGTATTCACTCGCCGCGAGGTAAATCAGTGAATATTATTTGGAGAACAATAATGGCACAATTGTGTGGAGCCTGGCCATTTTGTGTGCGGTGCTGCAGTGTTGCCACCAAACCTTTATATGCATGCACTCATTCCCTTTAAGTGTGTCTTTGACCATCACATTATTTCTCCATACAGCAGTGTTACCAACGCGTCAACACCAGTATTTTTACAATTGTTGCAACGTGACAAACATCCTTCACCTGCCTCCCAGTGGGTGTTTTCAATGATTCTGTTGTGCTACCATAACTGTTGATGCACCATCATTTATCTTTTAACCTACATTATCCTAACGTCTGTCCCACCAGGAAGTGTTGCACCATCCTACACCCTATCCTTTACTATCAGAGAGAGAGAGAGAGAGAGCAAATGAAATATCATAGTTGCAACTGTAATATAAGTTTGCGTTGTGGAGGAGAATAATTAGATGAACTAATGCAATGATTTGTTTCGAGAAATTAATCACTGTATTATTTTTTTCCTTAACGTCGCAACAGCAAGATAACACATCACCCGTGTCATTAAAAGCTGAACGATGAGTGAATGATATCAAGCCGTGAAATTTATACATGTGAAAATAACATAATCATCGGCGGAAGGCGTAATTGTGCAATAAAGACGAATAAGAAAAGTTAAAGCCTACCTAATAGCATCAATCAGTCATGCTTATGTATATATTTAAAGAAGAAAACCCCCAAACTAGGATCAAATCTGAAAATTACCCTGATTCTCAAAGTTCTAAAGATGGATGACTCAGACTCGAGGGATATTTTTAAGTGCAGCGCCACACGGGACACGATGTAGTTATGAGATGTTGGTCAACTAAATCAATTACATCCAGCAACCCGTTGCTGTTCTGCTATTCCATCTCCCGTTGACCTGACGTGACTTGTGGTGCAGACGCATCTCCACAGCCTTGGGGATATGCAAGGGTTTCAGAGGAATCATTCTCCACCAGCATTTAAAGGCAAGCATTGTTTGGATATGGTATATTTTCACTGGCTTTCTGCTCCATATCTTTGGGTTGCTGACACTGACACTGAGATCAGCACAATGAATCTTCCAACGGTGCAGTGATAAACCAGGATGCATGGCACATCCCTGGGTGTTTGAATTTTTTTCAAAGGTTACTTGGAAATAATGAAGTACATGAAAGGGTACGTGACATGGTCAGTGTGTATAGGAGTGCACAGTAGGAAAAAAATGTTTTAGTGAGAAAATTGTGTCACGTAAGAAATTAATTTAAACTGAGATTCAAGTATTACAGATTAATTGTATTAGTACATTACACTCAGACGCAACTCGCGCCTCACAGGTTTAAGATGTGGAATTCTAAGGAGAACAGTGGACCTTTAACACCTAATTAACAATTATTTAGGACTGATTAGCTATTTACAATGTTTAAAGTAGACACAATATTTTTATTTATATATTTTCAGTCTTATAACTCGAGGAAATATTCATGTAACTTTTTTGTAATCAATCGTCCTAGGCGGTAGAATACATTAATTATCAAAAGCTCCCGGAAAGGTGCATGAACTTAGGAAAGGTTGGGAACCACTGGTCCAGGAGCAGGTGTACAGTCACAGTCATAAGTAACTTTCCACACTCATTTATACTGTGTTTACGTTTTCTCTCCTTTCTTAGTCCTCTGACCTGAGAATGTCCCTGCAAAACTACACTCCCCAACACATTCTAAGCAAAGCAGTGGACATGAGATTAAGGCAACACGGTAAACACAATGGAAGTGACTGCAGAATGGTTACTGGACTATTGACCGTGCTGTACCTTTCCAGCTTGGCTCCAGGCCGCACGTGTACCCACAAAAATAGTTGCAATGGGATTTGGTTCGAACTCTTTGCCAGCTAGCCAGCCAGCCAGCCAGCTTTCCTTGCATTCCGATGTTGAGCACCGACTGGTGGAGTAGGCGAAGCTGCTCAACCTCTGAGCTAAAAAAAGAAGAAAAAAAAAAAAGATTATAGGGACTTTCATCAAGGTACGTTACTGCATCCCTGACAGAGAGAGAGAGAGAGAGAGAGAGAGAGAGAGAGAGAGAGAGAGAGAGAGAGAGAGAGAGAGAGAGAGAGAGAGAGAGAGAGAGAGAGAGAGAGAGAGAAAGAGAGGGGGGGGGGGGAGAGAAAGAAGAACGAACAAGAAGAAAGGATCTCCACCAAACATCGCGGCATGAGGCGGTCGGTAATGAGGGGCCGTATAACACATTGATGGCGAACACCCAGCAGCGACTCCCGGCCGCCCTTTAATCCTGGCGGGGCAAGAGGTGATCCAGACAGCCGTTCCCCGCGCAACAAGGGAGTGTGTTGCTTAAGGCGTGAATTAAGGAAAGATATGAGACGGCCGAACGGGGGCTGGCCGCGACTTGGAGTTTCTGGTGTATTTTTAGCCCCCGTCAAGCGGATCTGTGTTTGTGGCTTACCTGTGCGTTACCTGCCTTGCCTACCTTAGCCTTACCTGTCTACCTGGCCTGCTGCTTCAAAGACCTGTGCCGGGCTGGGATCTTACTCACGTGGGAGGAAGGAAGGGAAGGTCGTGTGTCAGGGTGGTGAGCTCTCCTGGCCGCCTCCTCCTCCGCAACATCACGTGGCAGGGTATCGTCTGTCTGAGGGATGGAAGGCTGTCTGAGGGAGGGTGTTCGCTGCATTAACTCTCTGCCAGTCTGCCAGGATGAAGTTGCTGCGGATTTCATTGATTTATTTAAGCTGAGTTTTTTTTTTTTTTTCGATTCAATCCTTACGATATATAATATACTCTCTCTCTCTCTCTCTCTCTCTCTCTCTCTCTCTCTCTCTCTCTCTCTCTCTCTCTCTCTCTCTCTCTCTCTCTCTCTCTCTCTCTCTCTCTCTCTCTCTCTCTCTTATAAGACCACAAATGAAACTGACAGATGGCTTCTTTCTTATTTTCATCTGTCGGTTCATTTTGAAAAGGATCCCACGATACAGTGCCGAATTCCAAAGATGTGGCCTGGTGTCCCTCCGTCTTCCTCCTCAACGGTGGATTACACACTTCGCCTCTGCTCTCCACGCGTGGCGGATGACAGGGAGTAGGACACCTTCACGATATGGTTACTACTACTACTACTACTACTACTACTACTACTACTACTACTACTACTACTACTGCAATCACTACCACTACATACTACTACTTATAAGACAATAATAATGATAGTAATAACATGCCTTAACAGAATAATGTTATGGCATCGCTTGGCCTACACTTACTACCTTTACAAATACGAATCTGGTGTCACCTTACCTGGATATCCCTCCGCAGCTAAAGTTTTTTTTTCTTCTACAGAAGCACACGAATAGTTTACGTACATTTTAAGGAAATGTGAGAATTGAAGGAAAGAAAACCATCCAGTGTCTGTAAGAAAATTTTATTGCATCGTCCTCGCATAAGAAACAGAAAACGTGGAAGTCTGTACAAGAAAACGTATACTACTGTATTTATGCATTTATACTCGTGTGTGTGTGTGTGTGTGTGTGTGTGTGTGTGTGTGTGTGTGTGTGTGTGTGTGTGTGTGTGTGTGTGTGTGTGTGTGTGTGTGTGTGTGTGTGTGTGTGTGTGTGTGTGTGCGCTCTCTCTCTCTCTCTCTCTCTCTCTCTCTCTCTCTCTCTCTCTCTCTCTCTCTCTCTCTCTCTCTCTCTCTCTCTCTCCTCTCTCTCTCTCTCTCTCTCTCTCAACAAGGAAAAAGAGAGAGAAGAGAGAGCGACATATAAAAAAAAATCCGATATGCTTCATTAACTTTCGCCGACGAAGCAGAAAAAAGTTTCCCAATTTTCATGTTTCAGTGCGTAATGGAGCAGCGTGACCTCACCTGACGACCGACCAAATTAACTCTTTGTCTTTACCAGCCCAGAATAATTATCGTTTTGGAGTTATTCATGACCTTCGAACACTCCCTTTGTCGGTGGCGGGGCGGTGAGTGCCTGGGCCGCCCACACCTGAGATTCAGAGAGAGAGAGAGAGAGAGAGAGAGAGAGAGAGAGAGAGAGAGAGAGAGAGAGAGAGAGAGTAGCATGAGGGAATGTACGTGTCGATAGGAGAGCGAAAAAAAATACTGGTGAGGAAGGGATGGAGATAATGAATCCTCAGATTCATAACCCATACTTAGTGTTTCTTTCTCCTCTTCCTTCATGTCTTCCTTTCTTTCCTTCCTTCCTTCCTTCCTTCCTTCCTTCCTTCCTTCCTTCCTTCCTTCCTTCCTTCCTTCCTTCCTTCCTTCCACCTACCTACCTACCTACCTACCTAACCTGCCTACCTACCTACCTACCTACCATGATTTATTTCCTAACAAAGAATCTATGTCGTCAAAATAGCGCCTGTGGTAACTGTGTCTTTCAATCTTCTCCTCCCTTGTGCTCGGTCCTGGAGGCGTCATGCTACAAAATAGAAAACCTACGGTCATGCCTGATATCGTTGGCTCTCACCCGAACCACTGTCTCAATATGGAACATCATTACTTGGTATAGTCGTTGTTAGAAGTCGAGCAACCTGCACTTACCTCCACCTAATGTTTTCCCGTAACCTTTAAAAATTCCCCTTATCTGCTGGTAGGCTTCTAACCAAACCTGACAGCTGAAAGGTTCTTAGAAGATCAAAGGAAGCGACTTGAGTAAAAAATGGTGAGCAGTTAATACTTCTTCTCCCGTGTGTGTTAGTTTCACACACACACACACACACACACACACACATACATATATATATATATATATATATATATATATATATATATATATATATATATATATATATATATATATATATATATATATATATATATATATATATATATATATATATATATATATATATATATACGCGCGCGCTACCAAAGAAAATAGCATCGAGCATAACCTTGAAATGACGAAATAAAAACTTCACACACGAAAAGTTCGTCCCTTTAATTTGCTAAAACTTGAAATTAGCCCAATACAGACAAATCTTATCTTCAAGTTAATGATCCTTTCTGCTGCGTGTTTAACAATTATGAGGCGCAGCCGTATTACTTCTAGAAGAGTGTCGTGACGAGGTGGAAAGACACCATTGGCTGCAGCACTGCCTCAGAATTTCGTTTCGGTTCTTTGTTCTGGTAAGAAACGAATTATTGTCTGTTGTTTATTTATTTATTTTCATTTGCTTATTTATTCATTTATTTATGTATTACTTTTATTTTGTTTTTTTAATGTAAGATGGACAACAAAATGAAAGAAAAAAAAGTGCCACTGGAGTACCAGCCCCCTAGAGAAAGACCAAAAGAATCAGCCAAAATTGGATGGTAACTCTTGCAAGAGTTCAAGTCATGGAAGGAGTAAATACGGAAACGGGCAGTGAGCTTTATTCATTCATTTAATTATTTATTTATTTTATTTGCTTTTTGTTCCGCCGCTTTCTTTTGACAAATAATAACAGCCTGCAGTTTCGTCTGTCGCGTCGCCTGCTTGTTCAGACTTAGCAAGCTGGCGGCGGTATTACTTACTTCTTGGCTGCTCACATTCTTGCTGCCGCGCTGTGTTGTGGAGGCAATCACACTTTGTCATATCGTATTTTTATTACCAGTATCCTAGTGTTTGTGTATGTGTGTGTGTGTGTGTGTGTGTGTGTGTGTGTGTGTGTACGTGGGTGCATGCGCGTGTGCGTGCGTGTGTGCGTGCGTGCGTGCGTGTATACGCTCACACTCCTGCTGAGTAATGTAATAAATAGGATGCTCTTTCTTTCTCAGGACTGACAGAATTTTTTGCTATCCATGCTCGCTAAATAAAAGTTGTGATTGCTTTGGCGTCATCCTTTCCTCGCTAAAAAGTTTATCATACAGCGAAACATTTGTCACACACACACACACACACACACACACACACACACACACACACACACACACACACACACACATACTTCACTTCTCCAAACATACAGCGTTTTCTGTCCTAGTCCTCGAGTTCATTACGCTGAGGGAAAAATGTAATTACCTGACTCACATAATTATCAGATCACCAGCGCGCGGCAGGCTACACTCTTCTGAAGTCATGAAGTGCCTTGCCCACACATTTATGCATTTTGTACATCCTAATATTATGTCGACGACGCTGCTACTACTGCCAATTGTCACGAAGCTGCTACCGTATGTGTGTGTGTGTGTGTGTGTGTGTGTGTGTGTGTGTGTGTGTGTACTTGCTTCGGTAAACTGTCAGACTGAATAATCACTGATGTCACGACCTTCAAGTCTTGTATTATGGTTAGGTAATGCTTCGATAAGGCAGGTAAGTATGGAAGACCCAACACTCTTCTCCCGCGCTCTCTTGTGACTGGTGAGTGCCGGAAATTTATCATGATCTTGTCACTTCATTGGAAACCATTGATAAAAGGAAACAAGACAGTGGCATAGTGGCGGAAACAGAAAATGAACTCTCCGGGTGAATGAAGACAGGTGATGCCACGCGACTAATTATCAGAGTGAGTTTGAAGTAATACTCGTTGAAATACGTACTTGATAACATTTGAAGATAAGAACATGGATTAAAACTAAAAACAATGACCTTGGTACACCTGTGGCTGCTTTGACCTTCACTACGGAAATTTCAGATACTCTCTTACGTTCTGTGTGATAGTCTGATAACATAAATTCCCCTAAAAAAAAAAAAAAAAAAAGTTAAGTAATTTTAATGAGAATAATTCCTGCTCCTCAACATCTTTCTGGTGTTCAAGTAATTAAGATCAACAGATTAGCAGTTCGTTTGAAATTCGAAGAAGTTGAAAATATTTGTGTTCATTGTTCTATAATTTATTTTACGCATTTCCATTACCTTTCTCATACTTTTCAAAGCAGACGTTGGCTTCCCTACACATGCGGCAGGTTCATTTCCACAAGAGCCTCTGGCCAGATGTGGTGTATCTCAGTATTGTCAACAGTGACGCCATGGCTCGCCTTATCAAGTGTTATCTGTTGCGACATTTCCCGCCTTATCTTGGCACTTATAGATGAATGTGACAAATTCAGTGAGGACGTTGTAAATCCACAGACATGAGATACTTACTTTCAAGAGGGAGTTTGGATAATAAATGAAGATGACTTTGCAGTTTTCTTAATTTTTTGTGTTCTTATGCTCTAGTTGACAGTACGTTCACGGTCACTACTTAGATTGATCGTATGTTTTGTACCTGTCTCGTAGTGTAGATATTCCGGGACATGTCACCAACCTCTAATCCTCCCATCGTGCATCCCTGCATAAGCGAAGGTTTCAACTGAAAGCCCAAAATAGGATGCTGGCGTCTGCACTGGTGTCGCTTTCTCAGATGTTATTCAACACTGCAGTCTCTCCCTCCGTTCGCCTGTGTTTTGCCGTTGAATTGTGTGAATATTGCCAGCCCAGCATGTGGTACGTTATGTAATATCTCCCGGAACAGCTACGTCGTTGCTTGAAAATTGCGATGATTCTACTGTCGTTTTTAAAAATATTCTTTTCGGGAATCTTATGACGAAAACTTGGTCATCAAGCTACATCACGCTGGGTCCTATCCTTGTGTCTGTTGAAGGGAATCGGTGAACAAACGAGGTGTCTGAAGTTGCTACACCTCTTTCTGCTTCTCCGTCGCTGCATTCCCTGTATATGTCAAGAGGACTGCACCCACACCTGACTTGTTATTATTGGCTGCCTTGTGTTGTTCATGACCTGTACTCCAGATGCGCGTGCCATGAATGCATATTCAAGATGTCCGTACCAGGGATGCATGTTGAAGTGCTGGCGCGATGTCAGTAAGGCCCATCTAATGACAAATCCCAAGCTTTGCAAGGTCACCTTCAGCTCCATTTAGTGCAGGAGTAATAACAACACGTAAAACGGAACGCTTTTGGCGCACACCTTCATCGGTACAAATCTTCCTGTATATCCCTGGCTCCTCACACTCCTTTGCGCCTGCCAGCCTCCCAGCCTCCGGCCACTTGCGCCAGCCTCTCGTAATCTCCCGCCGCGTGTGACAGTGATCCATCATGCTGATCATCTCCTGCTGAACATGTAGTTAACATGCTTAGATAATTCCTCCTCTTCCATATCCCTGCCCCCCTCAGGTGTTGCTTGGAGCATTATCACGCCTCAGCCTTGCTTCTCCTGCGCCGCTCTTTCTTTACCGAAAAAGAAAAAAAAAATTATACAATATTTTTTGCCAGACACAAGGCGCTGATCACGTCCTCTGCGGGGCTCCACTTAAGGGCCATCTCATTTGGGCAAAGATTATAATATGTTGGAGGTAATAAGCGCCGTCGTCGCCTGACAAAACCGACGAGGGGAAAACACACGTGACTAATTAGCCTGTTATGGCGGGGCAGGTGAGGCGCCTTGCTGCGTTCCTCGCCAGGTTATTTGTCACCTTAAATTTGCAAATTCCTGAGGTATACCATTATTTATACTTTGCTTGCTGGGCTTGAATGCGAGCTACACCGTCATTAGTTTATCGAAGCGTCCGTCCGTCCTTGCCCTTGGTCAGGCCAACGCAAGTGTCGGTCATATTGTACAGGTGGCATCGGTGGTTAGGCTGTTTGGTCATTTCATGCCAAGACCAAAAGAACCACATTTTCTTTAGGGTTTTGGAGTCAGCTGGGCA
Source organism: Scylla paramamosain (assembly GCF_035594125.1). NCBI lineage: Eukaryota > Metazoa > Arthropoda > Malacostraca > Decapoda > Portunidae > Scylla > Scylla paramamosain. The sequence continues at coordinate 8,188,091 of NC_087153.1, forward strand.
TCGAGTGACTCCAGACTATAGAAACAACGACGATTGAGGCTCACGATATTTGGATCCCATTTTTGGCCATAATGAGAGAGAGAGAGAGAGAGAGAGAGAGAGAGAGAGAGAGAGAGAGAGAGAGAGAGAGACTTACTTCGGATTTATTCATATTCCTGTATTTGTCTGTATCGGAAAACTTAATTGTTAAATAATCTCCTGTAAACCTATGTATTAGAATGACTGTTAGTCTTGATAGGAGAACGTTCAGAGATTATGAAACATTAATGGCAGTTTTTCAAAGTATCAGAATAAAATAATAAACATCAAATATTTGCATTAAATTATTAAATCAATCTGGAATGAATTCATTAAAATCAGGTGACGTCTTAGTGACTCCGAGGTACTTAATCCGAGAAAAAACGTCTGACCATGTGTTTGGTATGCTGTCAGGATGAAGTGATTTACTCTCATTATACAGTCAGCCAGTTTTCATCATAAAGAATAGAAACCTTGGAGTTTAGTACCTTTTTGCATTAAAAGTACTTGTGCTTAGTGAAAAGTGATTCCTACTCTACAGTGTAGAAATTATGACCAAGAGTATGTAATAAGCCACTCACATAACCCAAGCCGTGATTGAAGTGTGTTAAAAGATCCAGTGTTACTGCCCAGCTAGTGTGACAACGAACTTATTAAAGGAAACATCAGAGACAGGCCTGTCCCATAATCATTCCCCAGATGAGTCTCAAGTGTGTGTTTCTTAACCACTATTATTAATTAAAGTTCTTGAGCTTGACACACAAACCAAATAATCTACCCAAACTAAACTCCGCCTCTTCTGCTGATTGGCTGAACTGATAGTAGTGAGTAGTGGTTGAGGCAGATGGCACAAGCCTGATTAAAGGATTAGCATTTTTTTTTTTTTTTTTTTTTTTTTGTAAAAAGATTTCTCAGAAATACTGGGATTCATATCTCCAATGGACAACAGAGTGGTTACGGATCGGGATTATATGAAACAAGTGCAAAAGAAATTAAACTGAATCAGATTAAACGACTTTAAGCAACAACAAATTGAAAATATTTAAGCACATTTTTCTTGTTTACTGAAATTTTTTTACGAAATCATTATTGAGTATTGTAAAAATAAACAACGGTATGTGACAGTAATCGTCCTAATCATGCAGGTGTAACCAGATTTTCAGAAGTGGAAAGGAAGAAAAGTAGTTTACACTCCTTCACAGATTGTGGTATCTCTAATCGTTCTCCTGAATACCTTCATATACAAGATAACTCTATCTGCCCATGTTTTATATATATATATATATATATATATATATATATATATATATATATATATATATATATATATATATATATATATATATATTATATATATATATATATATATATATATATATATATATATATATATATATATATATATATATATATATATATATATATATATATATATATATTATATATATATATATATATATATATGGTCAGAGTTCCCTTAGATATGAAGGTATGTGTGTGTGTGTGTGTGTGTGTGTGTGTGTGTGTGTGTGTGTGTGTGTGTGATGAAGCAAGGATATTATTAAAATATATGTATAAGAATTCTAACAAATTATTCAACTTTTAAGTAGACTCGCACAGTCTCGTTCAATTATAATATTTTTGCACATTATTTAGTACATTTTTTTTTATGTACAGCCATCCATGGAAACAAATAAGAAATTCGTGCCCAAACATCGTGGAGGGTACAAGAGGCTCGTGTGACATGATATTGAATGACATTTGGCGTGCAATTAGTGACTTGTCAGCTGTTAGCTCTGCGAAATTTGTGCCTAATTACAAAAAAAAAAAGTACACTACAAGTATGTTTTAATCTAAGCGTGCTACTTTCAGTTTTCTCTCTCTGAAAACGAATAACCCCTGTTTATCGTTTTTTTTTTTTTTTTCTTTATGTAATTTCGTTCCCATTCTCATTTTTTATTAGGTTTTTCTTGCTGTTTCTGACAAAAAAATAAATAAATAAATAAATAAATAAATGATGCCAATGATGAACTATTGTACACTTTATGTCATCTGTATGTTTGAGGTCCTGTTCTCGGGCTCGTCAATGACTTGAAATATATTAAGCGTTGTCCATCAACTCTCTCTCTCTCTCTCCTCTCTCTCTCTCTCTCTCTCTCTCTACACACACACACACACACACACACACACACACACACACACACCACACCACACCACACCCCCACCCCACCTCACCCCCAACCCCCTCCCACACACACTCTCTCACACACACACACACACACACACACACACACACGCTATAAACCCTACATACTCTTTCACGCACACACAGTATCAACTCACTCTAACAGACATGCAGACAGACAGACAGACAGACAGACAGACAAACAGACAGACACAGAGTGGTCATGTCCACTTCCGACAGTGAATGTTGACTGAACCAATTATGAGCTCACTAATTTATACACTAGCAGAGAGAGAGAGAGAGAGAGAGAGAGAGAGAGAGAGAGAGAGAGAGAGTGTGTGTGTGTGTGTGTGTGTGTGTGTGTGTGTGTGTGTGCGCGCTGTCGGCGCGTGCTCGTGTAGGAGTGCGCGTCGTCGGCTACATTGAGGTCAAATTCTTGGGAACGAAGCATGCCAGCTGTTTTTGTCGTATGTTTTCCAAATTACTTAAAGCAAATGTTTTAATATTGCACAGTGAGCAGCAATAGCATCCTGCTTCAGCTCCATAAAAGGATCGCCTTGTCCTGGCCCGCCAGTAGACAGGTAAGCTCGAGCTTTTTAGGCTTTTCAATGGCCACCTAGAAATGAAATACAGGTACATGTATCCTTACGTCTGAAATGAAAGAAACAGTGTGACCAAAAGACTGAAATGAAAGAAGCAATGCAGCAAAAAGGACCTGTGGTAGGGATGAATGTCGGAAAAGCAGAAACTTTCAAATAACTATCCATCTATAAGAGACTGAAATTGTGGTAATTCATATGAGCAGGTGTGAGAAATGGGCGTGGCTTGCCAGTCTCGCGAAAAAAGCTTCGTCATATTCCTAAGATCATGTATGCAAGGCGGCAAATGCAAGAGTAGGACATGCTCGACCTGGAGGAGACCGGTGAAGTTTGTAATGTTGCATGTGGACATGACGAGTAAGATCGTGCCAAAGTGCAGATAGGAGGGTAAGAGGGAGGCCATGAGTGGTGCATCTGAAAAGTAGGTGGCTTTGATAAGGTGCTTCATGACTGAAATAGATGCTCTCGCTTCCTGTAAGGTCAATAGAGCGTTCCTTCAGTTTGAAAAGTCGTCATCTTTACTTGTACAGCTGAACACTGATGCACCTAGGTGTGGTTTCGGTTCTTGGCTGTCTCACATCTTTCCTGGAATGTTGCATAAGATCTTACGGGATTACACTAGAAAATTTCTCAACTCGACACACACACACACACACACACACACACACACACACACACACACACACACACACACACACACACACACACACACACACACACACATTTCTTAGAAACTTACATAATTTCTGGTGTTATTACCTCGAAACCTGTCATGGCTGGCTGAGAGCTCGAGGAGTAGTGTAGGCTAGTTATGGCCTTACGTAACAGATTCTTCGTCGCCTTTTATTTTATTTACTTATTTTGTTCTTTTAGTAAGTACAGTGATTAAATATTAATGTCACTGTGGTGATGTTCCAATAAAATCATACTTTTGCTTTATGTACTGCTTGAGTGAATCTCTCTCTCTCTCTCTCTCTCTCTCTCTCTCTCTCTCTCTCTCTCTCTCTCTCTCTCTCTCTCTCTCTCTGTCTTGTCATAAGGGAGCCATAACGGTGCTGGCGCTCGCCAGGCTGCGTGACTGTCGTCATCAACGCTGGGCATGCACAGGGTCTCTTATAGCGAAGCGAAAGCGCGAGTTACCCGCGTTCATACGTGGATTACATCTTATTTTTATACATACACACTGCCCTGTTTACTGAGTAATTATAACCGCCAGTGTTTTTGTTTTCCATATTATGTCTTGAAAAACATAATTCCATCTTGGTATGTGTTTGCACCGTGATGATCTTTCTGAGGGACAAACACCAGGAATAATTACGAGTATGTCGACCGAGAGGCGTGAGAATAGCGCAGTTTGGCGTGACTCACTGTAGTCAGGCAAGGGCCCACGACCTTGTCAATGAAGGATAAACTTGTCCTTTCTCAGCTATCGTATATTACAGGGAAAACACTTACATGAACAATGCATACATATAATCATGATAATCACACTGGTACTTCTTTAATGGAAACAGTTATACAATCTTAATATTGTAACTTTCCTTCCGGGAAAAAAAAAGTACAGGAAAAGTGTCAAGTCATGACTACTGGTAAAACATATTTCTAAGTGACCAAATACATCCAGTGTGGCGGTAACATGGCAACTCGCGAGGTGCCCCAGCCTGCACTTTCCACTCACTCCCGTCAAGACGTTTGCCCCGCCGCTCTGCTTCTCCAAGGTAGGTTTCCTCTCTTTGAGGCGTCCCGTCGATTCACTTGCTCCTGTGCCACCGTCCAGCAGGGATATTGTGTTGTCTTGCCAGGAAAATGTGAGGCCCAGAGCAGCACTTGCTGTGTGCGAGGTAGGTGATGCTCTTCGCCGGCCAGGTTTCGTCACTGTTTATCGAACTGACGCGACACAGAAAACTGAAAGGAGCCCCGGAAGGGAGGCTTAATTATTCTGCAAAATATTTGCTTGAACTTGTCGTTGTTTGTTTTTTGAGTATTACTAAAATATAAATGTGTCTTGATTTAGCTTATGGTTGTGTGTGTGGTAACTCGAAACTCAAACTAAAAAAAAAAAAAAATCTTATAACTGGCATGCTAAGTGTACGGAATCTCGGGAAGACGTCATCGTTCCTACCCATTGGCCAAGGTCAAGACGTTACTGAGAACAATTTACACAGTTATGCAAGAAGGGCTCCCTCTTGATGTTACTGTTAGTCTGCTTTTGTCCTGAGGCTCATGTTTTCCGATAACCATTTTACCCTTGTTACTTGGGAAACTACATCGCACAATCAGCGGGCACACGACGCCTTACCTGATGGCCCTACAAGCAATGTTTCTTGACACCATTACTTCGCTGAACAGAAAGGATCACGCTGAATGTCCTTCAGCATGTAGTCCACCCCTCCTCCAACTCATCCACCTCCATGAGGGTGTGTTGTAACTCACAGCCACCAACTCTATTGTAAAATTGTTAAGTTGGCGCCATACAACTACTTCTCGCGATTTAGCCGGCACGTGGTAATTCTCTCTCTCTCTCTCTCTCTCTCTCTCTCTCTCTCTCTCTCTCTCTCTCTCTCTCTCTCTCTCTCTCTCTCTCTCTCTATACATATATATATATATATATATATATATATATATATATATATATATATATATATATATATATATATATATATATATATATATATATATATATATATATATATAATGATATGCCAGATTCCGCTTTTTATTTTCCCTTTGTGTGCAAACACACACGCGCGCGCACACACACACACACACACACACACACACACACACACACACACACACACACACACACACACACACACACACACACACACACACCATTTTCTGGTGAGATTATTCACAATTCCTTTTATTTATCTATTTTTTTCAGTCTTCGGTTTGCCTATCAGTAAACATATAGTGCCAGTGAAGGTTGAGATGTTTACTGATTTACAACCTATCACCTGACCCTCACCCCCACCCCCCGATAGGCAAAAGACAGCGAATTAATACAGTGTGTGCTGGCATCGTACAACGTATACTTGCTGGATTACTATAAGCACGTTATATTGGTCTACAAATCAAGACTTTTTTTTTTCTATCTATGAAAGCAAATTCAGTTCCTAGTAATATATATATATATATATATATATATATATATATATATATATATATATATATATATATATATATATATATATATATATATATATATATATATATATATATATATATATATATATATATATATATATATATATATATATATATATCACCAAGTTTTTTATTTGTGGTATAAACTCGCAAAACTGGGATAATGGAGCAGGCTATCACCCATTATAAGTGAAATTCTCTCTCTCTCTCTCTCTCTCTCTCTCTCTCTCTCTCTCTCTCTCTCTCTCTCTCTCTCTCTCTCTCTCTCTCTCTCTCTCTCTCTCTCTCTCTCTCTCTCTGTGTGTGTGTGTGTGTGTGTGTGTGTGTGTGTGTATGTGCTACCTCCCCGCACAGAGCATTGCACACATCATCATTCATCATTATGCATGCATGGGCGCGTCGAAGGTCACTATTTTATATGCATGGAGATTTTTTTTTTTTTTTTTGCGATGGTGGTCACTATTGTTTTTTTTTTTTTTTTCATGCAGGAAGGACACTGACCAAGGGCAACAAAAATCTAATAAAAAAATGCCCACTGAAATGCCAGTCCCATAAAAGGGTCAAAGCAGTGGTCAAAAATTGATGAATAAGTGTCTTGAAACCTCCCTCTTGAAGGAATTCAAGTCATAGGAAGGTGGAAATACAGAAGCAGGCAGGGAGTTCCAGAGTTCACCAGAGTTTCTAACTCTTGTGAAAACTTTCCCTACTGTGGGAGCTAGGGCCTCGCACACATTCCTGCTGTCTTAGATATGAACCTCGCCTGACACAAACGAACATAATTATTTAAATAAAGATTCCCACAAAACTACTTTATCGCGCTCACCCCCCAGAGAGAAATACAACGATCTGGGATCCTTGATGGAAGTCAGAACGCGAAGGCAAGAATATATGGCGCAGACCTTGACCACCGGGCACTTGATCAGTATTATGAGTTGATTGGCAGAGGAATGTGTGGAAAGCCCTATGCTTTGGTAAATTCCATGCCCCTGTGTAGAACAGTTTGTCCACCTCGGGTTCGAAGATGAAGGAACTGAGAGGACAGCCAGGCCAGAGTCACTCTTTTGTTGAACTTACTTTTTTTTTTTTTAATGTAGGAGGGACACTGGCCAAGGGCAACAAAAATCTGCGGAATACTTCGGAATTGAAGAAAAAAATACTGCGGAATAGAGGTGAGAATAGCGGTGGTTTGAGCATTTTACTGTAACTGCTATGAAAAGCAGTAGTGGTTGTAGTAGTAGTAGTAATAGTAGTAGTAGTAGTAGTAGTAGTAGTAGTAGTAGTAGTAGTAGCAGTAGTAGTAGCAAAACAACTGACTAGGGATTATGAGACATTAGAAATCCTCTGCTTAGTTTATGTCAAGGAAAAGAGTGTCGAGCTCCCTTGGTTTATTACGTCATATCTCTTAAAAACGCAATTTCAACGCACGTCTCATTAGTTTTCCAGTAACCTGCACCAGACGAGATATGTATTAATCAACAGACCTATGAATTCAATACTGTACACGCGCGAGATACTACGTGCCGTCACTGAGAAACAACCAGGATAAAGGCTGAACCAGATGAAGACCCGGCCACGGCATTTTAATGTTAGAAATATCAAGACAACAGTGGCAAATTCCTCTTGCGTGTGACGTATCATATCGTTTTAATTGTTGTGAGGCAACCCGTAGCTAAATGCCCTCCTTTGAGCCTGTACCGGAGTTTCTGCATGGTTCGTCCGGACAGAGCAGCCTTTCATTGCATCAGCCTTGTCAAGGGTATTGTATGTCTACATTTTATTAAACAATTCGTTATCTGTCTCCTCCCAGCCATGTTTCGACTTACACCGCATTAATTGTACTGGTGATTCCGGATAGCTACAACATTGGTAGTAACAACAGTAGCAGTAGTAGTAGCAGTAGTAATAATAATATTATTATTAGTAGTAGTAGTAGTAGTAGTACGAGTAGTAGTAGTAGTAGTAGTAGTAGAAGCAGTAGTAGTAGTAATCGCACTGGTGGTAGTAGTGGTGGTTGTGGTTTATTAAGTTGGGGACTAATGTTCGTGGTAATCAGCTCCAAGTAGAGGGTCATGGGGACCGCAGCTCAGTACACCCTCGCAGCGCACCCTCTCGTCTTGACATTATCTGTGTTTGTTCATGATAAAGACGAATGGACAATGATGTGCTGGAGAATACAAGATTGTGCAACAGAAGGAGGAATGGTGTGAATTGTCTGGACGAGAGAGAGAGAGAGAGAGAGAGAGAGAGAGAGAGAGAGAGAGAGAGAGAGAGAGAGAGAGAGAGAGAGAGAGAGAGAGAGAGAGAGAGAGAACACAGGGAAGTTTCAAGAAGCCAGTAGGCCTGCATGTAACATGTCTTGTACTTCGCATAAAACATATATGCATATGACTATTATCTTAATAAATTTGTCTCATACGCTTTTAATGCTCCCTACTGATTCTGTACTAACAACCTGATTAATGTTTCTATTTCTTTCTTCTACGAGTATCTGTGATCCAGTTGTTGTTTTTCTTGCTATCTCCGTCTTAATCTATTGTTATCGAGCCTGAACCCATTACTTCATACCTTATCCTCATCACTAACCCTAATGATTTTATCTATATCACTCTTGTTATAACCCTTATGCCGCTGCACTCAACCCTGCTAGGAGGACAGTTGTCTTTTTGTCATCAGCATCGAGCGCACGGAATGTGTAGAAAGTTGGGCTTCTTACCAAACACGGTACTTTACTGTAGTTGTTATCGAGGTGCACTAAAAAAAAAGCATGGCTGAAAAAAATTTTTTTCTTCTTTTACCCAACCCAATTTTTTTTTTGTTGTTCATATTCATATGTGAATCAGTTTAAATAATTAATTAAAAGTAATATAGAGTGAAACAAAAGGTTTGAAGTTTATTTTATTTTATTTTATTTTTTTCCCTCATGTAAGAGGGGCACCGGCATAGAACAACAAAAATGTAACCAGGTAATAGGAGCAACTTAAAGGACCTTCCCTCAGCGGCTGAGGGGCTCTAATTTTTAGACCCGCCTTCACACGCTACGCCAAGTGTCGCGCCGCGGTGATGGTTGCGGTGAGTGACATGTGACATGACACTGTTTTTTCAATATGTGGAGCTTTATCTGCATTCTGATCACACTATCGTGTTCACGAGTTTTTTCCTGTTTAATGTAATAATATATTTCAGCATTCAGTGAGTAACTTAAAAATAGCGAGCATAAGTAAAACATGTTAAACATTTTTTTAACATCTTCACAGTTCAACTCGTCGTAATACCATTTTCTTTTTTGTTTTGTCAAGTTTTTACAATACATCTTGATTCTACAGTCACTGCCGAGTCTGATGGTGTCCAACAAAACTGCTTATCCGGCAAATTAAATGAATTATGGCATATGATTCTCGCATTATGCGCGCTCGAGCTCCATATGTAGTGATGAGGCAATAGTTGATCGAGTTGCGAGGCAGAAATCTTCGCTCATATGCCGATAAATCGAAATATGCAAAACGCGGCAAAACGGTGAGTCTGGCGAGGAAATGTCATAAAATAAGAAAGATGCGCCGTCAACAGTTACTCTCATGGAGGTGTTTCCGAGACAGAAATCGCAATATTTATATGCGATGAACACCAAAAGGTGCTCCTGGCCAAATCATCGTTGTACCCTCCAGAGGCCAGGCGGAGCAGTGAGTTTTTTTTTATGCCCCGAGCGGAGCGAGGGGTATAAAAAAAAAAAAAAAAAGGGCCACTGAGGTGCTGTTCCCTGAACAGAGTCAAAAGCGGTCGTCAAAAATTAAAGAATAAGTGTCTTGAAAAGTTCAAGTCATAGGAAGGAAGAAATACAGAAGCGCAGGATGGGAGTTTCAGAGTTTACCAGAGAAATGGATTAATGATTGAGAGTACTGGTTAACTCTTACATTAGAGAGGTGGACAGAATAGTGGTGAGAGAAAGAAGAAAGTCTACTGCAGCAAGGCCGCGGGAAGAGGGGAGGCATGCAGTAAGCAAGATCACAGAAGATCAGTTAGCATGAAAATAGCGGTAGAAGATAGCAAGGGATGCAACATTACGGCGATGAGAGAGAGGCTGAAGACAGTCAGTTAGAGGAGAGGAGTTGATTAGACGAAAAGTTTTTGACTCCACCCTGTCTAAAAAGAGCTGTATGAGTGGAATCCCCCCAGGTTGAAATAAAGAAGAGAAAGATGAAAAAGCAAACTTATTGGAAATTTTTTTTGGTTAGGTGCCAAATGGCACGAGGGGAGTTCGATCTTGAAAGATTTTGACACTTTCTATTAATGAAGAACAGACAGTTGTTTAGGTCATGCTGATACAGGTTGGTCCGGCTGGACAAAGCCTGTGTGAACTTGTACTATACAATAAATGAACATGTCAGGCTTGACTACTTTTACATTATATATATATATATATATATATATATATATATATATATATATATATATATATATATATATATATATATATATATATATATATATATATATATATATATATATACCTTTTTTATCAGTATGATATAGAAATAGATTTTGATATGTAAAATGTTAAAAAACACAAGCTTTTTTTATTTTTATCTTTATTTTTATTTTCATTTATTTATTTATTTATTTATTTATTTATTTTAATTCCAACTCTGCTAAGCCAACTCAACTAAAAAGTAAGAGCCGCCGCTTTTCGATTATGAGTTTTTGCTGCCTACGTTTCTGCTCTCTGTTGCTTCTGAGAGCAGAGTTGGAGTTGAGTCAGCCAACAGGTCTTCCTGCTGACACAACCATAGTACAGGATAGCTTATGCCTCATGTAGATAAGAGGGCCCCTGGGATACCTGCCGTGCATGTGACGGGTAGTTAAAGTGATTTTTCACACTAGCGACAAAACAAATTGGCAACACAAAAGTACGACATGGTAGGCAACAAGTTATTCGACTTGACGAAACATTGTTGTTGACGTGTTGGTAGAGATTTCTTGATATGTCTGCATCATTGGTGTAGACGAGTCGATGTGGTTGGAGGAGATAATCTGAATAGGCACAACACCAACAGCGACTGCGTGACTGTGGAGTGGTCAAGAGAAAAGATTTTGAAGTTAACAGAGTGCTGCAGTGGATAGCCATTGCTACAGGATCCCACCCACGCTCTGGTCCCCTAGCCTCCAGAAACCAGCTGGTGTAGACAGCTTAACCAATACTATTCTTGTTGCCAACATGTTGCCCAACACTGACAGGCAAAGTTTCATACATTGTTGTTGATGTGCATCCAGATGTTGACTGTTCTGTTTCGGACATTGTTGTTAACATATCGGTAAATAAAGTAGCACTAGTGTGGACGCACCATTAGCGCCTTCCCATCACTTTATCACCCACTAGCAACCTTTGACCTTAAATTATAGTGCTTTCCTATTGTATTTATAAGCAAAGATTCCTGGCTTTAATTTGTACACATGTACAAAGGACTGGTTTAAATCAGTCATGTTACGACTTTAAATATCCTGTTTTAATTTGTAATTTATCAAGAATGGCAGTCATTAGGAAATTTTTTTCTAGTAAAGATAAATCAGTATTGTGTTGTATCATGATGCCATCCGGATGATCGATTGTCTTTATTTCATGTTTATTTATCTATTTTGTTTATTATTAATTGGTTTGACATTATAATAGTTTCATATAACTTCCCTTTTATTTTTAAAGATTGTATTGTCTCAGTTTGGCCCAGGGATTACCCTTTTCCCCTTCACATGTGTCGGATAGAAATAAGATCGAGGTGCTTACTCTGCCATGCCAATAAGTCATTTTGCTTTATGATGATACCACATTTCAGTTAATTTATTTCCTTTAGTTACTCTTAATGCCCAGATGTGATGCATGATTAGCATGCATGATGACGTAAGGAGTTTTCAGAGCATATATTATGTGGGGTTATCTATTCCATTATAACCTAGATTCCCATAAGTGGTGATACAGTAGTAGTAGTAGTAGTAGTAGTAGTAGTAGTAGTAATTGTCTGTTTTCCTCCTCCTTCCTGTGACTTGAACTGATTCAAAAGTGAGTATCAAAACTTCCCCTAGACTAAACTGACCAAGTTCTGTTATTCTTTGTGATTAACTATTTGGGATTCTCTCTCTCTCTCTCTCTCTCTCTCTCTCTCTCTCTCTCTCTCTCTCTCTCTCTCTCTCTCTCTCTCTCTCTCTCTCTCTCTCTCTCTCTCTGTGTGTGTGTGTGTGTGTGTGTGTGTGTGTGTGTGTGTGTGTGTGTGTGTGTCCTAGACACGTGAAAAATATAGTAGTAGTAGTAGTAGTAGTAGTAGTAGTAGTAGTAGTTGTTGTTGTTGTTGTTGTTGTTGTTGTTGCAGCAGCAGTACTAGTAGTAGTAAGAGGAGAAGCAGCGGGAGCAGAGGGGAGAGAAGCAGTATCAGCACATAATTGTTTTGGCATCACCAGCAGGTTCAGCTGAGGAGCGTTCACGAGAAGGATGCAGGGCACCATGTTGTCCAGGGTGAACAAGGATTTGCTGCCTCTCAAGATACACTATTTCTTCAAATATGGGGGTCAGTTACGCACCTTGACGATTGTATTGATTACATATGTAATTATAATTACTATACAACTGTGTGTGTGTGTGTGTGTGTGTGTGTGTGTGTGTGTGTGTGTGTGTGTGTGTGTGTGTGTGTGTGTGTGTTTATTTATTGCTTGGTTGATTGATTTTATTTTATTTATGATATTTATTTATTTATTTGTTATTTTCCACCACGCAGGCATCGCTTTCTTCACGTTCCTGCCGGTGGTGGCGCGACAGAAGGGCATCCCTGCAGTGGCGGTGGGCCTCATATGGATGGTGACGCCCATGTCCAGCTGTGCCATCAATCTCTTCACATCCGCTATGGCAGACAAGTTCAAAGTTTACCGCACCATGTTTTTGAGCGGCATGGTAACACTTACAATCTCATTCATTTCTTTCTTCCTGCTACCCAACGTTGTGATTCAGACCCCCATGCCACACTACAGCACTTCGCCGCCCCTCCACTGCACTGATCTCAACGTGTCCACCCTGGCACTGTGCTCAACCGCTGTTCCGGACCATCTCTCGTCCTGGAAGTGTAGCGAAAAGGCTGACAGTGAGAAAGATGATCGGCATTGTGTTCTGAAGTGTTATGACCAACAGAATGTGTTTAATCGGACGTTTATGTTTAAGGATTTAAATCTTAACTTCAACTCTGTTGCCATCGACCAATATCACGTGTGTGAGGAGGAGTTTTGCACGTTCATCAGTTCATCACCCTCTTCGTGTGGCGCCCAGCACATATTTGCCAACTGCAGCTACTATTGCGAGGCAGAGCCGCTCACCTTGCTGCAGCTAACACAAAAGGGAGAGTTCTGGTTGATTTTCGTGATGCTGATAATAATATACGGCGGCAACTCCACGACCACCACCATGGCCGACACCATTTGTTTCCAGCTGCTCGGCAAGGAGCGGCGCCATCTGTACGGCCGCCAAAGGTTGTTTGGCAGCATTGGCTGGGGCATCGTGGGCCTGTCTGGGGGCGCCCTTGTCGATTATTTTTCCCATGGCAATAATAAACAAGCGAACTACATACCGGTGGTGGTGCTGGCCAGCATCTTTCTGGGGTGTAATCTGGTGGCGTCCTTTCGCATTCCTTTCAAAGTACACGACCGAGAAAAATTAAAGGCCAGCCACGTGGGACGTGCCCTCTGCAACTTCCCTTTCCTGCTGTACATAGTGAGTCCCTTCGCCTTCGCCACGCACCCACACTGTTTAAATTGCGTGCGTTTCTTTTGTTCTTGTGTATAATCCATCTCAGTAATTAAACACCCCTGCAAGCATTCCACCACATTTCAGTGATACTTTGCCCTCCCACACAGCTCACGGTGGTGGTGTGCGGCCTGAACATGGGCATCGTGTGGACCTTCATCTTTATCGTGGTGGAGGACGTTGCTGGTCCAGCCTTCGCCCACCTCAAGCTGCTTCAGGGCATCTTCATGGGCGTCGGCTGCTTTCTTGGTGAAGTTCCATCTCTCTTCCTCTCCGGTAAGTAAATGCCTTCTGTTTATGTATTATACGTCAGTAAGAAGTAAGTATTTGTGTCTGTAATTCAACATAATCTTGAGGATCACGTGATGGATTCGTGATCGCCAACTATAGCCTTTCAGATAGAGTTTAGAGCTTATAATTACTACTGTCTGGTATATAGGTGAGGATGAAATTCTCCACACACCAAATAACAGCTACTAGCTCGTCAGTGAAAGCCTTTGTGACCCACACAGGCATAAACCTCAGCCTGCCAAGTGACAGGTGCTGACGTTACCACTGAGATGTGTGTGTGTGTGTGTGTGTGTGTGTGTGTGTGTGTGTGTGTGTGTGTGTGTGTGTGTGTGTGTGTGTGTGTGTGTGTGTGTGTGCGTGCGCGCGCGCGCACACACACTCTGTATGCACACAGAAATGTCATTGGGTCAACATTGTTGCAACGATGTGGTACCATTCTTCCCCGTTATTAGTGCGCCATTAAAATACATATCTACTAATCACTGCTACAGCACTGGTGATTAAGAAGCTGGGCAGCGAGATCACCTTCGGCATCTCCCTGACGGCCATGGCGGTGCGGGTATTCCTGTACTCCACGGTGAGCAACCCATGGTTCTTCCCGCCCATTGAGCTGCTGCACGGGACGTCCTTCGGGCTCTTCTACCCCAACATGATCGCCACCGCCAGCCAAATGTCTCCTCCCGGCGCCATGGCTACCGTGCAGGGAATAGTCAAAACCACCTTCATCACAGGTCAGAACCTTAGCACTAGTATTTTTGTTGTCAGCACCTCCCTGTCACCAGCTGTGTTTTAAGTGTTGAGGGATTCACTGATGTACACTACAATGTCTTAAGGATCTGAGCAACTACAGTATGGACTCCCATGGAGCGATGAAACAATTGCCCTTTGTATATTGTGTATCAGTTCCAGACAGCTATTTTTATTTATTTATTTTATTTTATTTTTTTTTTTCAAATTTAATAGGTAAGGAATGTCTTTGACGAAAGGAACCATACAGAATCTGCTCTCACTCACAAGAAGACTAAAATAAAGTTCATCTTTATCATTTGATTCTTGTTTTACCTGTTCGACCTTCTCTACCTTTGCCGAGGATAATATGTAACATTGCCCAGTCTTTGGTGCACACACTGAAAGACGCGTTCCACAGGTGTCTCGCTGGGGAGTCTGGTCGGGGGTCTGATGGTTTCTGCTGTCGGGGGATCCAATGCCTTCTTCTATCTGGGTGTCTTTGACACAACCTACGTCGTGCTTTTCAGCATTGCCCAATACCTGCTGCACACTCACTGCGCGCCAGGTAAGTCAGGGCATATTTGATGTGATTCATGGGGTGGGCGGAGGAGGGGGGGGTTACCATGGCACTTCATTGTCAGGAAAGTGGCAGAACAGGGAAAGCAAATCAGATGGAGGAGGTTCGTTCTACATAATGTAGTTTTGTGCACGTGGATTATTTTTTCTCTCTGTGTGACTGTCGACACCGTATGTGCCATGGAGATTCATTTATTATTATTATTATTATTATTGTTATTATTATTATTATTATTATTATTATTATTATTATTATTATTATTATTATTACTATTGTTATTATTATTATTATTATTATTATTATTATTATTATTATTATTATTATTATTATTATTATTATTATCATCATCATCATAATCATCATCACTATTACTATTATTCATTTATTTACTGATGTGCGTGGCTATTTTTCTACTCGACCTGTATCTTCAATTCTAAATCAGTCCATGACAGAATCCGGCGCAAACCATCTCATCCAGTTTCACGCAACTCCTATTTGTGCAAGATGCCGCTGCACTCTGAGTACTCCAAATAAGAGATCCCATGTAAAGAACCCTCGGAGGCTTTGAACACTACACCACCACGTCATACAAGTCACTGCATTAATGGTAACAAAATAGTTATTGTAGCAGATGAGTTTTGTCATCACGTCTCTCACTGGAAGCTGTAGCTCCTACATATACCTCTTCATGGGATCCCCATCCACGAGGCAGGTGTTACTCCCGCTAAACCGCGAAATACCTCAGATTCTGATGCTAAATAACACGCTGTTACTTTCTGATTGGCAGAACAAATCAAACAGATTTGTGCAAATGAAGCGATGGGATCTACACCCACAACACGTGTTTAATTTCGCTTTAAGTCAGTACCCCAAATTATGCATGGTATTACGTATTGAGCTTATGCTAAATACGTGAAAAAAAAAATACGGTTTCAGCAGTTACATCGATATAAGGAAACTGTATCCCATATTTTATGATGCATTTTTTTTTATTTCTACTATTGAAATATTAAAAAAAAAATCACATGTGGTCTCAGTTGGATAGCATGACACGTGCACATGTGTTGTTTATGTAGTAGTAGTAGTAGTAGTAGTAGTAGTTGTTGTTGTTGTAATAGTGGCAACTTTATCTTTACCACTATTGACAAAGTGTAATCAAGACTCTTGTGCTGCCTTCACGCACCATGTGTTCTTTCGTCCCTCACCATCTCAATTTTACGGTGTTCTCTCTCCGCAGGCGCGCCGGTGGACTACCATGCCCCTGGAACAGTGGAGACGGATTTAAATATGATACCGGAAGAGCAGAGGAGTGTGTGTGACCTCCAGGTGTGCACTCCTTGCCCTGTCCTACCTGAAATTGAGCACTCCGAGCATTCAGAACACCGCGAGGAGACCAAGCATGCTATGATCTAGCTTCCTCCATGCAGAGTGACGAGGCTGGACGAGGCCAGTACTGAGGCATTGCGGCAACACAGCCTTTCAAGCGTACCGCGCATTCATATTTATGCAGTCGAGGTGAGAGAAGGGAAAATAACAAGGAACGACGACCGAAAAAGTAAACATTGAAAAACTCAATAAAGTACGTACAACGGAGATGAAATCCTAACTCAACAGAGGAAGACGTGGAGGGACTGAATAAGCTGAAGTTGGAGGCATATGCCATAACTGCTCGTGCCCGCTGTTCTCATCCCCGTCCAGTTGACCTTTGAGCCTATGGTGGATGATATGAAGGACAGAATGCTTTGCGAATAAAATTGAATAAGCATTTTTGTTCAGAACCAGACGAGTTGATGCTTCGTATTCCATCCTCGTGCAGATGAATGTTTTGCGAACTCGCACGTTTATTACCATCGTCAAACTTCTCACTATAATTTTCAAAATGACTGATTTATAAATTTCGGATGTATGGAATAGTGTTCACTGAGTCTTTTAGAGAGATTTGGGTGAGCGATACAGTGTAGTGAAAACTTTGTGTCGTGTTCTACCTTCGTGTTCACCTCAGATGTTTCTGCTGTAATAGAAACTTCTACTCACTTGTGCGATCAGACTACATTCATTATATTTCCGGAAATTTATACCCCACGGGGGTGCAAATATACTACTTTTTGCACCCATCGGTAGCCCGCGTCATCACCGTAAAAAGAAATGGTAATAACAGTAATAATCAATAGATAAATGAAGTAATCAAGGGACCATCATAGTGTTGGTGGATCAGCGGTGGATGTATGGGTCCCCCGTATATATATATATATATATATATATATATATATATATATATATATATATATATATATATATATATATATATATATATATATATATATATATATATATATATATATATATATATATATATATATATATATTGTGTTATTGCGTTAATTACTCGTCAATGGCAGGCGTGTGTGTTGGGGGGTGGCGAGGGGAGGGGTGGCGGTTGCGCGTTCGCGCGCGCGACAGGTACTACCAAAGTTATCTTGTCCCAACACGTCGGTGGCTGTGAGGGGGTCATGATCCCCATCGTCACGAGGCAGAGTGCGAACTTCACTCTGTTTTCAGAGTGTCATTTTGAGTCATGCTAAGCAGTATATTGTTATATTTCATATCTACATTCTTACTACAGTAATATTATTTATCTCGTGTTTTGTAAGATCTGAAAAGTATTTAAATGTCTTCAGGATCATGACACTGTAACTCCTATGTTATAAGAAATTAAATAAAAAAGTATACTGGATAATGGCAAATACAAAACATGTCCATGGGCGGTTGTGAGCAACAGACGGCAGGTTTGCACTGTATGCTGTGGGGAGAAAAGCGGAAAAGCTGACCACTCACTCCCCGCCCGAGAAATGCTGCTATTGTACGAATATAGTTCTTGCGCATTGTCCACGGAAAGGAAAGAAGAAAGAGCCTGGGAATCCCTCCTTCTCTTCCTCCTCCTCCTCCTCCTCCTCCTCCTCATTATTATTATTATTGTTATTATTATTATTATTATTATTATTATTATTATTATTATTATTATTATTATTATTATTATTATATGACAAAGCGTGTCGTCCAGTCTTAGCCTCCTTTATGAGTAAGAGGGATCCCAGCACATAAGTAAATAGGTATCCCTCCCGCTGCATTTCTGAGGTCAAGGAAGCATATAAAAGCGTTTTAGCAAAGAAGATAATAGGCCTATAGTAAATGAGCTAGAATGGTTTCAAGGATGGAACCATGTTGACCTCCACATCATGCAAGTCAATACGATAGGGCAGAGAAATATGAGAAGACATTAGATAGATGAGAATGGAAGATATCAACAGAACAGAACACTAGGTATAATTGTAAATGAGAATGAGATATCATCAGAACAGAACATCACAATGAGAACGAGAGATATCAGATGGACAGAAGATAAGCTGTGTAAGTGTGTTTATCTTTTGCACGTCCTCTATTCGTATGTCTCTACCTTGGTGAGTATGTCTGGCTCTGGCATTATCCACGGCTGGGTGTGGTTCACAGCCCCACTTGTCACAACACGCAATAGGATGACAAGATGACTTAGAATTGATAGGAGTTGGCCAACATGATGACTCGTCGGTGTGGTAATTCAGCAGGTTACGTAAGATTAGTCGTACAATGAAACCTATTTTAATCCATTTTAGTATTTGCAATAATCGTATGGGTTTCATCAGGATTTATTTTGTGTGTGTGTGTGTGTGTGTGTGTGTGAAATGCGGTAAGAAAATGAAGTCAGCAAGCTAGAGTTATGAGTGAAAAGTGGCACATCAACATGGAGACACGTGTTCTTGAAATTTCCTTCTGTGGTCGTATGATATAAAAGCGAAATGAATTATGGGACTTGGAATCGCATACTAATTTTACTTGTTTATTGTTTATCTGTTTATTTACTTTATTTGTTAATTTATTTATCTTATTATTTTATTAATTTTTATTTTATTTCATTTCATTTATTTATTTTCTTTATTTTCATTTCATTTTATTTAATTTTTGCTCGTACATCCATGAACATAAACTAGATATATCAACAATTAACAGAAGAAGACAGGCCTTTAGAACTTTAAATTTTGTCCATGCTACATGTGTATATTGCCTTCATCAGAATATAAACAAGTGTTGCAGTTATGTATTATAACCGTGGGCACCAGTACTACGTATTACTTCCTCCTCGTGCGATATTGAGTGTTGTTTGATGCATACAATAATTAACAACATATTACTGTGGTAAAGTTATACAAAGTGTGTGACTAAACAACAAATTAGCGAAACACCTGCTTCAACACTAAAACATCGAAAACCTTGTCGCCTCTTCATGGTAATCTATGATATTCTTACCGCTTTTAGTTTTGTTTCTGCGACCATCCTCACCAAGGAGTCTAGAGAAGCCTCTCTAGACTCCTTAGACTAGATTATCTTTCCCTGCCGCGTATCCTCTTCCTGGGGTTGCCCTCGCTTCATATCCTCACCATGAAGACAGCGACTCTATATAGTAGCAGGACACAAGTTCAAAAGAGTATCCTCGTTATGAAGAGCTGCCAGGAAAAGATCGTGTTCCCGACCGTTGTGTATTCCTTCTATTGAAAACTCGGTGACGTTTCACCATGGTCTTCTTCACCACTGAGTCCACCTACAAATTTGTTATGTGGCCAGCGTAGTTCATCATGGCGCCGTACTTGTTGAGTAAGGCAGTGCGAAGAATAACAGTCCTATTCCTGGCAGTAGTTTATCCCTAAGGCAAAAAGACCTGTCTATCCCTCCCTTTGGCCCTTCCCTGCAGATGTTTTTCATTCCATATTTTCTCGTAAACTAATAAATATACCATGTTTATTTTCACTTAGTATATTCCCAGTATAGTATATTCACTGTTGGTGTTTTCATGACTGCCTTTTGTTTAGAGTGATTCTGATCGTTTCTGTAACCTCTCCATTTTTAATAGCAGTCTTGTAATACATGATAATTACTCTCTTCCCTTAGATTCTACTGTTTATTTATTTATTTATTTATTTTTCTTATTTAATATAGTGTAAAAATAATATTTCGGCTCCCAAAGAGGTTCGGCACCTGTGTTGTGTTGGTTTAATTTACCAATAGCTAATTTGTAGTTCTACCTCTTTTCAATGTACAGGACTTATTTGGCCTACAGTAGCTGATATTTCTGCAAAAACAAATTTCTTGCTATTAAAATATATATTTCCAACATTTAATTTTAAAACCAATCTCAACTAAAACTTGTAAGAAGCTATCGAGTAGTTTCAACTTAGAATCGAAGCTGATGAAGGAAGTCTACGTAGTGTGTTTTGGTCCGGGCCTTCCATCACTTATAGTTTAGCATGCACGTGGTGTTAATACGCGGATCCTGCTGAGGTGAGCATGGTGAACGTGTTAGTTCTAGTAATTGAGAGGTGCAATGGCCTCATAGGTCGCTACAATAGTAAATTCAAGACCTGAGTCATAACATATTTGAATTATCGTGAAACAGGTGAGGACACATCGGGCAGCTGTCGCCAGTTCTTCAGTGCATTACTCGTGTTTGCAACACCTTGGAAATGTGCATTTATCCAATTATTTTATTCAGTTGATGGTAACTTTTAACTCTTTCACTACCCTCTATTCGGGACGAAACTTTTTTTCTGGCAGTTTTCGGCCCATTTTGAATTAATCTGTTTGTTTTCCCCGCAAATAATTTTTTTTTTTTTTTTGTGTTACCCTCCCCGACGCCCATCCCCTCAGGTACTAAAGTTTTGCGGTGAAAATGAAGGTAGATTAATAATAAATAGACCGAAGTCTACCAGAAAAAAAATAATGTGGCCTTCACAAAGTAACAGCAGTAACACTCTCAATGTAGCCTCAATAGGGCTGGCTGCCGCTCGCCCGTGGCTGCCAATCGGCAGTGACGTACCACCACCTAGCCAAATTTATCTAACCTAACTAACCTAATCTAACCAAACTAACCTAATCTAACTAAACCTTGCTCACAAAAAAGAAAAAAGATCGTAAAAAATCTGCTGTCAGTATTATAATAATTTGCTGTTGGTATATATGGGTTTCAGATTAGTCATTGAGAAGCTCTATCAGATGAGAAGGGTAAGATGAACCAAGACTGGTGAAAGATTTAAAGAATATCGAATTTATAGCTATTACTACTAGCAATATTAAAAGAATAGTATTGGAATAATACAGTAAAACCTCCAATAAACTGAACTATATAAGATGAGGTGGCTGATGGTTTATCTGAAAGTTTGGTTTATCCTATAATACATGTTCTTGGCCAGTTTCTCTGTAAGCCCAAAGATAGATATTTACAGTATATTTTGTTATTGCACATTGCACACAACACTAACTAGTCAACAAGTTTTCACAAAAGAATCAGAATTAAAAAAAAAACATAAGATGAGAAGACAGAAAAGCAAATGTGGGAAATTACAGTAATTAAAGGTGGGAAATTACAGTAATTAAAGAAGTTTATAAAATGAGGAACCAGAAGATAAAAAAAGCAACAGGACTAGATGGAGTATCAGGTTTCATTTTAAAAGAGTGCAGGAAACAATTAGTTGAACATATTAAATAATATGACATAATAAAGTGCTCATTATTAACTGGAAGAGTGCCTAAGAAATGGAAGAGAGCAGGCATAGTGCCAGTTTATAAAAGTGGAAAGAAAGAAGAACCACTAAACCATAGACTTATATCAATGACCAGCATAGTATGTAAGATTTGCAAAAAAGTGATAAAGAAGCAGAGGACAAAATTTCTAGAAAACATGATATAATAACAGAAAAACAGTATGGCTTTAGACAAAAGTGATCATGAGCTTTTATTCAAGAAAGTATAACACAGGAGAGGGATGGATGGGTAGGCTGTGTGTATTTACATAGATCTAAAAAGAAAACTTTCGACAAAGTTCCCCACAATAGATTGTTATGAAAGCTAGAAAATATAGGAGGATGTAACGGAAATATAAAAAAAACTGGATGGAAAGTTACTTAAAGGGAAAAGAAATATTATAACATCATATTTTTCAAGAATCTCTTTTTTTCACCTCCATGGTGATCCTAATCATTTTCTTCATTGATTGGGTCTTCTCATTAACTTTCTTAGAATTCATGGTCAGTGAATTTAGTAAAAATTTGCAAAAAACAGAATTATGTGTGCAGGTTGTTCACTGAATAGTAGCAATGGGTGTACTGACGCTCATGGCTGTGGGAAGTCGTGACTTTGCCTAGAGAGAGGTAAACAAGGGTAGTGTGCAGTGTCATGACTCGTACAAGATCCATACAAATTCTAGCATGTGAGTTGTATTCCAGACAAAGGTCATATACCAAGCAAATTTTTATGTGTCCAAACAGGGCATATACTAAGTTGGACTTATTCCAAAGCAGACATATACTGAGGTAATACTGTGTTATTAATTTGTAAGATCACTACCAATTACTTAGGCAATGACCTGTTCAAGTTTCTTGACAGTTTTCACCAGCAATAACGTAGTTCTAATTTACTCACACTTTCAAACAATTTCATTTAAAAATAGTATCTTCTGTATTGGACCTAAATTGTTCAGTCGTTTACCTGTGAGTGTAAAGACACTTGTTAAATCACTATCTAGCATTCAAAAGGGAAATTAGGAAACATATACCTGAACATCAAAACTCTTTAACAGATTTTTTAGATTACTACTGTCTATTAATTATAGGCAGCTGATGGCTTTATCTGTGTAATTAACATCTGTCAGTCAGGGAGCCATGGCCTGACTGACAGTTTGCTATATACTTTTATTTCATACTTTGCCATTATCTTTGCTTATATGTACACATCATAGCAATAAAATATTACTTACTTTCAGTTTTACATGTGGTGACGCTGCACTGTTACAGCACTGTGTTTCAAAAGATGTGAGGACACACACACACACACACACACACACACACACACACACACACACACACATAGTTTTCGATGTGATGTTGCTGCATGGTTGCAGCACTGTATCACACCAAAAGTGAGAATAAAACACAAACATGCAGTTTTAGATGCAGTGGCGCTGCACCACCATAGCGCTTTGTTGCATCAGATGTGAAGACAAAAAACACATACAGTTTTAGATATTGTGATGCTGCACTGCCACAGGCTGCTTCATGTTGGATGTGAGGACAAAAAACACACATGCAGCTCTGGACTATGTAGAATAAATAATTTCCAGTGTTTGCAATGAAATGCAGTTTTCCAATCCTCGAGTTTAGCTCTATGCCTTTGAAAGAAAGCAAGTGTGACACTTGAAAGGATACTGTACTTAGCTTTTCCCAGTTTTTGCTATATATGTACTCATCTATGTCATTCGAAAACTTCCTCATCTCCTCTCTCCCTTTCTCACTTCTTGCATTTATTGATGCAATTTATTGATCCATACTTTTTCCACTGCTCACACTATCAATGATCCTCACTACCCATCCATAGTGTTGGGAACATAATGAGGGCACACACTTCTCTTCCTTTGCTTCTCTTATTCACACCATACCACATCACATCACTCCTTCCACTCTTTCCTACACCTCATTCTCATTTCCATTCATGCAATCGTACATTCCAGAATATTTCATGCATGTCTCTTGCATTTCTGCTACATCTCTCTTTCCCTTAAAGATAAAATGAAAAGAACAATAGGATGCAGTGTCTGGTAAGCATGACTATATTATTAAAAAAAGATTTTCACTATCACCAAAGAGAAAGATTTATGGTCAGTGTGTTTTACTGTGTTGTTATGATGTACAGATTGGAAGCCTGTAGTCTTAAAAAAAGTTTAGAGCAAACTCTTCAATGCCCAAAGAGAAATGGAGAGATAAAATATCATGGATTATGGAGCAGACTAATGTTAGGGACATGTTGTGTACAATTAAAAGTAAAAAGTAGACATGGGCAGGATGAGTCATGTCTATCAATAGGTGAACAGTTGGAGTAACAATGTTATTGTATTAAAAAAAAAAAAAGTGGGTAGATGGAGAACCAGAAGTTAAGTTTTATTAAGGTGGCCTGGAATAGATGAGCAACAGACAAGAGGTGGTATTATTATAGCTTTATAGAAATGTATTACCTATATATTTATTGCATGTCTAAAGTGTCATTACTGCAACTGAAGCAATTTTCTTTCCTTTCAGAGGATGAAGACCTCTGAAGAAATTAGTGATGTGAGTGATGTGGACAAAGACAGTGAATTTGACAGTGAAGCAGAAGATGTAGAGTTCCAGTTGTATCAGCAGTTGTATTTTGAAACAAATCCAGATGTAACTGAAGCTGACACTGAGAGTAGGTCACCCACAGAGGAACAGCATGAAGAGGAGACTGACCCCAAGACCTGTGATGAACAGGTTGCACAGCTTGATGGCTGCCAACTGAGCCAAGTACATAATCAAAAACACATGCCAGAAATGAGGACTTCAACTTTTCCACTCAAATTTCCAACAGCTGCCTCTAAAATTGATGAAGCTCAGAATTCCCAGTTTGACAATTGCATTTATATAAATACTGAGGAAGGTACAGAGGTTACACTGACAGATTTTACTGGTAATGTAAATGCAAGAAATACTGAGAATTGTTCCATTGCACAAAAGGGTGAGATTCATAGAAACTGTGGTCCTGAAGTTTCTTTCAGTGGTGATGTTTCTCTCATAAAGAAAAATGTGATGTACTTGCAGTCAGTGAGAGAGAGAATGTCTAGCACCTGTAGTGATGGCAGTATCTCTGGTAATGTTCCTCTTGATGTGCTGTATTGTAACTTAGTGACATCTGAGGAAGAGGAAGATGATATTGAAAACAGATTGATCATGAAAAATATAGAGACAAATGACCATGAAAGCATTAAAGAAAGACCCAAAGCAAAATCCAACAAAAGGAAAAGAAGAAAAACTTCATGTTCTGATCATGAAGAAGACTCGAGATGTAATAACCTGCTCAGTGCAGTATCAAAGAGCACTGTGAATGGTGATGTACACCAACTGGAAGAAGACAGCAATTCAGATGCTGATATATATGTACTTCCTCCACCGAAACCTAAAAAACCTGAAATTTTAACTTTAGAATCAAGTTCTGATAGTGAAGAGAAAGCAAGAATCAGAGATGGAACCCGTATAAAATCAAACAGTAATAAATACCGAAAAATTGAGAAGCCTCCTTCTTCAGTTCTCACAACTAAAAACAGAGAAGGAATGTCAAGAAGTGTACATGAAATTTCAGAGATTAGAGGAGAGCATGGAAAGAAGGAAGGAGATATTGTAGCATTTGGATCAGAATCAGACAGTTGTGACGTTGATATGCCAGAAGCTACAAAAGGCACTGACTTGACATTGAATATTGATAAAAGGCTCTCAGGCTGGATCAAAACTATAACAAAGGATGCACCTACAAATAAGAGGACAAATAAGAGGAAAAAGGACATAACAAAAAAGCCACGAAACAAGAGGAGCTGTTCCTCTGTTGACTTCACCAAAGGGCGACCCAATACAACAACAAGGCCTTCATGTGAGAAGTGGACTCAAAGCATGGCAAATTTTTATGATTCTGATGTTTCTGATGACTTTGATGTGTCAGAAATCCATCTTCAGCAATCAGGTAACTTTGGTGTTACTTAAAGAAAACAGTACAATGGAGTATATCTCTAATTTAATTCATATAGCCTTCATATTTTCCTGTTAATGAAAATTTTTATTTCCCATTAGCTTAATTGCTGATATTTAAAGAACTCATGTAATGTAGAATTTTGGTTTAAATCACATAGCTTCAGTATTCTCTTGTTTGAAGAGAAATTTTATTTTCCAAATAAATTTAATTGGTGATTATACAGAAAAGCCTCAGTTTAGTTAAATGTATATTCTCAAAGTTTATCTTTCTTGAGCAGAACATTCTACTCAAACAGAATGTTGCCACTAAAATAATGTCACTCTTTCAGAAGCACATCAGATTTTTTTATTTTTTTTTTTTATTAATAATATCAGCAAGTGGTGATACATGGCAAGTTTGCCTGGTTTTGAGAGGGAATGAATTTGATTTATTAGAACTTGCCCTTAATTTATTAGGTATTTCCTCTGAGCTGGAAGGAACTATTAAGAGTTTTGATTGGTCAAAAATCTCATTTTGGTAGAAAAGGGCTGCTTGAAATGGTGTTCTAAATTGAGGTTTTACTCTACATCTATTAATACTGAAATTCTTCATTTACACCTCCATCTGTCCAGTCTGGGGTGCAGCATCACTCATAACCCCAACCCCCCACACTACCTTCCTGCAGCCCCCACCCCCTATATCTCTATTTCTCTCACCTGGGGGTGCAGCATTACTTATCTCCCAGGGTTCAAAATCTGAAATATTTGAAAGCCGAAACTATTTTCCCCAAAGGAATCAATGTAAATTGGATTAATCTGTTCCCAAACACCAGTTTCTCCTGTCTTGGTGGCTTATGGCAAATGCTCCCACAGCCACGATGGCCACTTCATAACATCTCCAGCTGACAAATTAATTATCAAGAAAGGCTGTATTGAATTAACTTAGTGAACTTATCAGAAGATACTGTTTAAACAAGGCAGGCATTCTCTTTGTCACCAGTCTAGTGAGGGAAGCCATACAAAAGGACACAGAAAAGAGCAACCCATTTACTGCCAAAATGAAGGTGATCATAACACTTAGACATCTTGCTGCTGGGAAAAGCTACTGGAAAAATGCAGTTGTGATGGCATTGGGGATAATTGAAAGCCACAGGTGGCTTGCGATAACTCTTGAGCACAAAACTATTTCTTTACATCAAGGCTCTTCAATGGGATCACATTTACCTTATTTCAAAGGTTGAATTACTGTCTTACACTCTGTGTCTTTCCTCCAGATATATATAAATAAAGTAAATATTTATAGAAGCTATAAATTAGTAATGAATAGTAGCTTTTGCTATGTCTTTTAATACTTGAAATCAAGTAACTTTGTTCTAGGACTGAATTATGGTATTACAACTGAAGTAATAAAGAGTTCAAAATTTTGTTTGAAACCCGATTTATTAAAAAAAGGAGGCGTTTGATAACTTAGGTTCCACTGTACACACACACACACACACACACACACACACACACACACACACACACACACACACACACACACACACACACACACAGCATATAGATAGATACTAGCCATCCTATAAGCATCAGCTACTGTTAATCCTTATAAACTGTCTTGCTGTTGTTGCAGACATCCTTTTTATTATTCCTGCAATATGGTTCATTGCCATAAGCTGCTGTCATGTGGTGCTGTATCTGATATCTATCACCACATGAGGAATAAGTAAATAGATAAGTAAATACTCTGATAATATTTACATTTATTGTGGAGTGTATAGTATTTTTTCTTAAATGAATTCTTATGTCCCTTCACTTAAGAAATAAAGAATTATTTACTAAGCCAGTGGCTTCATGTAAACTATTTTTTTCAGGTTCACCAGCAGATTGGTCTCTCATTGCTGCTGATTATCAAATTACTCGAAAAAAGAGGTACTATAATATACCTGAAAAGTGTAAACGTTGCAGGCAAGATGGACACACGATCAACACGTGCCCTCGAGTTCCAGTCTGCCACCTTTGTTCTAAGACAGATCATTCTAGTCGAAATAATTGCCCTGAAAACTGCTGTTTTAAAGTAAGCAAGTTTTATAACATGTTTTAATTCACCAAATATAGTTGTATAAAAAGTGCATCACATGTGCACTAGAAATATTATCATTATACTAAGTGTTACTGACATGTGCAATGATTTACATTCCTTAACTGTTTTTTTTGGCTGTGTTTGACTTTGGTGGTAAGCTAAGTAAGTAAAGTGCACAACTTTATAAATAATGTGCATTAGCTATACCTGAAGAGTAGATGAAAACTTTGGAAGGTAATGAGTGAAGTATGGATTTGATTAAAGGCTTTTAAAATGAAAGTAAAAAAAAAAAAAAAAAAAATAGTGGAAAATGAAAATTTGAAAGTGATAATAATATATGAAATCATAATGCTAGTAATAATGATGACCATATGAAAGTCTACATTAACTTAAGCCAAGCAGTTGCACTGCACATCCTCACCATTAGTCATTAATATGTAAATTTGTTTCAGTGTGGTGAGGAGCCTCATTACTTCTGCCCTGCTACAGATCTGGCACATACCTGCAACTTGTGTAGTTATCCAGGTCATCAGAAAGACCTTTGTCCTGATCTTTGGAGACGGTTTCATCTAACTGTAAGATTTTCTCTTCCCTCTTTGTGTCTTGTTTCATTAAAATTGATGCATTAATGGCTTAAGAGATAGCTTTCAAAGATTTAAAAAACATTGTTTTGAGATATGGCTCTTTAAAATTTGGAATACTTTTCAAGACTGGTTTCCTTTTCATTAGGCTCAGTTTCTATATATGATTAGTTTTTCTATTCCCTTTTCATATCAAAGAAGTGTTTAGAAATCTTTCTCATTATGAACATGCAGGACTCACTGAATTCCAGAAAGATGCTTTTTGCTTCAGGCTCCAGATGCCACCTCTTTTGGATATTATCTCTTACAAGAGAGTATCAGAGCTTACTTGCAACTCATTTCAGTCTTATTGTTGTTTCAAATCTTTTAGTAGATAGATACAATTATCATTCTTGCCCAAACAGCGTGAAAATACAGGTTGAGGATCCATCATTTGAAATCCTGAAATCTGAAAGTTTTTTGAATGGTGACATGATGTCACTGTAGCAAATTTCACAAAGTGGTGGTAAGGTTCCACCACACACACACACACACACACACACACACACACAAAAAAAAAAAAAAAAGACAAAGTTTAAACAAGACATTGTGCCCATAGACCATAGATCCAATGCTTGATCTACTGCCATAAGGGGGTATTAAAAAGTGGTTAATTGACACCTATGGTAACACACATGTCCTGAAGATACTATGCTCAGTTTAATTTGACAATAACTGCCAGGCATAGTGGGGGGAGATGTCTCTCCTGTGCTCTCCTTCCCATTTCCCCCTTGCTGTGACATCTTCATTTCATTGCTCACATTTATTTTTCATTACATTATAATGACTCCTAGGAAACTTAACAATTAAGAGAAGAGTGTTGTGATGGCATTTGTTTGAGAGGGCCTCAGTGATTGAGGGACTGAAAGGAAGATAGGAAGATCAGAAGCAGCCACCACATGGGTGATATCTTATATCTGGACTTTAGTAAAGCATTTGACAAGGTACTCCATCAAAGGCTCCTGAGAAAGGTTAGGGCACACAAGATAGATGGGAAGGTGTTAGGCTGGATAGAGTCATGGCTTAGCGACAGGTGACAAAGAATTGTAATAAACGGTTTGAAATCCAAGTGGGGTCATGTAATTAGTGGGGTGCCACAGGGATCAGTATTAGGGCCATTGCTATTTCTAATATATATCAATGACTTGGATAGTAGAATTAGTAGTGATGTTAGTAAAATTGCGGATGACACAAAGATTGGTAGATTAATGGGGAGTTTTCAGAACTAGTGGTTGTCACCAGGTGGCAGCACAGACACAAACTCTTCTCTCACATACAAGCAATATCAGATATACCTACAGTGTTATTCTATTTACATGAAGATGCAATGGGCTTATATAATATATTTTTCTACATAATCCCTTCTAAGTAGTAACACAAGTAAAATCAAACTCTTTTCATGAACAAATGTATATAAGTTGATTTT
Organism: Scylla paramamosain; assembly: GCF_035594125.1. Classification (NCBI taxonomy): domain Eukaryota; kingdom Metazoa; phylum Arthropoda; class Malacostraca; order Decapoda; family Portunidae; genus Scylla; species Scylla paramamosain. The sequence continues at coordinate 8,218,132 of NC_087153.1, forward strand.
CTAGTGAATCGGCATTTAGATTTATTTGGTCATCTTAAGATTTGCAAATGAATACACTCTCGATTGGAAACGTCTTAATCTAGACAACAGTAACATAAAGGCAACATGTCTGTGACAATCAAAAGTCCAAATTACATAGATCTGCTTCCTAGTTTATGTAAACGGCAATTTTAATAAAAAAAAAATTGGCAACTTGAGTGTCCTGGCGATAGTAATGCGGTTTCTCTAACCAAAACAAACACCTGACTCGGCCGCGCTGGTTGAACTTAAGAAACACGTTGTTGGACAAGAAGTTGAATGTTGCTGTGGTGCCCATCTCCACTACGCCCTAAGCAATGGATTATGGTAGCTGGACACTACAGTAGCAGCAGGATCGCCTGAGAGATGTTTGTTTTGGTTATCGATTACTTTGCCTTGTCGCTCACTTCGTGAGAGGGATGCTAAAATCCCTACAAAAAAAAAATTGCCATGTATCACAATATTACTGAGTAGGTTGTGTCATACTATATAGTACAGTGTGATTTTTTATTTTTTTCATTGTCCAAATCAATAGTTTTTATACTTGTAATATGCTTTATTGAAGATAATGCCAGCAGTTTACTCGATAATCACACAAAAAAAATAATTAATCTGACCACATTCTTTCAATATTATCCATACCGGATATTGAAAAGTTTATACATCATTTCAATAGTATCATGATGATCAATGTTCTATGCATCTTTATGCATAGATTTACTACAACAATATTTTAGCTCTCTTTCCTACAGTTAGATGAGCAGCAACGACATCTAGTGGTTAAGTTCCGAAAACTCCCCATTGGGTCAGAATCGGATGCCATCGCCTTGCAGGCAGATTTAGATAGAATGAATGAATGGATGGACAGATGGCAAATGCAATGTAATATCAATAAATGCAAAGTACTTAGCGTAGGTAGAGGAAACCCACACATTAGGTACACATTAAACAACCAAACTCTGGTAGGTACAGTGTACAAGAAAGATTTAGGAGTTATAATTAGCTCTGAACTCCATCTAGGAAAACAATGCATAGAGGCCAGAAACAGGACAAATAGGGTATAGGATTAATTTTTAGGAGTGTTGAAAGTAGAAGGCCAGAAGTAATATTAAAGCTATATTTGGCGCTGGTCAGACCTCATCTAGACTACGCTGTCCAGTTCTGGTCCCCACATTACAGGAAAGATATAGGTCTATTAGAATCAGTACAGAGGAGAATGACTGAAAGGATACAGGGGATGAGGAGTATTCCTTATGAGGCGAGATTGAAGTTAAATTTACATTCTTTAGATAGACGTAGGTTAAGAGGGGACCTGATAGAAGTCTTTAAGTGGTATAAGGATTATAACAAGGGGGATGTAAGCAAAATTCTTAGGATCAGAAACCAGGGTAGAACAAGAAATAACGGGGTTCAAGCTTGAAAAATTTAGGTTTAGGAAGGAGATAGGAAAAAATTGGTTCTCAAATAGAGTGGTAGATGAGGAGCGGACTCAGTAATCAGGTTGTTAGTGCTAGGACACTAGAGAGATTTAAGAGAAGATTAGACAGGTTTATGGATGGGGATAATAGATGGAAATAGGTAGGTATATTTCATACAGGGACTGCCACGTGTAAGCCTGGTTGCTTCTTGCAGCTTCCCTTATTTCTTATGTGCTTATGTTCTTAAGGCTGCACTAGTGCTTGGAACAGCTGTCACTCCCTGTTGCCTTGCAGCTCACAAGCCTCCTCTGACCGTGAGAAAAGGCAGCAGGGACTCTATTTTTACAAGGCATATGTCCAATGAACTTACTATTCTTGTTTTTGTTTTTCTTTTATGCCCAGATCCTTTCTCTTGGGAGTGACAGCTGTTCCAAGCACTAGTGCAGCCTTCACTACCCATGTGATGGTTGCTTATGATTTTCCTGGCTTTCAGTCATACAAATTACTGAGGCCCTCTCAAACAAATGCCATCACAACACTTTCTTTGTAAAGTTTGCCAGAACCCATTATAATGTAAGCGATGAAATGAGGTTACAGCAAGGGGAAATGGGAAGGAGAGTGCAGAAGACATCTGCTGTACCTGACAGTTACTGTCAGTGTCAGTGATTAAAAAAACTGAGCATAGCATCTTCAGAGCATGAGTTGCCATGCATTACAATTTACAACTTTTTCATACCTCCTATGCCTGTTGATCAAGCACTGAAGCTTTGGTCCATGGGTATGCCATCCTGTTTATACTTTGTCGATTTATTTTGCAGCCACTGTAAAACTACATTAAGTGTATACATACACTTTCATTTTTATTAATTTCTTATTATTTATTTATTTATTTTATTTATTTATTTATTTATTTATTTATTTATTTATTTTATTTTTATTTTTTTTCAATTATACATTCAGGGAATTCAAGTGACTTTGGCCACTTATGGGTGTGTAGCCCCACCAGGGTCACAAAAATGTTACTTCTCTCACTGAGTAACTGCCAGCATCAAGGCACAAACTTGCTACCTTGCAGCCACAAGTCGAGCACTATACCACTGACCCATCTGGTCCCCCGTAAGGTTTTATAAAAAAAAAAAAAAAACAGTCAGTGTGTCTTCCTTTCCTAAATCAAAAAAGTGTCTGTTCCCAAGGTTTTCAGATAAGAGAGTGTGAACTTGTACAAGCTTTTTCAGTCTATTTACTTGTTATAAGCATTTCATTTTTAATCAGGCTCCTTTTCTATTTCTTCTAATAACGATGCTCATATGTCACATGCTGATGAATCATGCTCTTGAGAAGTAGGAGCAGATGAAATTGATTCATGGAGTGATGGTGTGTCACAATGGGTGACAGAGGTGTGAGGTCTGGCAGGAGATGCATGTGCATAACTTCACGTCCCTCATTTCTTGTACTTTATTTATTTATTTATTTTTTCTTCGACATGTCTGATGTGAGGGAATGTTGTTGTTTTTATCTTGATAATTTGAGTATTTTTGGTGTCATTAATATGATTGTGCTATGTCAGTAGTGTGTAAGTTAGTGTGTATATGTGTGCATGTGTGTGTGTGTTTATCAGATGACATCTGCTTCTACTGCTGCCACAGTTTGAGATAGAAATCACTGCTCACCACTTATTGGTTGTTATTGGATGCTGTTGAGTTGATGATAGCAGCAACAGATCTGGTGGCTTGTTGATTACTGTTGAAGCTTTAAGTTCTGCGATGTAGATATATGGTAACGTGGAGTTGTTTGGGTAGTAGTTTAAGTATTATAGTTTTATATGCGAGTAAAGGAGACACAAAAACACATTTCACCTTTCTTCTTTTACTGATAACAGTACAGGCGATAAGATTTTGAAGTCTGAGAGAGAGAGAGAGAGAGAGAGAGAGAGAGAGAGAGAGAGAGAGAGAGAGAGAGAGAGAGAGAGAGAGAGAGAGAGAGAGAGAGAGAGAGAATTCCGAGCTATAGTAGAGCTGATCAGGAAAAACATTCCAGTTTTCATTCTTCCTTTATTTCTTGCAAGAAATAAAGGAAGAAAGAAAACTGTATGCTTTCCCTGTATATATATATATACTGTATGCTTTCCCCTGTATATATATATATATATATATATATATATATATATATATATATATATATATATATATATATATATATATATATATATATATATATATATATTTTAAAGTAAGGGGACTATATAATTTGAAGCATATTGTAATTTTGGCCTTACTATTGTAGTGATTATTTATTTCATTATGTACTAGGAAGTAAAAGGCCACCACTAGTGTTCTACATGTGCTTCTCCAGATATCTTTCTTATATGCTTCTGATCCGTTGTCATCCTATATCACTATTCCTAGATATTTTTCTTCTTTCATGTGTGATGTATAATTTTCAGATTTAAGTCTTTATATAGATGATATAGTCATTCTTCCCAAATTTAAACAGATGACATTCAGTTGGTACTGAATTCATTTTTTTTTTTTATTAATTAATTGATTTTTTTTTTTTTTTGGTGTGTGTGTGTGTGTATAAATACATTGTCCAGAAGCTTCATTATTCAGATAACATAGTTATAAGGGATTTCGAATTCAGTTTTACTTCACTAGTTTTAAGGTCTTTCCTTTATTCTGGATTTGCAAACATGAGTGTGTTATTGATAATGGTGATAACAGCGTGGTAAAATTAATACACAATTCTTCTCCTTCAGACCAATGGAATGGCAGCTAAGGCTCCTACAGAACACCTCATGAGACCATTAGGGGAGCGATACTGTTACAGCTGTGGCAGACAAGGTCACTACGGCCACGAATGCCCCACTAGATATCGGAACAGATCATATACACATGTCCCTCAGTCTGTTGTTAGCTACTGCTCTCCTGTAAACTTAATTGGTGGCAATTTTGCAGTCAATGTTGATGGAACACTGTCATCAGCAGTAGTAAGTATTTTTTATTTTCTCAAGATTTTTTTCCCTGAAGAAATTTTTCATACAAAAAGTGCAGTTTACACAAAAATCTTTACTCATTTCACTATCCGTTGGTTTGCTCTGCCTTTGTAGATTAATTTGCATGCTCATATTCTCTTGAAGATTTGTAGCTAGACAAAAGACCTAAACTACCAGAAATTACTTAGGACTAGACCTAAAATTCATCCTTATCCCTAGTTACTCTGGGAGGGGAGGATTAATCCACATCTGCCACACTTTAGCAAGCATACATATACACGTTTCTCCAAATCAGAGCCTAACAGTAAGATTGGTTATGATTAACCCATGTTGCATTTTATCTGAAGAGATCATCATCATCTCATGTTGGCATTTTCCATTTACATATGGGTTTGTGTATCTGATTTCTTCAGATACGGATGAAGTATTCAGAACTACATTTATTCCCAGTATCTATCATCCCATACATTTCATTATTTATCCTTAGTCTTATCCATTTATTTTTCTCCATTTAATAAGCATGTAACTTTTGCAGCATCTCATACATAACCATCTCATTCCACACAACCACTGCTCTTTGTTGCATAACTGAATCCCTATATCTTGTAAGTGTAGGTCATTAAAACCATGGTGTTGGTTAACATGGTCATATTGTCTACTACTAATATATTTACAGGAGGTAAATGTGTACTAATATATTTACAGGAGGTAAATTTGACCACAATGCACATCAAATCAAGAGATGTAGGAAGAATAATAGGGCAGAAAGGAGCAGTGATAAAGTCAGTCATCAAGGAATCTGGTGCTCATGTCCGTATCGTCCAAGAGGGAAAACCACAGGTATGCATTTAATTCTTTTCTCATTCCTCTTCTTTATTCAACAGTGTAGAACAGCATCAGGTTATAACTAGATTTCTGGAACTAAAATTAAATTCCTTTTAGTCTTAAATTAACTTCTCAAACCAGGGTTCATGAAATTGTGCTACAAAGTTCATTCATGCCAAGGGATAAGAATTGTCTTACTTTTTGGATTTCATCTCCATTGCCTTTCAATCTTCTGTCCTTTGTGACTTGAAATAATTTGTCTATTCATTCTTTCATTACTGGAATTCTTGCAGTTCCAGAATAGGTACCAGTAGAACTTTTGCATTCTGTTTTTTGTCTTCCAATGGCATCTTCTGCTTATGAATCTGTCAGTAATTGCAAGGAACCATGACTGGAGAATATGGAGGGAGCCTTGAAGAATTTGGTCCTTGGCCAAGTGCCAAATTTATCAAGTTCTGCAGGCCTCCTACTCTCCCAATGTAGCTTGTTAAGACATCTGGTTGAAAATGCCACTGAAATCTGAGAAAACATCATGTAAAGTGCAATGGAACAAAAGATAGCTCTTTCAGAACAGGACATTGACAATGTCAATGTTTCCAGTAGTAATAGAACCAATGGACTAAATATGTTATCACATGGGGTGCACTCTAAAAGATTAACCATGTTGGGAGTTAAAACTCTATTGTCATAATTTACACCACATAAGAAATACATTGCCTTTTACACCTTAAATGGCTTGCAACTCTAACTGCTGTGAATCTTACATGCTCTCACCCAACTCCAAATAATAAGTGTTTCTAACTCCCCAATAATAGTGTGATCACATTATGACAACATATACACTTTATGCCTCCTGGAGTATGAAGGCTCACCATTTTTCACTGAAAGAGCAAAAATGTTTGGGCCACCACAAGCAAGCTGGAGAGGGCCTGTATCATTGCCTTAGGCCAGGAGGAGTAAAGATAAAGAAGATTGCTGCTGTTGTTGGCCACCATAGAGCCACAATCTTTAGCATCCTTGCCACCAACAAAGGTCAGAATGAAAATAGTTCCCCTGCCTTAGCTTCATCCTGGCAAGCAGAGAAATACTTCCATGAAGACTGATGCACCCTTAAGGTGTACTTTAAAAAAAATACTCTCATTACATATGGGGAAATCAGTAAGGAACTCTTAGAACTGCTGCATAATGTGTCAGAATAAGACTTGGACAGGGGAACTTCATTCTCATTCAGACCTTTTGTGAAAGATAGTGGCAGTCTCATTTATCTTGATTCCTCCTTGCTTCAGGTCCTGTTCATCTTGCTTGTGATGGTCCCACAGGTAGGTAAATTTGGGGACAATACATTAATTCTGGACCCTCACATCATCGCACTATTAATAGAAAGTTACCAGCACTTACCATTTGGAGCTGGACAACCACATGTAAATTTATAGTGGGTGGAATTGCAAGCCTTTTTTATTGGTGATTATAAATGGCAGGTTGTAATTTAATCTGCTGACACTAATTATATTTGATCTATTATCATGACCACATGGAAATGGGAATGGGGGAATCTGATCTGGGACCTGAAAAATTCAGGACATGTAATTGTTGCATACTGTTCTCCACTTTATCCAGAACACTATCTAGAGAAAAGTCTGCTTACTGGTAATTGTTGCATACTGTTCTCCACTTTATCCAGGACACTATCTAGAGAAAAGTCGGCTTACTGAGTGAGTCTACTCTCATTCCAAGTATGTCATCATCTTTGGAAATGCATGGATATTCTTTTAGTTTCACCCACTGTCACATGTGAGAAAGTTAATGGTACTGAAATTATATTAAAAAACTTTCTAAATACAAATGTGCAACTGCATCATCCAAGAGGACTTAAAGATATTTAAAGGAGAATTTTATAGCTCAACACATTATTTTGTATTAATAAGACTGCAAATTGATGGAAACTATTATAGGGCATCAGCAAAGTAGCCCAAGCTACAAAACATAGTTTTTAACTGCAAGATACAAATTTAATCCTGTCTTTACCATATTGAGATAAGGCACGTATAAACATTCACAGGTATTCCCTCAGCAAGCTTGAGCTTGCTGCACCAGCATCCTTTCACTTTACACATAGATATCATTAAATATCTTGTATGTCAATATTTGGAAAAGAATAGCTCAAAAGATTAATTAATGCATATCCTATGCTTTGGCAAAAGCAGATCTTGATTCTAGATGTTGGTTCTGGGGTAACATCATTTGTCTGATTTAAAAAAAAAAAAATCCTGGATCCTGTACACCATTAGCCTGCTGCAGCAACTCGTTTTTGTACTGCAGTGGAGCAGCAGAACCAACATTATAAATTTTATGCAACCTTCTTCTTGTATGTATGATTTTACAAATATTGGGAGATCAGCAGTGATTTACTGCTGTCATCACAATAACTACTCATTTTGGCTTAAATAACTCTGCATATTCTTAAGTTAAAATGTATTCTATAGGAACAAATAAAGGTTTGCCAATTGAGTCACAGCTAATCATGCAACACTTACAGGTTCATGGGAAAATTGAAACAGTTTACTTCTGTTAGTCTATTTGGGAACATGACTCAGATTTCTTGACTAGAAAAAAAATTGCTGCATACAAGAAGAGCAAATTGCAATCTAACTAGTTCACAGGGCAGCAACTGGCTCAGCCATGCATTTTGAGTGGCACAGTCATAGTAGGTTAGAACAATAGTGGTACCTAAAATTTTTTTAAACAAAGTTGAGGCTGCTGGAGCATTGCAGCAACTTTCAACCCCAAGTGGAGATAATGTTCCTGTTAGTTATGGTCACTGTCGTGATAATTCATTGCACTAACGATATCAGGTTATCAGTTGTCAGATAATTATTTTTCCTGCATTATTGATTCATCAGTATCACCAATACTCTTGGTTCCAAACTAGCAGTAATTGATGATCTTAGTTTTTGGAACATAAGCATGTTGAAGTTTAAATGTAGTTTTAACAATACTTTTCATTTGTGAAGAGACAGGATAAACATTGAATTTTAATTTTTATCTAAGACTTTTCCAAGTTTTCTAAGTTAACAATAAAATAATCAAAATTTGGATTGATCAGTTTTTTATTTAAAATATTAATATCGTTATTGCTAGTATTGGAATTTTGGATTTATCGGTTATCATACAATAAATTCATTGCCAGTTATCGATTATTGGTTATTGGCGATAAGGTTATCTTTATTGATTTTATCAGTTACTGTGTAAATTTTTTCATTATCGTGCCCACCAGCTATGGTTATGGCTAGATATTCTTGGCAAAAGTAAACTAATTTCTCAATGTTAAAAGATAAATCTGAAAAAAAAATCCTTGAAATTATATTCACATTAAATTTAGAGAAAATGTCAAATTGGCAATGCACCAGTAGGTCAGCCATGATAGTGTAGTGTGTTACTCCTTCCTGATCCTCCCATCTTTATCCAGTGGTTAACACATCTTGCTCAGCACAGTCTCACTGGTACTGATCACTTGTTTAAAACAGCATCAATGATGAAAAAGCTATGAGAGTGCTGGAATGACATTGTATGGGCACTAGGCAGACAGTTGCTGTGACCATCTTGGTAGCAGCTGACAAAACCAACAGTAGTGTTCAGTAGATCACCACCAACATGCTGCATTTAGCACAGATCTGATACATATTTTCCACTTGATTAATTCTCTTCTTTAGGAAAGCAAACTTATCTTTCTACAATGAAATCAAGTATCCCACATTATAAGGGCTACTTATGTGACAAAGAAAAAACAAAAATGAAAAGGTGCAATAAAAATTGACGAATTTTCAACAGCTATAACTTTATTTTCTATGCCACGTCTGAATGGCTTCTGGTCAAAGTGGGTCTTTATTTTCTATGCCATGTCTGAATGGCTTCTGGTCAAAGTGGGTCATGTAAGATCTGTAATGTCACCATGGCTGCTTAACATCTATATGGATGGTGTGAGGAGAGAAGTGAATGCTAAATTGTTTGATAGGGAATTAGGTCTAGTAACAGCAGAGGGTAAAGAATTGGGTGTGAATCAATTGCTGTTTACAGATGACACAGCATTGGTGGCAGATACAGAAGTTAACTAGGCTGGTAGAGGAGTTTGGATAGGTGTGCAGAAGAAAGCTCAAGGTTAATATAGAAAGTGAGGTAATGAGGTGCACCAGGGAGTTACATGGTAGGATGAATTTAAGACTGAATGGTGAGGAGCTAGAGGAGGTAGACTGTTTAAGATATTTTGGGTCTACAGTAGTAGTGGTGGATGGAGGAGTAGAGACAGTGGTTAGAGCTAAGGTGAAGAAGGAAACAGGAAAAGTGTTAAGAGGTATGAATACAAGTAGATTCTTTGAGAGTAGGCCATCTTGAATAAATGTAAAGACAATATTGTATGAAGAGGTAGTAGTACCAACTGCACTGTATGTTACTGAGACTTGGAGTATGGAAGTAGCAGGCAAGAAGAGATTGAATGTAATGGGGTTTTGAGTGGAGTAACTTGGATGGACAGGGTCAGAAATGAGGAAAGCATTGGGAGTAGCTAGTGTATTTATAATTAAAATCTTTTGTCTTAAACCTCAATTTTAAATATGTACTCCTAAAGCAGTCATGCTGGGGTACAGTGGGACTATGAATGCTTTGGGGGCTAAGGGGTTCTCAGGCTCTCGGGTTCAAATCCTGGTCACGGTTTGAGGATAGGAAGGGCATGCATTCAGGGTAACAGTACCAAAACCAAAGTCTTTCATTAGGGGCACTGTCCTGGCTCAGACAGACTAGGAAAACTGGATGTTAAAAAAAAAAAAAAAAAAAAATCTAAAGCAGTCATGTACTTAACACGAGAAAAGATCTTTGGTCCTTGGTACCTAAATGGCTAGAGGATATCTAATTACCTAAAAACACTGTTGCTATGAGGATCAAGAGTGAAGAGATTGTTGACTTTAATTAACTGATATATAATTTAATTAATCTTCATCTAGACTTTCACGTTCATCTTTCACTAAATCAAAATGGTCTTTCAGGTACTTCTGTTTGGCCCTTTGGAAGCACGACTCAAGGCTCAAGAAATTATAGAAGTTCTTCTAGGAAAGAGGAAGAATGGAAGTATGGATGTCACTGAATCTTCAGATAACATCAATAATTGCTATTCTTTGGTAACTAATGTTAGTGACAATGTTCCCATGGATGCAGGTGATAGCATCAGTAGTCAGAAAATTTGGAATGGGCAATTTTCTTCTCATACTGACAGAAAAAAAGGTATTGTGCTAAGTAACATTAAAGTGTTTATGAAAAGTATGCGCATTAAAAAGAATATAAATCTAACTTCTAGTATAAAGAAACTGAAAAAATTTAAGTTGAGGAAGGAATCTACATCATCTGTGCAGCTCTCTGAAAATGAAAAGAAACATTTAAATATAGTTGCAATGAATGCTTTAGCAAATTCAAACTATGGAAATAGTTATGAAATACAAGAAAAGCTGACTACTTTGTTGAAGTCGGTGCAGTCTTGTCCATCTGGTACTGTTCCAAAAAACATCTGTGTTCAACTTACAGAAACTGTGCAGCCCTTCCTCAACCCTTCACTTGAAAAACTAGAAGAACTATTACAGTATGCTGAAAGTAACACAGATGCCTTCTTAAAGAAAAAAGATAAAAAAAACATAAAAACTGTAAATAAATCAAATAAGAAATTAAATAAACATGTACCAAGTAAAAACAAAAATGTAAAAGTAATACAAAAGGAAAATAAACAAACTAACAAAATAAAAAAAATCAAAGCTGGGAAGAAACAAAAAGCCAAGAATGAAAATGCCAATAAAGAAAAAAAAATCCTGGGAAAAAAAAAGCAGAAGAGATACAAAAAAACCACAGCCACAAAGAAAGCTAAACCAAAAAAGAAAGCAGTGAACACCTGAAAATGAGATAAATGAAGCACTATTGTTAAAAAATTATAATAATTTATAATGAGTTTTAAAGCACTAAAGATATATACAAGTTATTTTGTTTCAATAACAAAAGTAATAATTAGCAGATATAAGGAACAGAGTTAAATAAAGTTAAAATTGTCATATGTAGTGGTTGACATCAGTTTAGATGTATGTATTGAGGGCATATAGAAGTGTACTGGAAGATCTGAAGGATTTGTGACATTGTCTGGAAGTGAAAGATAAAAAAAACTAGGGAGTATAAAACAATGCGACATAACAGTTTGTTTATAAAGCTGAGAGGTGAAAGCAGGGATTAGTAGTGCTAGAGTAAAACTATGTACAGATGATGCTAAAATGGAAAGTGATATGAAAATTTCAGTTAAAAGTAAAAGTGAAAAACTATGGGGATGGTTTAATGTACAGTTAGCAATATAAATTTTGGTACAAATCACAGCAAGGTGAGAGCAAAATCTAGCAGAACCTCACAATGGAACAAGAAATATTCCCAAGATTAGGATAAGGGATAGTAAGGACAATTTGTATGCCAGGGATGGAGTGTATTCATCATGCCAGGATATTTGGGTTTTGGATTTAACACGAGTGGGAAGTAACTGTATTCCAGTGCTTTTTTTTTGTTAGTCCGGAGGAAGGGCTCATAGGGATGAAAGATAACTAGCTCATTGAAGGCAAGGAATAACTTAAATGTTTATTAAATGAATTGTAGAAGTATTTTAATAAAACCGACATTTTTAGAGGAATGGCATGTGTAGAAAACTTTTGATATCATACCTGGCTTGAAATGTCAGGAAAAGTGTTTAGTCTTTATAGACTAGAGAGAACAGGAGAGGAGGAGGCATTGCACTTCATGTTAGGAACACATTACAATGTTTTATTAACAGTAACATGAAAATAGATAGCAAAACAGTCAAAAAACAGTCAATATGAGTATATATTAAGGAAGAATCACTGGAATTAGTGTACAAGCCACGAAATACTACAAAGGAAGCTAGCAGCTCACTATGGCAAGAGATAAATAGAGCAGGCAGGTATAGTCAGATATTTGGGATAGGAGATTTTAATTTCAGGAATACTGACTGGAGCCTGTGAAGCAGATAAATTTCTTAATGTAATTAAGGATAATTTTTTAAAAACAGGTAATCTTAGAACCCACAAGGGTGAATAATATTCTAGATAATTCTGATTGACAGGGAGGAAGCAGTCACAAAGGTGAAGTTTGGAGAACAACTTGGTAACAATGACCATTGTGTAATTAGGCAATTAAAATGGGAAGCTTCTAGAAGCAAAAACACTGGTAAAATATCTGACTTTAGGAGAGCAGATTTTGAGGGATTAAGAATACCTCCCAGCAACAGATGGAAGAAGACAGATAGGTGAGATCCAGGACAAAGGTAAGGGAGATAAGGCAAGGTGGGAGGCGTGAGGGTGGAGAAATGGCTGGATGAGTAGGGGGGGGAAAGAGAGGGGGAGATATGCTGAGATGCAAGTAGGGGGTTGACAGGTCAGGTCATGCTGGGTTGAGATGGGTGAAAGATGGAGTGGGTGAAATAATGGAGGGGCCCATGATGGGGGAGATTAGGGGAAATAAATGTTGATGAGAATTTCATTGATAGATTACATACAGGCCAGTTTGCAAACATTCCTTATAGAACAATAAAATCACAGAAGAATGACCCTAAGTGGATGACAAGTAGGTTAAAACACTATATAGACCTGAAGAGAAGCATATATACAAGATATTAAAGGCAAGGGAAGAGGATTTAAAGCCTCAATATAATCAATTAGAACAGTCAGGAAGTTAATGAAGAAAGCTAAAAAACAATTATGAATTAAAGTTAACCGGGTGAAGACTGACCCCAAGGGATTCTATCAGGTATATAGGGCAAAGAACAAAGAAATAATAGGTCCATTAAAAGCAGCTGATGGAGAGTTAGTTTTGGGAAAGAGATGAGTAAAACTTGTTTTGGGAAAGAGATGAGTAAAATTCTGAACAAGTATTTTTTAAGTTTTCATCTGGGAAAACATACAAGAAATGCTAGATAATGAACAGATTTTTGGAGCAGAATAGAATGAGGAGTTCATAGATATTTCCAAAACTACGGAGATGCTGGAACAGGAGATAGGCTGAAAAAAATGAAGTCACCAGGACCAGACAAAATATACCACAGAGTACTTGAGGAATGCAAAGAGCTTGTTATTAATGAAATGCTAGTTATTGTCTTTAGGAAATTGCTAGACTCAAGAGTTACTGGTAATGTGGAGGCAGGCGAATGTAGTACCTGTCTTTAAGAAAGGAGAAAAACAATGTCTAATTATAGACCTGCCAGCTTAACTTCAGTAATAGCAAGAAACATTAGGGAGCATTTAGATAAGCATAACTTGATAAATCAGTCACAGCATGGCTTCACGAAGGGGATGTCTTGCCTTATGAACTTCCTGAGGTTTTACAGTAAAGTTTAGGAGGTGGCAGATAATGGAGATGGTTATGATATCCCCATCAGAGGCTCCTGAGAAAGGTTAGAGTACATGAGATAGATGGAAAGGTATTAGGCTGGATAAGGTTGTGATTAGGCATCTGGTGACAGAGTTGTATAATAAACGGCTCTAAATCCGAGTGGGGTAAAATAATTGTGGGTGCCAAAGGGATTAATTTCAGGACCATTGTTGTTTTTAATATATATTAATGACTTGGATAATGGGATTAGTAGTCATGTTAGTTAATTTGTGGATGACATGATGATAGGTAGATTTATTAGGTCAGATCAGATGTCAATGCCTTTGCAGGAAGATTTGGATAGAATGAACGAAAGGACAAACAAATAGCAAATACAGTTTAATATTAACAAATGTAAAGTACTTAGCATAGGTAAAAGCAGCCCTCGCAGTAGGTACATAATGAGCAACGAAGTTCTGGTAAGTTCAGGGAAAAAAAAGATTCAGGAATTACAGTTAGTTCTGATCTCTAAGAAAACCGTGCATAGAAGCCAGAAGTAGGGCAAATTGAGTACTGGGATTAATTTTTAGGAGTGTTAAAAGTAGAAGTCCTCAAGTAATAATAAAATTGTATTTGGCCCTAATCAGATCTCATCTAAACTATGCTATGCAGTTCTAGTCCCCATATTACAGGAAGGATACAAGTCTATTAGAATCACTACAAAGAAGAATGACAAAGGATATAGGGGATGAAGGGTATTTCTTACAAAATGAGACTGAAGCTATGAAATTTACATTCCTTAGAGACATGGGTTAAGAGGGGACTTGACAGAAGTCTAAGTGGCATAGGGGTTATAACAAGGGGGAGGCAAACAAAATTCTCAGGATCATTAATCAGGATAAAATGAGAAATAATAGGTTTAAGCTTGAAAAATTTGGGTTCAAGAGATAGAAGGAATTGATTCTCACATAGTGGTAGATGAATGGAATGGACTTGGTAATCAGGTTGTTAGTGCTAAGCCATTAGGAAGTTTTAAAAGAAGATTAGATAAATTTATGGATTGGAATAATAGGTGGAAGTAGGTAGGTATGTTTCATATAGGGACTGCCACATGTAGGCCTGATGGCTTCTTGCAGCTTCCCTTATTTTTTTATGAGAAGCTGTTGGCAACACTGACCAAGAAATAAAGCTTTTAAATATTTAGACATGACAGTATGTTAACAAATAACAAAATAATTATGAAGTAGCTGTATTATGAAATGGTTTATGTATATTTTATAGTAACAAACACTAGTGCAATATTATAGGTAAAGGAATATACTGTTATGTTGATGCACAACTTTTACCTCTCCCAACCCTTCCCCCAACTCTCTCTCTCTCTCTCTCTCTCTCTCTCTCTCTCTCTCTCTCTCTCTCTCTCTCTCTCTCTCTCTCTCTCTCTCTCTCTCTCTCTCTCTCTCTCTCTCTCTCTCTCTCTCTCTCTCTCTCTCTCTCTCTCTCTCTTTTACCTCTCCCAACCCTTCCCCCAACTCTCTCTCTCTCTCTCTCTCTCTCTCTCTCTCTCTCTCTCTCTCTCTCTCTCTCTCTCTCTCTCTCTCTCTCTCTCTCTCTCTCCATCCCCCAACTGCATATACATTATGCTCTACTTCATGGGTTCTCAATCTTTTGCAAGCTGTCCCCCCCCCAAAGCTGGTTCAATGCAGTTGGCTCGCTCCCTCCCTCCTCCCTGTGCCACCCACTCAACCCTTCCCCAGCTATGCCAACATAAAAAGACAATCAGATAGATATAGATAGATATATAGCCCTTGGCTAGGCTATTACTGTATTGGCTAACACTATTATTATTGGCTCACACTATTATTATTATTATTATTATTATTATTATTATTATTATTATTGTTATTATTATTATAAGTAGTAGTAGTAGTAATAGGCCTTAGGCACATCTGCATTTTTTATAGAAGCTTGCAAGTAGGTGATGCTAATGTGAGACCTGAGCCTGCTTTGCCTTGCAAAGATCCTCAATTCTTGGCACAATATTCGATAAGCAGAGCCTCAAATCATCCTTGATTTGTGCATGATTATGGTATTTAGTTTCAAGTACAGTCATTTTTGAGAATCCTGCCTCACACAAATACATAAGATGCGAAAGGGAGGATAATTTTCAAGTTGACATCACAGAGCTGAGGGTATTCCTGCATCATTGCTACCCAGAACGACAAAAGAGACCAGGAGGTAAAGAGTTTCTTCAGTCTACTGTCACTCTTCAGCTCAATAAGCTGCTCCTGCATATCAATTGACAGTTCATTTGCTGTGCACATAAATGGATCCTGAACCCACACAAAAGAGCAATAATCTCCTTTGAATCAGGTCACAAATTGTTTTCTCATCACTGACAGGTGCTCAGATGCTGACTGAAATGAAGAAAAGAATTTATGTGACATGCCCGCTTCAGTGATGAAGTCTGCAAGACTGGAGAACGTCACAGTTCTCTTGACTGATGTGGCCATGCCAGAGGTCAAATTTTTGTGTAGTTCTTGTATGAATGCGTTGTCTGTCTGTAAGGAGCAAAATATGAGTTTTGTGGCCTTGCAAGGGGAGGTAGAGGACATTCAGGTGGTCAAATATATCAACTAAATAGAACAGAGATGCAAGCCACATGGTGTCATCCAGATGCTTTGCTAGATCTTGACTTGATTTCTGTCAAAAACAACTTCACCTCCCCTCACAGCTCATACAACTGCTGTAACATCTGTCCCCTGGAGAGCCAGTGAACTTCAGTGTGCAGAAGCAGTCGTTCATGCCCTGACCCAATCTTCTGGAAGAAGACCCTAAACAAGCGAGTTTAGGAGCCATGATTTTGTGATTTATTATTTGCACAGCTTTGTTAAGCATGGAGTCAAAGAGAACTGGCATTTTTTTTTAGCAGCTAGTGCTTTGCAATGGACCATGCAATGTGTCCATTTCACAAGTAGAGCTACTTGTTGAAAGCAAGCAAAGCTCACAGCCCGTCATTGCTTGCACACCACCATTCGTTTGTAGGCCAACACATTGGTCCCAAGCCAAACCATTTTCATGGACAAACATATCGAGGACATTGAAGATGGCTTCACCTGTAGTGCGTAACTGAAGATACTGACAAAACAGGATATCCTCCTCAATCACCTTGTCCCACAGATACCTGACCTAGGTGAGGAGCTGGGCCTGCACAGCAATGTCAGTGGATTCGTCCAGTTGCAGCGTGTAGTAAGGATTCTTTTTAATGAACTTTATCTGCTGCTCTCTGATATTATTAGACATGTCAATGGACAGTGGTACTTTACCAAGTTTGGGCGCTGCACTCTCTCCTATCATTATTCTGCACATCTCCTGCACAGCCAGCAGAATGAGTCTTGGCAATTGTATGTAGTTTACCCAGTTTAGCAAGTCTTTTGGCAACTTAATAAGATGCCTCCAGACTCTGTTTAGAGACAGTACTGTGAATTGTAATAATTGATTGATGCTGATGGAGGCCATCAAGCTTTTGTTTAAAATAGTAATCAGGTTTAGTTTTAAGGTCAGCATGCTTGATTTTGAGGTGCCTTTTAAGTTTACATGTCTTCATGCTGTTGTTTGCCTGCACCTCAGCACACACTACACACTGAAGTCTCTGCTCAGCCATGACTGTAAAACCAAACTGCAAGTATATTTCATTGTACTTTCGAAGCTTGGGCTTTTTTGTAGCTGGTGATGCCTCAGTTGCCCTGGTGGTTTTCCTCATGAGAAATTTCTCTATTTTTCTTTGGTTGTGAAATAATTTGGGTGTGGCTTTTCCAGTTGTGTTTTTAATAAATATGATTTAATGATGTGTGTGTGTGTGTGTGTGTGTGTGTGTGTGTGTGTGTGTGTGTGACTAGTCTAGTAGGCTAGCCAAGAAAAAAAAATAGGGTTGAGATGGGTGATTAGGACTGAAGATAGTCTTTAAAAAGACTGTGGGTTTTACAAATAAATAAATCTTTATTAAGGTGAATGAATAAAGTAAGATAAAAGGCTTGGACAACCACCCTTGTTAATAGCAAAGTATAATAATATTGAGATTAAGTTCCTTCCTCAAGATCCTTAGTTAAAGCCACGCCTCTTCCTGCTCCCCCAACACACCATAGGAAAGGCGAGGGCAGACATACAGGAAGAAGCTGGGTTTATGTCTCATGCTTAGTTACCCAGGAAATAAGTCCTCTCCCTTTGTATCTCCACCACACGCTGAAATAACCTTGAAACCTCCAGTGATTGCACGCACGTCCTCTGCCTTCCTCTGTCAACAATGCTTTCTCACAATACTGCAGGTACTAGGTGGGGCCTCCCAATAAGTCCCACACCTTCACCAAGAACACAATGACTCGACTCCACTACGCAGCGCCTCGTGACACGTGTGCCCTTTAACAGCCCTTGAATAGCTCTGAGCTCAAAGTAGCATTAACACACACACACACACACACCGTAACTGTCCATGCTTTTAAGACCAAATTGGATAGATATAGAGACGGGATACTGTGAGATTACTCCCCTCCCGTAAACCACAACTAGGTAAACACGCACAATTACTACTTATGGAGAGCCCACTACGAGGCTCCCTGTGCGGGGGATTCTATTCACACTGCTCTTCTAGATAGGGTGGGGATCAAAACCATTTCATTTTAACTCTTTCTAATTAACTGTCTTCAGCCACATTCATTGCTGCAATGTTGCATCTTGACAAAACTACGGACTGGGTGGTCAGTGTTGTGAATGTACGAGTATTATGCAGCATCAAGCAGGTCTAATGGCTTCTTGCAGTGTTCCTACTACTGAAATATTAGTTCCTTTAACCTACAAATCCCAATCTCACGCCTGCGTTACTGCTTACAAGTAGTGGTTCAGGTGATCAGCCCTCGTCTTGACTTCTCAGGCCACTGTCCTCTTCTCCACTTTTGCTCCTCAGATGACACCTCACTATCTGGTAACATCACGCCGTCCTGTGCCTCCACCCACCTGGCCCAAGAAAACTCCCGTGTAATTCATAACTTCCAGCTATTCAACATATCATGACAATACACTAAAGAACACGATATATCTGCAGATTCCTACTTATCATGCCCATGTTGTACGCAGACATGTTAATGGTTTAGAACAGCCTCTCCACCACTGACCAATTCGCACTAACGCACTCCTCCGAACTTCCGAGTCCAACAAGGCGATTGGTGGAGGCAAGGCAAGTGCATCATGTGAGTGGGAGCAGTTGTTTTAACTACATTATAAATGATGTAGGAATGCAGGTTAGTCTTTTTATTACACTCCTGTCAGATTATAATAAAATAGATAAGCTTTTCAGTGAAGATAAAATTCTAATCTGAAATAACACAGTAGTATGTAAGCAGTTGCTATTCCTAAAGAGCAGGAAAGAAACGAACAGCTGGCATCAAATGTGCTAGTTTATTGTTGCCTGATCCACCTCGTTCACTGGCTTGTTTCTCATATACGAGTGAGAGACATACTAGTAGTTTGATCGTCCTGTCACGAATGCTGGTAGATAATTGAAATAAGTAAGAAAATAAATTAGTAAATTGATAGATAAACAAATAAATAGACATAGATAAATAAACAAATAAATATTTAAGTAAATAAATAGATACATAAAAAATACAATATTACCTAACTGTTACTATGACAATTTCATGATCCAATTTAAATTTTAAACGTCTTAACCTCCAATTTAACTCGATTCTTAATTATTGATGGACCTTAAACTCGTATTATCTCGCTTATTTCTAGTCAATCTGAACTTTTCTTTTTTCAACACATTCGTAATCCATTATCATCCTACTGTCGAGCAGTGAAAAAGTCAAATTTGCATTACTAGAAACAAGTGAACTACAGAGAATAAAATAAAGATTTGTAGGAGTGGATGTTCCTCTAATTTGTATTAACAATAATGTATATTACCCTCTTAAAAAGGAATAGATGAACAAGTGAATAAATAAATAAAGTAATGAATACATGAATTAACATTTATTTATTTACTTATTTATCATTTCTATTATTTCTAGTGGATATGCGTTGGAAAAATAAAACCAGATTTATAGTTTAGAACATAATGAGACTGATGACGGCACGGAGGGGTCGCCGCGCCAGGAAAGCTTCTGCCACACAGGAAGTGCCGCGGCCGCTACCTCACATGGAGATGCTGCTGGACGGCTGCCACCTCGACAGGCGATCCATGATGGTGATGGTGCTGCTGCTGGAGGATGGCACCGTCGCCCTTACGAGGCATATACTCCTGAGCCATGTTCCTGAGTGACTCAACCGGGGCTCCACCCAGACCTCATATCATTGTATTAAGGTTTTTCACTGCTCTTTCTTCCTTCCAGGAAAACTGTCTTCCTATGTATACACATTAAGCGAGACATTTTCTTATCAACGACCCCACTATGTAGCTATTCATAAAGTATATGTAAAACACAACTGAGTACAGTAGTTCACAATAATTTATTTGGACATACTGAACATACGTCATGTTTAGTATACATACTTACATGGCGTCACTCCTGGCCGGTGCCCACCATACAGGCGGGTGGCGCAGGGCGTGACGCTTGGCCGGCCTGCACAATGCTCATTCCTCGTTCCTCAAGGGACCGTAATCTAGGACCGCAGGAGGTTGTTATTTATTTACTTATTAGTATATGTCAGACTGTTGACTTACACACACGTTTTGTAGGGTGGGGCTCAGGAGCAGATCTACTTAACAGAAAGGCCTCGTCACGGGTGGTCAGCGAGCGGGAGCCGGGCAGACTGCAAGGTGCTCACCCACCCTACTCACTGACTACCTGTGAAATCAAGTAATGATCGCCTGTCCATCAGACTTTACTCCACCCTCTGTGTGTGTAGGTGTACAGGGCAGTTGTCGACTCTGCTACTATTTTACTATTTTTTGCAGCTCTATAAAGTATAGTACCTTATGCTAAACTGCAACAGTGATTCTACACTGATGCCTTGGCTACGCCAACACTGAACATGAATCATCTATTGGGGCGGTGAAGAGAATTCCGTGGAAATATAATTTTCTACGAAAACACGAGCGTTTGTACAATATTATTCACACATAGTAATAATTCTGTGTCTTTATCAAGTATATATTAATAGAATGTATTTATTGATAAAATACAGAGCAACCGAAACTCTGAGAGAGACTAGATGAAAGTTGAAGAAAGATTCAGCCGCGAGAAAAATATATCTTGCAGGTTTTACACTCCTGAGTGGCTGCAGGAGGGGAGGGTAGGGCATGGCGCGGCATCGGAGCTGCGGCGCCGCAAGACTTCGGTGTCGAGTAGGTCAGTGTCTTAGGAAACCCACGTCACTGCCTGACGCTAAGGTTTACGTGAATCTTGCCATGATGCGAAAAGATCCATTAATATAACATTTATCTGCTATAGAACAAACTTCATATTATTTTATACATAACATAGATATTATAACGACACCATGAAGTTTGCTAAATAGCAGTAAATTAACTGTATGATGATGGACACACCTACATAAATTATGCAATAACTTAAATGCTCGAATCCTGTCAGAATTTTTAGTGCTACGTTTCATTCAGGTCTTCAAGAAAGGCAAGTACATGCCATGAATAAAATCAGTCAAGGTGTTACTTTGCTCATCAAACGTACCAGTAAGTTTCGACTGAAGTGCTGTTTCCTGGGCGGGGCGCGAGGCTCTAGGGCCAGCGAGGGGCTGACGCTCTAGTGCATGATAGAGAGGCTCTTGGTGAAGTTGGTCGACAGAGGGGAAATGCAGAAAACTGCCCAGACCAAGGCAAAGGGGGGAGCGGGAATGAATGACGTTTGTCAGGGAGTGGAGAGAGAACTATAAAAGTAAGGAAAACAGAAGTCAAATTTTTGGAGGGGGAAAGGTTCTGAAGAATAGAAAAGGAAAGTAGGGAGGGAGGATTGGGAGTTCCAGGACAAGCTTATAGGAATCAGCACATTGCCCTTCGTCCAGACAACAACCAGCTCTGCAGTCTCATCGTGAAGGCGGACACTACTTTCCATTATGGTGGGTATCGTTGCCAGGGAGTCGCCGCTTGGTCGTCTGGACGTAGGTGGATACAAGTATGCGAACTTGAGTGCTGCATTCGAATAACTCATTTGAATGGTCAAAATAAACAAACGAAATGTATATGACAGTACAAACATTAAGTTTACATAAAAAGCGTCTTGAGACAAGATTTAACATCGGTTAGCAAGCCGTATTAGCTACACTGAACACCTTAGAAAAACGCTGCCATACCTACAGTTACACATATTGAAATGAACGAGTGGAACTAAACTGGCCTGGAAACATATCAACACCGACTGAACTTCGAGCCCTGACACACACCATTAACCAGCGACATAGAAGACAACCGGCCTACATGAACTCTAAAATTCTAAACAAATTTGACACAAATCGTCCTTGAGGTGATAAATCTAAGTTTCGCGGCAACGGGGCCATCGATATATTTCATACTTTAATTAAATTAACAAATAAATACCTCGTGTTCGAACAAAGACCACCAAAACCCTCTGTCGGCCATTCCTCTGCCGACATCTGTGGCAAGGGGCGAGAAGGTTGCTGCTGCTCATGGAGGCGTTTGGTCCTGGTGGAGGGCGTAGTGTCGGAAGAGAATGTACGCGGCCCAAGCCGCGTACCGCGCTACAACCCATCCCCGCTCCAACGACTGCCCCACACTGGCCCCAGCTCATAGAGTTTTCTGCGGCTCCTCCAGGAAGCATGATCCTGGGACTATCTACACAGTCAAGCTGATACTCAATAAATAATTTTCTATAAATAGTTGGCTGCACGTAAACGTTATCACGTTGGCCTGTTTAGTTTTTCTTCAATGAGCATCTATCATAGAACATTATATTATTCGATAACCTACTGAATCCCGCACATATGTGCCGCTACTAGACGAGAAATATGCAAGGCTTATAAACATCTTGCAAGCTTTCGGTAATGCCGGGTTGAGGAGAACGCTAAGGTGCGAGGCGTGAGGGCTGCGTCGCGGTGCCTGGAGACAGAAGGAAAGGGGATCCTTGAATCCATCTAGTGATGGGCTTCTCAGGGATGGTGGGTGCTATGACCCTGAGCGGCGGAGGCGTGGGGGCCGCAGACAGTGGCCTGCTGGACGTTGGAGTCTTTGTGAGAGAGACAGATGGTGTACCTTAAGCTCCAGAATCGTTCTCTCCAAGCAGCCAGTAGGTGTTCATCCTCCCCTTGCCCTGTATGGATGAAAAGTGTGAGTGGCTGGCTGTCTCTAATCTTTCTTAACAGACAAAGGTGATCATAACAATAAGGCATCAAAGGCATGAGTGTCTCCACAGTCCACCGAGGTGTTGTGGCGTTGCACACCGTCCACCGTGCTCAGACAAGGTGGCGCGTTATATGACTCAGCATTTACCTACCCTCCAGATCATTGGGAGAGGCCTTTGATCTGCAGCAGAATCATACAGGCTGATGATGGCGATGCACTTGAGACATCGACAAACAAAATTTTGGCAAAAAAATAACACTGCAATATCAAAATTATTCACTTGTAGAACTGGTTGCAAAACGCAAACGAAAATATGGAGTAGTAATGATACGTACCTGGTTGAAGGAAAATATATTACAAAAGATGGAAGGCATCTAGATAAAAGAGACAAATCAGGGCAGCAAACGTACCTTCATGTCAACCTCGCCTCGCAGTTCCAACACGAAGGACGGGTAGTGCTCAGCAAGTAACTTCTGGGTGAAGGGGGAGACGTGGATCTTCAGTGCTGCAAGAAAGAAAGTGACGGGTTTCAGTGGTGTCTCTTGGCAGCGATAGAGAGCAAGGTGGACTGGGAGACAGACAAGGATCAGGACTCTTATATAACAAGAGGTGCCTCCCCAAAACTGGATGGACGGACTCCTCATACAGCTGGATTCCCCAAAAGCCTAATGTTATTGCTCTCTCTCTCTCTTTCTCTCTCTGATCAGCGGCAAGGGTTCACTTAATCCCAACATAGATTTGCATAAATTAGGACGTAAAGACCCTGACTACACGCAGCTACCGAAGTTTATGACCCCGCCACTCATCATGCAGGGCGGTGGGGACATAGACATCTGTAATGTGCCGTCCACCGTCTTCCCGTCAATCTCGCTAAAGAAAACACAAATAAAAATGTCCCATGACTTGCCCTGGCTAATCACCGGCCAAGATAGAACGCCAGGACACCGCACATACTTCCTCATCCTTGTGTTGCTCCAACTGGAATATTAACCACTTCACCACAAGGGACTTGATACATGAGAATAGAAATATTATCAGTACAAGCACCTGTCGTGCTCGAATCCATTCTAACTTATGTCCAAAACTATTCAACACATTGCCAGGGAACATTTGGTCATTACTGCTTTCTCTGTGGGCAAAATTCATTCTTAGATTATTTGCAAACGAAAGTATATGAACGAGTCGCTGCTTCCCATATAGCGGACCTGAAGCTACCAGGGCTACACTTGAAACGCACCATCTATGGTGCTCCCTCTCCTCACCCTCCGCTAGCCAGGTTACTGGACGCAGGTAAAGAAAGACTTCAACGATGAAAGGTATTGAAACAAGAGAAGGAAAATAAAGTTTTCTAAATGATAATGGTGAAATTTCCATTTTTAAAATAAATAACTAAATAAATAAATGCCCCTTGATAATCTCCTAATCTAGTAGACACGTCCAGTAACCTCTGGTCTGGCACAGAGTGAGGGAGTCACACGAGAAGGGCCATGCATGGCTAGTTGTTGATTTAGTGGCTTTGGTTTGCAACACCCGGATGCACAGCACTGTATAGCAACTCAGACTCTATTCCTGATCAACTGAACCATAACTAAGGAAAGCTGGACTTCACGACTGGGTAGTCCACCATGATCAGAAGGATGTATATACACACACACACACACACACACACACACACACACACACACACACACACACACACACACACACACACACACACACACACACACACACGCACGCACACACACACACACACACACACACACACACACACACACACACACACACACACACACACACACACACACAAAACGAATCCTAAATAATAGAAAACGGCCCCATAACTTACGTTGTCCATTACTCTCCATTCGGGAGGCGGTGTTGACAGTGTCACCGAAGAGGCAGTAGCGAGGCATCTTGAGGCCCACCACGCCGGCCACGCAAGGCCCTGTGTGCATTCCGATCCTCAGCTTCAGCTTGTCCTCAGGTCGGTGGGGAATAGTAAAGGTCTCTACCTCCCTAAGCAGCGCTAAGGACATCCTGGCGATCTCCCGTGTGTGTGCGGTGCCGTTCCTCACCGGCAGTCCCGATACCACCATGTACGCGTCACCTATGGTCTCCACCTGGCGGCAGATTTAATAATGTGTGTGTGTAGGTGGGGGAGAGAGATGGACACACGGGTAAGTCGAGAGATCGATTGATAGACAAGGACTTACGCAGATATATAGGTTGATATATATATACATATATATACCACAGCAAGATCATGTGTCAGGAAGTGTACCACAGCAAGATCACGTGACAGGAAGTGTACCACAGCAAAATCAAGTGATAAGTACGCATACTAAGGTAAGCAAGAGCAGATGACAGGAAGTGTATCACGGAAAGATTAGATGATGGGGAATGTAGCAGGTAATAGGAAGAGTACCAGTTGGTAGGAAGTGATGGGAAGTGTAGCGGGTGATGGGAAGTGTAGCAAGTGATGGGGAATGTAGCAAGTGATGGGAAGTGTACAAGGTGATTGGAAGTGTGAAACTGCAGGACGACAGAAGACAGAAAAAAAAAAAAAAATCAACGACTCATTCACAGGAAACTACCGAACACGATTCAGAGTTCATAAGAAAACCGAAGAAAACCATTGAACAAGTAAAAGAAGTAAAAACCAATTAAACACAATAGATGGAAAACCAATGAACACATAAAAGACATAATAAATAAAAGGGAAAAAACAATCAGCACACAAAGCAGAGACCACCAGCCGGCAAGAAACAAACACACGACCTCCAACACAGACAACCTTTCATTCACCAACGCTCTCCCTCAAATCCCCACACTTCCTGCTTGCACCCAGGAACTCGCTGCGCTCCGTCGCTATAAACGTCCCGTAAATAAAGACGTCAAATCCAAACGAAGTAAAAAGATTGAATCCTACCCAGAACACAAATTGCACAGGAAGTGTACCAGGTGATGGGAAATGTAGCAGGTGATGGGAAGTGTTGCAGGTGATGGGAAGTGTAGCAGGTGATGGAAAGTGTACCAGGTGATGGGGAATGTAGCAGGTGATGGGAAGTGTAGCAGGTAATGGGAAGTGTAGCAGGTGATGGAAAGTGTAGCAGGTGATGGGAAGTGTAGCAGGTGATGGGAAGTGTAGCAGGTGGTGGGAAGTGAACCAGGTGATGAGAAGTGTAGCAGGTGGTGGGAAGTGCAGGCTCACCTTGTACACGTCGAAGTTCTCAATGATGGCATCGAATCGCGTGTATAGGTCATTGAGGAGATGCACCACCTGTGAGGAGGGAGATAAAAAGGGAGGTGAAAGGAAGGAAACACTGAAGTAAAGAGTCATGCGCGGAAAACACAAACACTTTTCAAGAGAGAGAGAGAGAGAGAGAGAGAGAGAGAGAGAGAGAGAGAGAGAGAGAGAGAGAGAGAGAGATAATGCAAAAATAAAACGGCGTTAAAGTTGTAGTGGCACATCGTGATTCCAGAAAACATTGCCTTGACAAACTTGTGGAGACACGAGTGACGAGCCCACGGAAATGACTAACGGCTCATAATCCAGTGCTTTAGTCAAGACAACAGTTATTCAGTTACAAGGAAGCACGTATTTTTCTTCATTTATATATACTTTTCGCTTCCCGCAAGGATGATCACGGCCAGTGCCAAACGGGTCTTCGTGGAGGGAGTAATGACGCTGTGGGAGGCGGCCACGACCGAGCGTCTCTCCAGGCTGCCACTCCCGTCACCAGCACACGACGTCTGGAACTCATGGGGTTTTTGGATCGGTGTCAAAGTGCTGAGTTCCATGCTGTGGTGGATGATCTACTTCATGGACTTAAAAAGGAGGTGGCACCAATCAAAATCAACGCAAGGCCACCCGGAGGTTCGCAAGGAGGCGGAGAACGGGGACGGCGACGCTAGCAGGACGCCTTCCATATCCTTCGCCCTCACCAAACAGGATATTAATAAGAGTGTAAACATTTATAAAGAGAAATTCAGAACTTTTGGTATAGACGTTATAGGTCACGGCGTCTTGCAGTACACAGGTGAGATCATTGGGAGCGGTCGGTACAGTCGTGTGTATGCCGTCAAGAGTAAGTGGCCTGGTCATCGAGTCAAGGTTCCTCTCTGCGTCAAGTGCATCAACAACAACAGGCCCACGTCGGTATTCCAGACCTGCATCGAGGTCATGAACATGGCCACGCTTTGCGGCGTGCCAGGAGTCCCTCGCGTGGTGGCCGTTTGTTTGAAGGCCCCGCCGCTCATTGTTATGACTAGACATTCCAGGTTTACCCTTGATGTTCTGCTACACAAATACGATCTCTCGGACTTGTTTCTCCTCGAGGTGTGCTACCAGCTGTGCCTCACCCTCGACCTCATCCATCGCAGGAAAAGAATCCACAATGACCTGAAGGGAAACAATATCTGTGTTGATGTCAGAGCCAGTAATCATCCTAAGGTCACATTAATCGACTACGGACTCATGACGCGGGAAGGCGAGAAGCTCTTCCTAACACCAGCCACCGAGAGGGAGAGGATGATAGCGACAGCAGAGCACGCGCGGCGCTATCCCTGGTATGACTTAGATTTGTATCTGGGCGGCCCTGCCTCGCCACAGACAGATATTTACTCGTTGGCAGTACTTTTACGACAAGTCATGAAAGTTATGCATGACTCTCCTTTCGCACTACTCGCGTGTGTGAAAGAGGGGCACGGGAAGCGCAGCAAGCGGCCTCCACTCACTCACTTCAAGGCGGTGCTGCAGACATCCATCGCGGCCCTCAGTAAAAAGCATGCGTAATGTTTATATACATCCCAATATCATGTTTTGTTCTTTCTTTAACTGATATATCACACACTGATAACGAAATAGTTGTACAGGTTCCATGCTAAACTGAACGACGTACCTGCATGGGCGTTGACTGGGCGGAGAGCGCTGTGAACCCGACGATGTCGCTGAAATAGATGGTGACGCAGTCGAAGGTCTCCGCGATCTTGCTCTGGCCTTGAATTAACGCGCTGGCCACCGACCTGCAAAGTTTATAGACCTTGAATGTTTCTGTCTACCTTTATACCTACATGCATTTGCGTAACATAAACAAAATTTGCACATAAACAAATGACATAATGAAATATGGAGTAAATGAGACTAATATCAGCTTTGTGAAATATGTGCTTTAAGTGATATGGTGCGATCTTATTACAACAAAGCTTTTTTGATCCCTTCACAACCTAACATTTTAAAATGTGAAGTCTCAAGGCGGAGCTTATGGGAGCTTATTGATGAACGAGACATTGCCGGGGGTATGAGAGAGAGGCTCAAGACCTACTTCGGCAGCAGCTGGTATAGGAGCTCCTCGCACCGACGCTTCTCCTCCAAGTAGTCCGCGGTCCTCTCCTGCACCAGCGCCTCCAGGTTGTTGGCGTACTGCTCCATGCGGGACAGCAGGTTGTCCAAGATGTTGCCAGACTCGTTATCCCTGCGGGGAGATCACGCTATAGTTGCGAAACACTCACACACGCACACACACACACACATAACAAAATAAACAAATAAATAAATAAATAAAAATAAATAAATAAATAAATAAATAAAAGAAAATACTCGTAAATTAATAAAATACCGTTACTCTTCCAAAATTCTGACAAAATATTCATTATAACTTGTACGGCATCGTATAAGTAGAGGAAACAGACCTACTTAACAA
Source organism: Scylla paramamosain (assembly GCF_035594125.1). NCBI lineage: Eukaryota > Metazoa > Arthropoda > Malacostraca > Decapoda > Portunidae > Scylla > Scylla paramamosain. The sequence continues at coordinate 8,246,788 of NC_087153.1, forward strand.
TTCGCCATTCCAGGAAGTAATCCTATAATCCTTTACCTTTGATTCCATTATCCTTTTAGTTTAACTAAGCTTGATTTTTGTGATATTTTCCAGCATCCTCATACCAGGCATACTATATGTACTCACTACACGCGCGCGCACGTGTCTGTGTGTGTGTGTGTGTGTGTGTGTGCGCTTTATATATTAGAAAGACCGGCTAAAGGGAAAAAAGATTAGAAAAAAACTCGTTCATAATACCGTTACTTATCTAAAAAAAAAAAAAGTAAATAAATAAGAAAAAAATAAAAATAAATAAATAGAAAAAAGGCATTTTCATAATGGCGTTCCTTACCTCTCCTCTCCCCATGCAAAAAAAAAAAAAAAAAAAATACTCGTTCATAATGCCGCCCGCTACCTCTGTCCCAGCATCTCTCCCGCCCAACCGAAAAAAGAAGAAAAAAAAAATAAGTAGATCAGAGAGAGAGAGAGAGAGAGAGAGAGAGAGAGAGAGAGAGAGAGAGAGAGAGAGAGAGAGAGAGAGAGAGAGAGAGAGAGAGAGAGAGAGAGAAAACAGCTCAGCTTTTTTTTTTTTTTTTTCTTGCAGTCTTACTTGTTGAGTCGACGAATGATAGTCTTGAGCTGCTGGAAGTCGGGTCGCTCCATGCACTCCTCAGCCCAGCACTTCTTCATCATCTGCATCACCTCCTCCTCCGCCACCTCGTCCTCGGTGCTGGGCCGGAACGGAGTCACGCCGCCGTTCTTAACATTCTCCACTATCTCTGTGGAAAGAAAAACCGGGGAATGAGCGTGGAGAGACATGGAGATGCTGAATGGTGAATGGGAAGGATGTTGTAACAGGACAAATATGTTCTTTTTTCCCTTATCTGGCAATGTCCCAATGGATGCAGAAATAGGCCTTTTTTACACGTTTTGGCGCTAATCACTCTAGCTATACGTTAAAACACAGACAGAAATAAGTCTTTTTACACGTTTTGGTGGTAATCATTTTAGCTATATATTCAAAGAGAGCTAGAATTAAATCTTTTTACACGTTTTGGTGCTAATCACTGTAGCTATATGTTTAGGTAGAGATATAAATAAGTCTTTTTTACATGTTTTGCTGCTAATTTACACGCCAGTTTACAGGTAAGTTCCCCAATGGTGAGTTAGCAATATCTTGGATTGGCAGCAGATCCCTGAAATCTTTGGTGACGGAAAACATGGAGACCTTGCTCTCTCTACATTGAATAAGGACGAAACTCGTAGGGAAAGCCTTCATCGGGACTACATAATGATCAGCGAGGGAGTTCCAATAACAGCGTCTGGTCGGGAGACTCGCACAGGGAATTTCCAATCATCAAAATTACAACTGAACTCCCCTAAATTTCCGTCTCTATTCTTTTATTTTACGGTCTTCACTGAAAGGGTTATAAGAACCGTGTACTTATATGTGATAATAATTATAGATCAGTTACATGTATATTTTTTTCCTTGAACTGTCTTTACCCTTCCCTGCATCTCCTGTATACAAAACACATACAAAACTTTCTATGTTCGTGCCCTGCTAAAAAGTCTAAGAGATCCAGTACCTGTCACACTACACTTCTCTAAATTATATACAGTGTGCCCGTTGCAGCCTGGAATCACTCAGCCAGTCTTCACTCGTAGCAGGAGGCAGCTTCATTGAGGCCGCGTCAAGGGGGTGGGGAGGGTACCAGTGTGGGGACTGATGATGAAGGTTTTGAGCCGATGTAGATAGATGGGGATCCGACCACCCACTCTGACTGCTACCGTGATTGCCTATATGAAAGTGCGCGTGTGTGTGTGTGTGTGTGTGTGTGTGTGTGTGTGTGTGTGTGTGTGCGTAGGAGTATGAATGTTTATGTAAGTAAGAGTGATCTAGACGTGTTTGCTAATTCTATTAACTATCATAATCCCATCATTCTTACTATCACGTACTTCAGTTAACCATAAACATCACTACTACTATGACGACTACCACCATGACTACCACCATCACCACTCTAACTAACACTCTGCTTATGCGTCTTTCGCCTCGTCTTACCACCACTACCATCACTACGCCCAGCATCTCATCACTCACCATTACACTCCCCGCATCTTGCCTCGTCTCACCACCATCACCATCACGACCACCAACACCTCACCACTCACCATTACGCTGCTGCCGCATCCTTCACCTGCCCTCACCACAGACGCAAAGCCTGCACACATTATGCAACTGCTACGTACACACCAGAAGAAAACCCAGAGAATTATTTCAAGCGGAGTATAAATCCTGAGTCACGAATGGCTACCACAGTCTTATCATTTAATAGTAACTCTTTTCTTTCTTTAATCGGAACAGATTCAGGTCTTGCGTTCCATTAGAGGAATTAACGCTCTTTCATTGGTAGACAAAAAATTCCATAATCATTTACAACCTTTTTACACTGCTATTTTAGCACTATGGTTTTGCAACAAGACAATTTAAATCTCTCTCTCTCTCTCTCTCTCTCTCTCTTTCTCTCTCTCTCTAAGTGCCCATGAAAACAGTTCTCGAAACTATTCTAAGTGTTAACCGAGGACGATCATAGCAATGAAAGTTTTGACGGTCTGTGGGTGCCGGAATGGCCTCGTTTCGTCGCCGCTACAGATAGACAGACGTTAATTCTTAAAGGACTTCCACTAAATACTCTCTCACCACAGCGCTCTTCACAGTACCACAATGAAGGGGCAGAACACACTTCACAACAACAATGCAGCACATCCAGTTGTTGCGGCGCCATTAAATCAACCAGTCAGTCAATCAACATCAGAACAAAAGAGGATTATTTACAACCTGAAGTGAACACGGTGAGAATCACACCTGGCCCTGCACGAGCTCAGCAAAGTGGTTACCCCATGCATTGTAGGTCCATGTTATCCTATTTCCTATTTCATTTATATCATTAAAGGAAATTGCTACGCCACCTCAACCTCACATACCACGCCGGCAATACTCGTGTGCGCGGTCTTAGTCGAGTATAACATCCTTTACTTACTTCTACTGTACTTTTGCGTCTTCCCTCAATCACGAATCCTCTGATCGTCTTAGAATTTTTCAGTTGTCAGGTTTCGTAAGGAGACTGTCAGATGATTGAGAAGAATTCAGTTTGGAGAAAGATTCTAAATCTTTGTAATAGGAAAAATATTTTCGGCAGTTAACAGGCTTTGGACCGTAACTATTATCAGTTGGAGTGCAGATACAAAAATAATGAAAGACACATGGATTGACAAGTAAAGAAAAAGCAAATCGGAAAATAAAATAAATGAAAGGACAAATAAGAATATGAATACATAGTGGCTATGTATTCATATTGTATTCATATTCTTATTTGAAATAAGTACAATAGATATAAAACAATACCGTATAGTAATATACGGTGATAGACAAAGTGGCAGATGGATATTCACTGATACATAAGCCTCATTTAATGGAATACTGATATACCCTTCCTCTGACCGTATCGATGAAGACACCGGATAGTAAACAAGCGATCCAGCAGAGTCTCGAGTTTCTCATTAAGTGGATAAAAGTATTGATAGGTTCCCTATTTCCCTGCATCACTGTTTCGGTTAGATAGGATGACTCTGTGTGGATGGTGAGGTACACACGGTGAAAAAAAAAAAAAAAAAAGTATCGGTGCACAGGGGGTCTGATGCCTACAGTAAACTTCAGAGCAATCCATGATATTGTGGGAGAGTTGGCATGCCTGACAATGGCTTGTTCGTAAGACTCGAACCACTCAGCGATTGTTTCATAACTCCGATCCTAAAACATGCCATACACTGCCAAGGAGTTTACGTGGTTTTCTTCGTATCATGGTCATGGAAGTCACCATGAAAACTTCACAGGTGACACGCGGGGATTACGGTGTTATCAGTATTGCCCGTCAGCTTCATATTCACCGTAACACAACAGAGCGGTGGATTGGGCTGCACGCAGAAACAGGAGCTGCCGACGACATGCTACGTGTCGGACGCCCACGTTGCACCACCGCAGACGAAGACCAGGTTAACTGTGTGTTTAATGCGATATAATACAGTCTCCATATATGTTACATCCTTGGGAAATTCGCAACGGGTCATTGTGTATAAGTCCTTTCGAAGCTTATAACACTTACTACTGTATGTAATATCACACTGGCTAGTGATTTATGATATGCACCTAACAGCAGGCCTACTTATGTGTGTTAAGTAAGCCACTACTTCTCACTGTCCTTCGTTCCAAATGATTCGTGTATACAATAGTGCACCGATACTTTTGTCATCGTGTGTACTCGGTTGTCTGGTGGCGAGGATATTCAAGAAAGAAGACGGAAGAAGAGAAAACATACCAATAAGAAGCTTGGTGCATCTGTAATATTAGATGAAGAAGACTTCAAACTGCCTGGAGGAGAAAGGGACGAGGAGGAAAAGACGGGGAAGTTAGATGAATGACTTGACGCTATTAGTCTGAGCGGGCGTGGAGCACTCTACGTAGCTGGCATTGATACAAGTATATGTGGAGTTACTGGACTCTACCTAGCATTAATGCAAGTGCACGTGGAATGACTTCAGTAGTAGTAAGAGGGGCATGTGGAATGGCTGGACTCCATCTAGCATTATATAAGATGTATGCTCAATCAATTTACTTCGTCTAGCATTAGTGTAGGGGTAGTGTGAAATGACTTGACTCTAATATTAGCGTGCATGTCTGTGGAATGATTGGCCTCTATCAGGCACCAATTTGTGTATACATGGAATATTTTAACTCTATCTAGCATCAGTATACAAACATAGGTATAAACCAGATATGATCTACGCACAATACTTGAGAGGCAGCGCAGGAACAAAAAGGGCCCCGTTCTGGTCTTGCGCTATTCTCGAGGGGGAAACTCAGGGTTGTGGATGTAGTTGACAATACTTTTAATTCTGTAGATTGGCTCACGTGAGGATACTTACAATATGAACCTCTACTGAAAGGTATCGCTGTGGAATGAATCTATAAAAAAATCTGATTTCGATTTCAGATGCAGTTCATCTTTGGGGAGAAGATATACAACTTTAATCGTAGGGGAAGGTAAATAATATGTAAGATAGATATTTTCACGAAGGGGAATGAGGAATCACTTAAAGGAAAGCAAGGGAAGTAAGAGTGGCCTCCATAACATACTTTGCAGCACAACTGTTTCCAATGTAATTCCTTCCTTCTTGACGCCTTTTATCACCTCTTCGTTCGACCAGAGATCAACGCAACGTATCACTCCTCGCTATTATTGCGCCACACGAGGCTTCATAACTCTCAGCATCACCTTCGCTCTCTCGCTCACCTGGATTTAGGGAGGAGGGGTTCACTTGTATGCTGAAAGAGGCTCCCATTTCCGTAATACTGCCACCTGATCCTTCCGTAGCTCACCTCTCGTCACGTGTCCTCCTTGTTCCGGTTCGCTCCTCCCCTCAGCAGCAGGTGTTCCCCGCTCACCAGGCCCCTCCAATGGTCCGCTTAATTCTGTATAGCACTCTCATGTCCTCATTTCATCCTTTCCCTGGGGTGTTTACACGGTCGGATGTTGTATCAGTAATTCTTTAAAACGAAGTACGTGAATCGCTCCTATAAAGACGTGAGAAATCGGCAGGTACGTCAGGTGATATTAATTGCTTTTACGTGAGAGTGCCTCTGATCGCAGCGTCCACACTTTAAATATTAATGACGCAGCGTGTTTGTATCGCGTCGTCCTTTTGTTGCCCCGTCCTGTTTTATTTATTTGTTTAAAGCGCTACAGGATTTCACGTGTATACGAAATTCTCATAAAAATAAAAAGTTGGTCTCTGCCAGGTCCGGTTCACACTGCCGCACCTCGCGTCTGGCTCAGGTGGCGGCGGTTGTGTGAGGGGCCTCAACACAATCCACTGAGTCCCGGAAGGCCATTAGCGGCGGCCACCTGGCACCTAGGACACCACTCCACGTAACCTGAGTGGCACACATCTCACGGCCAGGTGGTGCTGCGCTGCTACTGAGGACATGAATTTTCAGAGCGCACACGGAAGAGGTTTGGGATCGGTGGTGGAGTAGGACAGGGCGCGGCAGGATCAGAGTGCGTGAGGTGTGGGGCAGCAGGACCATGTTGGCACCGTTGGGTATCGATCCAGTCTTTGCTATTATCCGCGTGGTGCCCTTCAGATCCCCTCGCCACCCGCTGTTCCATCTCCTTTTCCGGAATCTTCTCTCGTTTCTCCCCATTTTCGTTTTCCTCAACAGCTGTTTACCTCCCCGCCGCGGTATTGTGGACTCGCCCCCGCCGCCGCGCTCCGGGATCTCATATCTCCTCCTACATCTAATATTCATGACTCAACATTCCCTATATTCGTTCATCCACTCACTTTACTTTTATTACTCACGATTTTTCTATTATCATGCCTCCCTATCCCTCCCTCCTCTCTTTCTCTCTCTCTCTCTCTCTCTCTCTCTCTCTCTCTCTCTCTCTCTCTCTCTCTCTCTCTCTCTCTGTTCCCAGGCACCTTTCCTGAGTCTCCGAGCGGCACCCTCGCTAAGCATAACTGGTTTTACTTAATTACTTGAGACTCTTAGCTCAATGAAGCAGGTTAGGCGGCTTCCAGGGAACACCGGGGGAAAAGCGTCGTGACCAAGGGGAGGCAATCAACGGCACTTTCAGGACTTTACGAAAACACTTCTGAAATAGCTCTTCGCTCCGGCCACTTTAAAAGAAATTTGGTTATTGTTACTTAAAGATGTCTGGCTAACATGTGGAGAAATTATGCAAACTGGAAATACTCAGCTGGTGTGACGGCCATTTGTTCTTTGCCTCTAGGAGACATTTTTTTTTACCATCACAACCGTGCACCGCAGCAGGCCAGGTGGCGGCAGTGCTGCGCATGGCATCCTGAACGCCTCTAATCCGTCCAGAGAGGAAAAGATGCATGTGTTCAGCAGAGAAACAAATTTGAAAAGTAAAGTTTGCATTTCGTCTGCGAGCTGTGATGTAAGTATAAACATATTATGGAAAGAGATGAGTGACTGAGTTAAGCATTTTAGGAATTTTCCTTAAGTCTGAATTGACTGCAATCATCAGGATTTGAACGTAAAGTGATTTCCATTCGATGATAAAAAAAAAAATAAATAAATAAATAAACAAAAAAAAAAAAAAAGAAAGAAAAAAATGTACCAGAATCCTGAGGAATGAAATCGAGTGTCAGGCGCGAGAGTAAAGGTCGCAGACTAACGCGCAACAATAAATCAATGGGTGACGGGACCGTCTAGGCGCTCTAGGGACGGGGTGTAGGGGGGGGGCGGGGGCTCTCAGGGCATGGATAGGGGTGGGATGACGATTCTAGCTTTGATCACCCATCGCCTGCTGCACGTGCGTCAGTTGCAATGGCACTGAGACATCCAATAGGACGACCTGGCGTCAAATATTTTCCATGGCCTCGTCAAAGTAGCAGGTGTGAGCGGCTGGTCCTCTTGCCGCCCTCCATGTCGTGATTGCCAATCTCTGCTCTGAACAACAACACCTCTTGAGTGTCTGGGAATTGTTTTTGCTTAGAAAAACTACTTTTCATCTCAAAGTACTGCAAAGTTTTATCAGATTTTCTCCTTCTAACATGAACACTGGTGTCAATGTGGTTGTAATAAAAAAAAAAAAATAAATAAAATTCTTACAAAAAACAGCTTTCCCTTTCTGAACATTAAGAAAAAAAAACCATCATTATCATATTAACGACAAGAATATAGCTGGTTTTCAAGTTCAAAGAAATATATTCAGGGAAAATAGCACAATCAGGCATCACCAGAAGGTGCCTCGGGTCGTCGATCAGGCCTGAAATATCACACCCACACCGTGCACCACCACAAGCAGCCTCACGTCTTGCACATAAAGGAACATAATGCTTCAGTGAGGAGGAGATTCCTGTGAATACCAACGCGTCATGTATTGCCTGACGATGCCGCAGCCACATCCTCACAGGTAACGTCGACCAACCAACGATCACCACCGTGGCCTGTCTGCTATGAGGTAGTCGTTGCATTCTGTCATGGCGTCTCGTGGAGGCATTTCGCGCCGCCGCGGTAAATATCCTTAAAAGGAATTCGAGTTAAAATCAAGGCATCTTAACCAAAGAAACGCGTTTAAGAGATACATGCCGGGATCTATTTGCCTTCAACATTAACGTACCTCCAACCGAGGCTATGGACATTACAGACAGCGGCAGCCTGGCGAGTGATGCAGCACAGCGGGCCTAAGAAGCTTGAAGCCTCAAATATCTCGGCATATTGAATGGTTGGCTTCATAGACGGGTAATGATCTGCCTATTTTTCATTCACTTATTTTTTTCGTGTCTTTTCGCTTAAAGCTATGATAGGAGTTGAGGGAGATCAATCGCGTCCTTCACAGTTTCCCGGAATTAAAACCAATAACTGGACTCGTAAAATCGGACTTTTCTAATTACCGCCTGGAGGGATTTTGTCGATGGAGGCACCGTATCGGACATGACGGACAAAGATCGTGGCCGAGCACGGAAAGCTACTGTGCCGTAAGGAAAGTCATTACGAAGTTGGAGTTCTCGAATTACCTATTCCACCTGGACGGCTCTCATTCCCAAACTCAATTTCGCAACGTCGAGGACGGGAAGAGAAGGCAGAGCATCAGCACGCGGCCATCTATTGTATTGCGTATTGCAGTGTGACGATACATACTGTGGTGTAGTGCTCTCTCTCTCTCTCTCTCTCTCTCTCTCTCTCTCTCTCTCTCTCTCTCTCTCTCTCTCTCTCTCTCTCTCTCCGCCCCGTCTGCAGGTCCCAAGATTCAACGCGGCGCCTCATTCAGCGAGATCACCAAACAGCATCGTGACGCTTCCCTACATAGTCTTGCTACACAGTGGGCAGTTAATACATCCTCCCCTATCATTCTCTAATCTCATGATAGCCCTGAACGTATGCACGAACATGGTGATCAACGAGGTAAAAAAAAGTCCTCAAAAACAAATTTTTCGTCCATGCTGATCAATGAAAACATGGAAAAATGGAGGGAGGATGGGATCATTTGCGTCTTAATACTGAAAAAGATTTGCGATGAATGTGAAGGTTAATATTCAAGTAATGATTTTTTTTGCGAGTACATCGCAGGCGAGTCCTCACTGTGTGTGTGTGTGTGTGTGTGTGTGTGTGTGTTTCGTAGCAATACCCTTGCAGTACTCAGTACGCAGACTTAATGAATGACATTCCTGAATTCTGTTTTCTCACAACAAGCAGAGCCCCGCACCGGGATCGTCTTGGTTCACTTCATATAAGAGAGGCACACCGCCCCCTCCTCCCGCAGCTCATTAAAACGCAAGGAAAAAAAAAAAAAAATAACGTCCATCTCGTCCCACACACAGGCTGGCGGGGCGAGACGGGTGTCTTCCTGCCAGAGGATCCAAGTTATCTTTTCCTTACATTCCTCAAACTCTTTTTGTGTGTTTCTAATTAACACTTTATAACTAAACGAAGCTCTTCGGCTAGACTGGTCGTCGAAGCCTTAGCCCGCCCAGAATTTGGTGTTACATTTACCTGATTCTTTAGATATTACGAACCGGCGGGTCATGGTTTCATTCTGGGCTTGGCACAGCTCACCACTTGCGTTCATTCTGTCTTCAGGCCGGTTGATAATTGGGTACCTGAGGAAATCTGATGAAGGTAAATTATAGATACCCAGATGTCACAGTGGCCCTGTGCCCCTATCAAAGGCTCAAAGGTCGATGAGGAGATGAGCGCTAAAGCCTCTCGCAGCTGTAGCATATGTCCCACATTTACCTTTATATATATATATATATATATATATATATATATATATATATATATATATATATATATATATATATATATATATATATATATATATATATATATATATATATATATATATATATCCCAAAGCAAGTGTGGTGAAGGCTTCAGCAGCCAAGGTCAGCGAGCAGTTTCACAGCGGAGGCGCCTCTCAGACACAAACACCACAAGAGAATGCTCTATGTACATATCTTGCGCCATGCATCCCCAATTCCAGTGGAGCTTGCTAACACTCCTCGCCTTTCTTCAAGTGGAACTGCCGTACAGAGCGAGAGTGACTACAGAGCCACCGCTGACATTCTTAAAGTGGTTGGTGCGCCCGTGGGCTTGCCGCCCTCGAGCAGGCTCTCCTTTACTACCACAGGAGCACAAGTCCCAGGGTGGGCGCCCCGTGACCCACCCATCAGCCCTTTTAAGTATATTAATGTTTTGTCAAGAAGACACATTTCCATGCTTCTCTTGCTTCACCTAAGGAATTGTTAATAAATGAATTGAATGTAAAACACCGAGTTATTTTTTATGGCTTTGGCGTTTACTCACTACCTGTAACATACGGTACGTAGTGAGTACAAAATGTTTGATTGAAAAAAAAAAAATACGGACGTAATTTTTAGCAAACGTGATGCAAAACATACTGAAGCGTTGCTCACACTTTGAACTCTTGCAGTAAGCGTGTCTACTTTACAGGCACCGAGGCGGGGACACCTTGAGTCCCACCAACATCTGTCTCAGACCCCACCACGAGGCTGATTTTGGAAAGATAAAATTGTTGAATGCGCCGCAGTTGTTTTCTTTAACAAGAAATGAGTCCGCCAGGGTGTGTGACCAACTCCAAGACCAAGACCACACCGTCATCATAATTCACGCTCATCGCCTTTTCGTAAAAAATATCGTCTCTTCGGTGTCTTTCGTTCCCCAAGCTCTTAGAGATCCTCCCGGTCATCCTGCAACATTTCCTTCCCGGTCATTAACCGCGCCACGTGAAGGTGTAGCAAGCCCTCACATCTCCGCGTCGACAGTTTTTATCTCCCTTTCACAGACTCCTGCCCTCCCTCTGTTGACGCAAGTGTTTTTTCCTTCGTCTCCGCTTTCCCCTCTCGATATATGATTGATCCTTCGGTCGTTCCCTTGATTTGTTGTTCCTCCCTTTAATGCTCGACCATACCTGTCCCTCACATCCATCGCCCTCCAGATTAAGCGTAAAACTTCAACCTCCAAGCAAAGATCACAAGAACTATGCAAACTTAAGTGGGGCAATTATTACTTCCTTGTCCAAATATATGAGAGGAAAAATCTATATTAAAGTTATGTTGAGCTTCCTGAAGACTCCTAAACGTGAAGTGTTTTTAGTGTTTCTGAAGTGCTTTCCAAAACCCAGAATCTTCTTAATCGATCTCGCGTAACATTTTAATATTTTAAGACTTTTCAAAGAAATTTTCGTCCTATGAATGTTTGTAAGGAGATAATTGATTTAGGTATTAGATTTTTAACCCTACCCCGATTAATGTGATGATTAAACATGTCTGACTTAGGGTCTCTCTTAATTGAAAAAGAGAAGTGTACCGTACAACCTCCTGTCTTCAAAAGCTAAATCCCTGGCATCTCAAGCCTTCTCCAGCAAACAACAAAGCTCAGATCGCAATGAGGCAATGAATACATCCTTCGCCAATCTCCCCATCAACTGGTGCTATAAACCGGCTACCCACTTTCAATTGACTTCATTGACTCCATCTCACACACACACACACACACACACACACACACACACACACACCAATGCATTCCCCAGTCAGAGATTCAAAAAACTCTTCACTGATGAAATATAAACTAATGAGCACGAGAAAATTATAAAAATGAAGATCACTGATTGCCTGTCGTATATTTTGCAGTATTACCTTCACAGTATAAAGTCATATATACACTGCAGATTCAAAGCTATTCCAGACTTAGAGTTATTTCAAAGTCCCAAGTTGTGTTGCTCGGGTCACAATATGAGACAGGATACATGGCGCCAAGTATGATGCTTCGTTGAGGTTTAGGAGGACGGTGTATCTAACAGGTGTACAAATTCATAAATATTCGGGAAACTGAGCCTGACACGAGGAAGGTGTGGACGGCGATGACTCAGTCCAGTACTGTCGCCACCGCCGCCACCACCACCACCACCACCACCGCCTTCGCCTCCAGCTACCCATCGTGAACCTTCATCAATGGTTTCTTGTTACTATCCTGAAGCTTCTTTTCTTCTCACACTTCTCCTCATGTATACAATATTTCTTTTTCGGGTCTTTTTTTCATCCTTCTCGAGCATCTCTCCACCTTCCCCGCCTCTCCTCACCGCCTCCCCTTCCTGCCTAGCGACCCAAATATGGATTCATGGGGTCGCGCCGCCGCCCGCCAGCTGGTTTAATCTTGGTTGGCGTAAATAAGGTAACATGAAATATGGCTCCATCCCCGCGGCGTCCCCTCACTTCAGGAGTGACGTGCGTGAACTGGGTCGCGCCGGGCAGGGCTGGGGGTGTATCATGCAAGGCTGCCTGCATGGAAAGATTTTTATTCTTTTGGGGAAGAGCCTCACGTCACTCACGGGGCTTCGAGAGTGCCTTTCTTTCCTTCTAGCAGCGCCGTGATGGAGGAGATGCGGAAGAAAAATTGGTTTTCGGTTGGAAATGTGTTTTCCATACACAGGCAGCCACTTTTGAAAAATAAAGGAGGGAGACAAGTGTGACTGCAGCACCTCATTAACACCGGAGTTTTAACGAAGTTGAGTCAGTTTCATGGTTCGCTCGATAAAAAAAAAAAAAAGTAAATAAAACGACTGGTTGGTCCAACGCTGAGGATGACAGGAAATTGTTTAGTGCTTCAAACTGAATCTGCCTCTGTAATGCGATTAATTGGATCGATTTTTTTTTTTTTTTTCCATGGCAGGTCCCAGTGGTGCCCCGATGACTTGTCAGGCGCCACTCACCATAGCTGTCAGCAGGGCAAATGTATCAACATCCTTTACCCAATTCGCAGTCGAGATTTCACTGTTAATTATTCGACATGATACCAAACGTATATCGTATAATAAATTGTAATAACAATCTAAATACAGCATCGTTCTTGAGAGAGAGAGAGAGAGAGAGAGAGAGAGAGAGAGAGAGAGAGAGAGAGAGAGAGAGAGAGAGAGAGAGAGAGAGAGAGAGAGAGAGAGAGAGAGAGACGATATACATTACTAAAAGGAAACCAAGAAGCTTCTTTAAGAGCTCAGACACGTCGCCGCTCAGTCAGTAAAAATCCTTAAATGATTCATTGAAAGTAACTGGAGACACATCTTGAACTTCGAGACAAAATGAAGCTTCACAAGATACACAGACATCCAGATCCAACATCATTCTGAAGAGGAACAAAGAAAGAGAGAGCCATAAACCTGAACCCCACTGCAACAGAACGAACTATAATATACAAAGCGATGGAGAACTGCAGATAAGTCCTCTATATCAAGTAGGACACAAAAAGAAGGAGAAATCGCAGCTCATTTTAACTTCATAAAATTTCCCAGTTCCAGTTATCGGATTCTGGTGAGCGTGGGTGAGGCAGCACGTCTAAGCCGCCACGCAGGTGCTTGCCGGGAATGTGTGGCGGAGATAATGACGAAATGTCTGGAGCAGGAAGGGCGCGCTGTGAGGTAGTGATAAAACACGTAATGAAACCTTGATGAGAAAAGCAGCGTTCTATCTTTCATGTAATTATAACAGGGTTGTGTTTATTTCCCACCTCCTCATGACTTGATTATACAATATACGCTAGGACTGGAGTATCAAGCCGTCTCCTGAACTGTCACCCAACCTGACTATCAACACTTTTTATAGCACTCTTTTTTTTTTTTTTTTGTGGGGGCAGCGGCAAACAACAGAACACTTCTTATTATGTTTCAGGCTTTTGCCACTCTTGATCATCTTCCTTTACACGTAGAAAAAAAAAAAAGTATTATCGTAAACACCCACATCATGTGGGAGTAACGAAACACTTAATGAACGATAAGAAGAAAAAAAAAAGAACATTCTATCGTTGACGAAAAAATTAAATGAGTGAAAAGGTGCAACATTACCTAATGGGGCTCTTAATATTTTTCCTGCTTTTGTAACTTCATCTTCCTTCACACGTAAAAAAAAAAAAAAAAAATCTTAACCACCTCAAGGAAAAAAAAAAAAAAATCTATCCCTGACATAACAATAAAAAGACTGAAAAGTGCAACAATATCTCTGAACATAACAAGAATACTGCGTCACACTGGCAGGAAGAACAATTCCAGGTAAAGCACAATGTGTCGGAAAGAGGCAAGAAGAAATTCGAGACTGATGTTGATATTTTTGACGTGAATCATATCTTCGAGGATTTGATGTCATGCACGCGGATAATAATCGACTCCTACGTGCGGCTTCTGATCCTAGAAATCGTGTTGAGTTTTGTCAGTGTTTTGGTGTGTGTGGTCGGTCAGCGGTGTGGAGTGTGGAATTTAATGCATGCAGGGTCGGTCTTGTCAGCTTGGTGTATTCTGTGCCCCTGCATGTAGTGGCTGAGTGGTGGCTGGTGGACGGTGAGCATGTCTGGCTAAAGCAACACGCTCTCTGTTTGAGCCTGGCTGGATATAGGTGTCCTGGGGATGTTCTCCTCGTATATTGTTCGGAGTTACGGGATTGCTTGTTATTGCTGCGATGTAGTTTGGTGAATACAGCACTGTATAGTAGTGTGCGTGCTGGCCGGTGAATGCTTGGGTGTTACTGAGAGTGAGGTGGAGTGAGGTGATGTAACTGGATCTTTTTTTCCGCTGGCTGTTGCTCTGAATTTATGAAAGATGCGAAAGATGTCTGGCTCACGTCCAGAGACTACTGTGGCGATTGTATGTTTTGTTTCGTGACGAAGGCGTGCTAAGTTTGTATCACTGATGCATGAATTATTTCAAGGTTCTTAGCTTCCTTGTTTTCCTGAAGTTTCTGGCGGTGAGTTTGGTTGAGAATGAAGCTAAGGTTGGGCGAGTGTTAATAGCGCTGCTAACAAACTCTCTGCAAACTGTTCACAGATTTCTTTCGTTGTCCAGAAGCTGTGCCAACAAAGGTCTTCGGATAATTGATTTCCCTTATTCAAAGCCTTGGTGCTCATGTTTGAGGCGTGTTTAGTGAAGGTGTTGTGTGGGATTTTTTTTTTATTGGCTCTTAAATCAATGTTGTTGCTTCAAAATATATGACTGATGGATTTAATTTAGGACTCTTGGCTGTCATGTTTGATGTGCATTAGTGTAGAGCGGATAGAACGTTGTGCCATTCGATTCTAAGCAAAAAAAAACGGCGGTTTCGAGAATGTAGGTATGATTGTAAATATCTAGCAATGAGACGATGTTTGTGTTGTGAGTATTGAGTTGGTTGTGTGGCCCAACGGTGTTTGGTAGTGGAAAGGCTAGGAAGAAAAAATGAAGAAAGAGAACAAGTGATAAAAAATGACAAAACACGGACGGAAGAAACGTCTCAATATTTGCTCCTTGGAAGATTATCAAAACTCAATTATGGCAAAGCTGTCAACACCTACTGCAAACTTCAACCATTATAAAGTTAGGAAAAAAAAAAAACTCGACAGATTTGAAAGGTAAGTGAGATAAACGGATGTATAAGCCATGACAGAAGCTAAAGTGGAGAGCAGGTAGGAAGGAGGGGAAGCAGGTGTCGGGTGGAGTAAGGGCAAAGGGGAGAACCGTGTCAGAAGTCCCGTTTCGTTATCCCAAGAAGCCAATTCATCCTCTTTAAGACAATAATGAAAATATGGCCGGCGGGCCTCCCCTAGAGACGGTTAAGACCACCAGCCCCCAGATGGCCGGAACTTCTTGGATATATATATCCTTCCGGGGGCCCAGAAAAAGGAGAGGGAGAAAATGAAAGAAAGGAGGATTATCAGCTTAGACAAGGTTATGATGCCGCCGGCGGGGAGTACTGACCCACGGACTGGGAGTCTGTCAAGGGTCTGAGGGTCGACAGGGGACAGAGGGTCCGATGTGAACGAGGTTAGCTGGGGAGAAAAATCTGGAAATAACGAGTGATGATTGAGGTCTGGGTGTAAAGGCGTGAATGGCTGGCGTAAAGAAGAGGAGAGTAGGATGGGTGGGTTACAAAGGGCCCCCTAATGGAGATGAGGGCCCGTGGTGAATACGCTTAGGTGAAGGACCCGATCTGTTTGTGTACATGGAGAAGGACGAAGACAGGGAGGGAGTAAAGGTTGAGGAAGCTGAGGTTGGAGGAGGAGGGAAGGAAAGAAGGACGGGTGGAAAGAAAGGCGAGGGAAGATGCGAGTATAGGAACGAGAGGAGGAGGAGGAAGAGGAGGACGAGGGTGTAAGGAAAGAGATCGAGGCCACGAAGAGGGGGGGTGAAAGTGGAGAGGGAAAAGTGTTATTTATTTCCGAGTGTCGAGCAAGGAGATGTGAGTGCACCGAGGCGTCCCCGTAAATTCCCCATAGCAAAGGGGCAACGAGGAAGGGTAAACAAATGACGCTCGCTGAAAGGATGGAGGGTCTCTGCGCGAGGCTTATGCGAGAGAGAGAGAGAGAGAGGATGAGAGAGAGAGAGAGAGCAGAGCGAGAGAGACGAGAGAGAGAGAGAGAGAGACGAGACGGAGTAGAGAGAGAGAGGAGGATGGAGGGAGGGAGGAGAGAGGAGAGAGAGAGCGAGAGAGAGAGAGAGAGAGAGAGAGAGAGAGAGAGAGAGAGAGAGAGAGAGAGAGAGAGAGAGAGAGAGAGAAATGTGATAAAGGCTGACCACTAATGTAACGAAACTTGTAGACGAAATGAAAATAACGAAAGTGAAAATTCAGTTAAACCAAGACACGTCTTAAAGAAGAGAAGGAGGAGGAGGAGGAGGAGGAGGAGGAGGAGGAGGAGGAGAGGAGGAGGGAGGAGGAGGAGGGAGGAGGAGGAGGAGAAGGAGGAGGAGGAGGAAGGACCGAAATTCTCTCTTTCACACTCACATACACCCACACACAAAGAAAGAGAAACAGGAGACTGACAGTAAATGAATGGGGAGGTTCTGGAGGAATGGCGAAGCGGAGGAGAAAGACGAGAACGAACGTGTGGGAGGAGGAGGAAGAGGAGGAGGAGGAGGAGGAGGAGGAGGAGGAGGAGGAGGAGGAGGAGGAGGAGGAGGAATACAGAAAGAGAGGTCACTGGCTCCATAGTTCATACGCAGTGAAGTGCCCTTCATGGAACTTGAGAGATGAATGTTGACATGACGAGCTAAGTAAACGCACGTCAAAGGAAGGGCAAGAATGAAAGCCGTGTGATGAATCTACGCAAAGGAGTTCGTTTCCACGGGTCCACTTCATGCGCCACTCATAAAATCGAGGTAGGGCACCGAGATCATGCGAAGGACAGCGAGAGGGGGACATGCAATCTCCTCATTTATATACAAGTATGATGGCTTCTGTAATGTTATTTATTTATCCTCATCTATACATTACTCTCTGTTTAAATCTATTCAAGTTCTCTCTCTCTCTCTCTCTCTCTCTCTCTCTCTCTCTCTCTCTCTCTCTCTCTCTCTCTCTCTCTCTCTCTCTCTCTCTCTCATTTGCTATATAATATATCCAGTTTTTTTCTTTTCATCTGCAATGCATAAATTTATCTAGCATTCCTTCTTATCTACAAGGCACAAATCTACGAGGCCGCCTCTCTTCTCATCCACATACATCACATAATTCTATCCAACCTTCTCTGCCCTCATCTACATTGCACGAGCATAATTCCATCCAGACTTCCCTCTCCCCATCTACTATATACATATGTAGAAAAAACTGTCATATTCTCAGACGTGAAAGAGCATGTTATTAAGAGTAAAAAATCTGCTATGAAGTTGTGCTGTTTTCGTGTTTGCTATGGCGTGAGGTGGACTAAAAGTTTGAAGTGAATGACCTAGTTGTAATGGAGCGGGCGGGGATAAGAGTGGCATGGACGAATGGACGGCGGTGCATGGCAGTGCGCAGTGATGCATAATGAAAAAATAACATAATGCACTGTATTCCAAACGAATGTAAAAAAAATATATATATATAATTCTGCTGTCACAACAGTGGATTTAACCACTAAGACCACCAATGATTACATGATGTGTCCGGTTATAAATACGATGGGAATAATATATAACTCTGACAACGTTTCATCATAATCCAAGTGTCGCTTAATGCCACCACTGTCAGTTGACGCGTGTGGCGCCACAAGTGTAATTTGGACAGCTCGAATATTTTGTGTTATTTGAGAGACAAGTCCTGTGTTATACATACAAATGTGGAGTATTTGTGTCGTGTATCAACACCAACATAAAAAGAATGTTCCCCTGGAGTGTCCACTAAATCTGCACCAAGAGAAGAAGAACAAGGACGTAGAAGGCAGATTACTGAGGGAGTCAACACAGTGTAGAGAAGGAGATTGCTGTTATCTGGTGTCTTCTACAAAGCTTGGGCGCTACTGAAATCCATCTGATTGGAGAACAAAGGCACTTGATTATAACTTTCTTGATTTTACCTATAACACATGCTGTAAGGCGGTGAACTAAGATATGTCTGAATAATCTGACTTATTGTTTTCTCAGACCAGAAATTGTGAAATGCTTAAAATATCATTGCATGTCTGTTCTGCCATTACTCCTCCCTCAGTCCTTCCCTCTCTTACCCATATCCCACTACTGCCCTCCCCATCCATCCCTTCCTTTTACCCGGAGAGCTATTCTCCTTTTCCGTCCTCCAAGCAGCACGTTCACTTCAGCTTATGCTTATAGAAGATTTTACGTAACACATGCTCCTACACGTTTGGAAATATATGACACAACTCGAGCACAACTTTTTAACAATTTATCCAGATTCTCTCTCTCTCTCTCTCTCTCTCTCTCTCTCTCTCTCTCTCTCTCTCTCTCTCTCTCTCTCTCTCTCTCTCTCTCTCTCTTATTCACACAAACACGGTTGCTATTCGTATAACCAGCTTCATCCATCCATATCTTATAATGTACTTGTCTTATTCGTGAACAAATGCCGGTCTATTTCTTACGAATCGAGTCCTGGCATATTATCTTTCCTCCCTTTCGGTTTGCCGCTCGTCCACGGCTTGCAGGATTTAGCGAGGCCAGTTTAGTTCACCTCGATCCTACTAAATCATTTAAGTATCTGGGAAATAGACTCCAGTCCTTCGTCTTTTCTTCTTTGTCTCATTGTACCACGAATCAGTGGGTGGAACGTTCAATGCATAACATTTCCTGTGTGAAAAGAGTAAGATTTTTAAACAATTTTGTTTTGCTCAATTTCTTTTTACCTGCTTTGTAAACAAAAAAGTCAGATACAAAAAGGAATCGAGAGAGAAAAACAAGTTTGCTGATTCACTTGTAGCGACAGAGGAGGAAGAGGAGGAGGAGGAGGAGGAGGAGGAGGAGGAGGAAGAGGAGGAGGAGGAGGAGGAGGAGGAGGAACTGAAAGAGAAGAAGGAGTAGGACGAGGAGGAGGAGGAGGAGGAGGAGGAGGAGGAGGAGGAGGAGGAGGAGGACAAGTGACAAACAGGAAGCAAGTGAACACAAACAACTGAACACACTCCGCCTTTACTTATTTAGACAACTAACAGCGGGACAAGACCTGAAGACAAAGGTGAGAGATAAAATGACAAAAAGAAAAAAAGAAGAAGAGACGCGAAAGAAAGGCCAAATCAAGTTTAATTTTAGAGGTGTGTGTGTGTGTGTGTGTGTGTGTGTGTGTGTGTGTGTGTGTGTGTGTGTGTGTGTGTGTGTGTGTGTGTGTGTGTGTGTGTGTGTGTGTGTGTGTGTGTCCGCCCTAATTAGGCCATGGATTGATTATTTGACAAGACAAGTAGCGAGTTTCAGTGGAAGTTAAGTGGAAAGCTTAGTTCACACGCATTCAGTTACTAAGAGAGAGAGAGAGAGAGAGAGAGAGAGAGAGAGAGAGAGAGAGAGAGAGAGAGAGAGAGAGAGAGAGAGAGAGAGAGAGAGAGAGAGAGAGAGAGAGAGAAACTTACCCCGCCTTTCCTTCTTCTCCTTCTGATTTCTATTTACCTTTTCCTTAATAAAAGAGAAAGAATGGAAAAATCAGGATACAAAAAAACATTCCTAATGCTGCTGACTTGTAACAACGACACACACACACACACACACACACACACACACACACACACACACACACACACACACACACACACACACACACACACACACACACACCAAGCTTTTAGCAGTCATCAGGAGGGAAATTGCAAGTCCACGTTCCTAATTAGCACGCCAACAGGTAGGGAGAGAGAGAGAGAGAGAGAGAGAGAGAGAGAGAGAGAGAGAGAGAGAGAGAGAGAGAGAGAGAGAGAGAGAGAGAGAGAGAGAGAGAGAGAGAGATTGAGGCTAAGGAAAGGAGAGAACATAACGACTGAAAACGGGGAAATGAGTGACCTAGTTTTCACATTGCTTCCTCCTTCGCTCCCTCTCCTCTCTCACGCGAGGGCCCAGGAAACAAAGAGGAGGAACAGAGCAAGAAGAGGGAGAGGAGAAGCAAGAAGGGAAAGGAAGGGCAGGGGAAAATTGGAGGGAAAAATTGTGCTGGAGATAATGGCTGGGATGCTGCGTGAGGGGGATGCAAGTAAGGAGGAGGAGGAGGAGGCTAAGGAGCTGCAAGGGAGAGAAAGGTGAAATGGCCTCCACAGAAACACCTGAGGCACGGACGAGGCAAGACGAAGGAGGAGGAGGAGGAGGAGGAGAAGGAGGAGAAGTTTGCTGAAAAATATTATTGTGGTTGAAGGAAATAACCTATCGGAAAGATGACAAGGGAAAAAAATATTATAGAGAACGATTTGAAGCTCAGTAACCGGGAAAATGAGGTTGTCATGAATGTGCCTCGCGTGATGGAGGCCAGGGAAGGACAACGGGCGATGGAGAGAATGAAGGGAAGTAAGGGAGTAAGAATGGGTGGGAGAAAGTTGGGGAGAAGGAAGGCAGAAAAGGAAGGAAACCCATTTTTCGTTTCTTAATAATGTAGGAAAAATAATACTAAGCTGGCGCATGAATATAAATGACATCCGCTGAGTGTAACGAAGTGGAGGAACGCGACAGTTGTGGGGGAGGCGCGGTGGTCGTGCGAGGTGTTGCAGGGAAGTTCTGCAAGAAAGTTATGCTCTTATATAAGTTACTGACGGAGGTGGTACAGGGGTGGCCATGGTTCACGGTCAGCACATCTTACTCTGAGGCAAACCTGAGACATTAATTAGGAAGAGGTGAATGAAGCAGGAACAAGATGATGCGAAAGAACAACCTGCTGAGTTATACATCGAGCTATGATGTTTATTTGCCTTTATAACGCACGCATGGATGGGTGGCAAGATGGAGGGAATTACAACAGATTACAAAGATTAAACAAATTACAACAAACCTTTAAGCAACTCCTTTTCAGATTGCTTCACTTGATTCCCTTAATATTTCTTGCGGCTTTAATAAGAGTAAGATTTGACATTTAAACCTATTGTAAATGGCTTGTGATAATAACGCGTGAGTAGGACGTTAGTAGAGAGACATACCTTCCCAAAATAGGAGAGAGAGAGAGAGAGAGAGAGAGAGAGAGAGAGAGAGAGAGAGAGAGAGAGAGAGAGAGAGAGAGAGAGAGAGAGAGACCCTGTTCCTGTAAGTTTGTGCTGTTGTGCCAAATCTCTACCGGGTCCAAATTTCTCCCGGGTGACGTCACTGCGCATGCGCACTATATCGAGGCGGCAGCATCAAAACATCATCCAGGTTTTCCATATACTTTTACGTATTAACTATTTTTTTAGGTTTTATTGACAAATTTCTATTTCTTCATTGTATGTAGATATGTTAGGATAGAAATGCAAGTAAACAAGAGTAATGAGTGATAACTTTCTCCTTGTGCAAGTATCAAGTTCTACCACCATGTTATGTATCTTACGCATTATCAACATCGTTATGAAATTTTATCGAAAAATTACTAATGTTTCATTGACTGTGGAATATTTTAAGATATGAATGCAGCAATTAACACTGGCCAACACTGTGGCCTCTGTAAAGATAACCTCCCTCTGGGCCTCTGGGCCTCTCAGCCACCCACAGCGTACTGGCCACTGAAGACCTGGGATGATTTCCAATTACTTATTTTCTATCGACTAGAAAATAGATCAAGATTTATTAAGTGAATGTTTTGAAATGCAGCATCATGAAGGTTTTTAGTTTGAAGTTCCTCCATACTCAAATGACACGTAATATGGGAAGTATACCTCTAGGCTGGAAATTAGCATGAAGTTACACCAGCTTTCTTGCATTATAGCAGCTTTTCCTCACCCTGCACGTTACTCACCTCTCTCTTTCACTCGGTACCATATATGATTCTGCATGAATACAATATATGGGAGAGAGTGGCGTGCGGGTTTGTCGGAAGGAAAAACGGGGCGTCATGTACGATAGTTTTTTGGGAACGACTGAACGAGAGGCTGTGTGCGAGGGAGCAGTGTGCTTGGCGTCGCGTTCTAGTTTAAGTGCAGGGACGTTTTATCTAATAGTCTCATTATTGCGCAATGGAGTGTTTTGTTTGGTGACAGTGTGCGTTAAACTAATCGCTCTTCACCCTAGTAAGTTCCACGCATCATTTTGGTAAGTGGCATTTGCTAAACCTTATTATCGTTATTGTGATGGACAAGCGGTAAGACGGCCAGACACGCTTGGCAACTTGAAATAGCAGTACCATGCAGTATAGTAAACCATGACAATAATTATTAATTATATTGAGGTACTTCAGAGGTACATGACAAGCCATTATTTTGTAAGTGAATTATGCCATTACTCTGTAAATAACTATGATACATAATTTTACATTTACAGGGAAATAACAATAATTCTTTTAGAGGTAAACAACTTATGAATAGGCTTAGTATTATTATGTATTTGTATATGTGCCTTCGCAAATAGATATCTTAATCCCTGATGAACCTGAGTGCATCTTCGTAACTATTTTGTTTTTAAACTTCTTTCGTATTATTAATAAACATATACTGTATTATACATGTACTTGAATTCTTAATTTACTCATCTCATAATAATCATAAGGATCATAGGTAGTGAAGTCTATACGAATCACTAGTCTGTGAAAGCTGGACAGGTGTACGTGGTGCACTGTCCGTACATTGTGTTCTTTCATTTCATCCTTTATGAAAAAGCTTGACTTTTTGGGGAAAGTAAACTTTCGGGAAAATTACTGAAAAAAATACATAAAGTGTTAAATTTACTAAGTTAAAATGATCAAATTACTATCTCAGTAAATATTACTTCGTTAGATATAAGTGCGTTTCAGTGTATATCTTTTAATTTTTTACTGCGTATTTCGCTATTTTTTATGTGCGTAATAATCCTAAGCCTACTGATGAATTTACAAGATAATAATTTACTTTGCACGCAAACAATAATGGATCTTTTACCTTCCAGGTTAGTAATAACTACTACTTTCATTTGTTGATAAAAATTATGTAGAAAAAATTCACAATCCATTTTGCAGTAAAAAAACAATGCACAAATGCACAATTTTGCAAGAAAATATTAACAACTTTATTTGCATATAAAACATAGCCAATATTCTTTTTTTTTTCAATAAAATTTGAACACTTAACAAACACAATAACTTTTTTACTCTACCTGCAGGTAACACTTCACATTTTATTCATTAATAAATATTTGATCAACAGGTAAATATAATAATGTACTTTGTCATCTGTTAAAATATGGTATAGAAGCAGGCGACAATGAGCAGCTGACCACTGTAACACCATCCCCCCTCCCTCCCTGCAACGGTGCAAGTACTATTGTATGGGGGCAGGAGACGTGCATTGCTCTCTCTCTCTCTCTCTCTCTCTCTCTCTCTCTCTCTCTCTCTCTCTCTCTCTCTCTCTCTCTCTCTCTCTCTCTCTCTCTCTCTCTCTCATTTTTTTTCTGTGTGTGTGTGTGTGTGTGTGTGTGTGTGTGTGTGTGTGTGTGTGTGTGTGTGTGTGTGTGTGTGTGTGCACTTCATTTTATCTGCCTCATTTTCTCTCTGTTACTGTAAGAACAGCCAGATTGCGGTAACAATGGTAAGGAAAAAATTACCCTAATGGTGGCGAAGATTGAGGAGAGTGACTCCGCTGGTGGCGTTGTTGATAAGAAAAGTTACAATTGCTGTTGGTGGTGAGGAAAATGACTACTGGTGTCTGGTAGCAAAGATGGTGCACTAAATATTTTACTTTCATGTGCTCGTGGCAGGTAATCGCGAGGGCAGCAGGCGGTGATGACGATGCTAAGCACTATCAAAACTTTTAGTGTCTAATCCCAGAGGACATTTAGCGCCGTGGTGGTGAAATTTCACGCCGCATTCATTATGGACGTAAAACATGGCGTCAACTATTACTGTGGCGCGTGGCAGCCAAGCTCTAATTAGGGTTAGCAGAGTGCTTCGCGGGGTGTTGACATTCCGATGCTGTTTGGGGCCGTGACGATGTTCCATTTTTAAGTGTAAGATAAAACGGACAAAAGCTAATGCGTCTCTGTCTGTCTGTCTGTCTGTCTGTCTGTCTGTCTGGCTGGATGGCTGGCTAATGTTTTTTTCTCTGTTCTCCAGCCTGTCTTTTTCCTCTCACTGTTTGTCTGTCTTTCTTTTATCCAGTCTGTCTCTGTCTGTCTCTCGTCTCATTGTCTGTATTTCTGTTCTCCAGTCTGAATCTTTTTCGCTATTCGTCTATTTATATGTTTTCCAACTCTCTCTCTCTCTCTCTCTCTCTCTCTCTCTCTCTCTCTCTCTCTCTCTCTCTCTCTCTCTCTCTCTCTCTCTCTCTCTTTCTCTCTTTCAGGTGCTCTCTGGCCGCCGCTGCAATGCCATAGATCGGTCTCACATGAGTGTTCATGTGTGTGTGTGTGTGTGTGTGTGGCCGCAGTGAGCCGTCGTGTAGAAAGCGCCACACGTTACAGCTAGTGTGTCTACAAACTTCTCTAAGTGCACGTCTTATTTCAAATCTTGTGACCAAAACTTATTGTCACACTTGTCGGAGAGAGTGTTTCTTATTTTCTTACTTTTTTCCTGCTTTGCCACGCCCAGCCAGCACAAAGGATGGGAGGAAGGAGGGTGAGGAGAGGGGCAGGGAGGGAAGATTAAGGCTGGAGGCTCTGTAGGACAAAGGATGGGTCGCCTGGAGGCATCGTGAAAGGAACTCCTGGGGAAAGTGAGGAGCATATCGCACGTTCAACCCCCTCGAGGACCGCCTACACTACACAGTCACAGCAACAACGTAAGGCCATCGAAGTTAATACTCTCAGGTGTCCCTCGGTATTATATTCTCATCTATCAGACAAGGTGATAAGAATAGGGTTCCAGTTTCTTATGGAATGCATAAAAAAAAAAAACCACTGTAATATACCACTGTAATATATAGGTCGAAAAAAGTCAATACCTCTGCCACATCCTGTATACTACACGTACATTCCCAGCTACACCATGTATATCGTCTCTTAGAAACTATCTGTGTGTCATTTTCCAGCCACACCCTGTATACCACGCCCCAGCCACACTGTATATCCCGTCCCAGCCACACCCTTTATATCACACCCAAGCAACATCTTGTATACTACATCCAAGCCACACCCTGTATACCACGTCCCAGCCACACACTGTATACCATCACCCCAAACAACACCCTGTCCTGTCCACACCTTTAATATATATTTTTACTCAGCTACACCCTATATACACGCTACAGCCCTGTATAACCTTCCCTAGTCACATCCTGTATACCCCGACCCTAGGCACACCTTGTCTATTCGTCTCATGTCTTGCCCTTGTCATCCATAACCCAAA